>NC_090448.1:707898277-708218554 GCF_031143425.1 Pleurodeles waltl
AAATCTACAGCTAAGCACTTCGCAAAAAACACCTCTGTTTTCTTTCAAAAATTTGGATGTGTCCACGTTGCGCTTTGGGGCGTTTCCTGTCGCGGGCGCTAGGCCTACCCCCACAAGTGAGGTATCATTTTTATCGGGAGACTTGGGGGAACGCTGGGTGGAAGGAAATTTGTGGCTCCTCTCAGATTCCAGAACTTTCTGCCACAGAAATATGAGGAACATGTGTTTTCTTAGCCATATTTTGAGGTTTGCAAAGGATTCTGGGTAACAGAACCTGGTCCGAGCCCCGCAAGTCACCCCTCCTTAGATTCCCCTAGGTCTCTAGTTTTCAGAAATGCACAGGTTTGGTAGGGTGCCCTAGGTGCCGGCTGAGCTAGAGGCCAAAATCTACAGGTAGGCACTTCGCAAAAATCACCTCTGTTTTCTTTAAAAAAATTGGATGTGTCCACGTTGCGATTTGGGGAGTTTCCTGTCGCTGGCGCTAGGCCTACCCACACAAGTGAGGTATCATTTTTATCGGAAGACTTGGGGGAACGCTGGGTGGAAGGAAATTTGTGGCTCCTCTCAGATTCCAGAACTTTCTGCCACAGAAATATGAGTAACATGTGTTTTCTTAGCCATATTTTTAGGTTTGCAAAGGATTCTGGGTAACAGAACCTGGTCCGAGCCCCGCAAGTCACCCCTCCTTAGATTCCCCTAGGTCTCTAGTTTTCAGAAATGCACAGGGTTGGTAGGTTGCCCTAGGTGCCGGCTGAGCTAGAGGCCAAAATCTACAGGTAGGCACTTCGCAAAAAACACCTCTGTTTTCTTTCAAAAATTTGGATGTGTCCACGTTGCGCTTTGGGGCGTTTCCTGTCGCGGGCGCTAGGCCTACCCACACAAGTGAGGTATCATTTTTATCGGGAGACTTGGGGGAACGCTGGGTGGAAGGAAATTTGTGGCTCCTCTCAGATTCCAGAACTTTCTGCCACAGAAATATGAGGAACATGTGTTTTCTTAGCCATATTTTGAGGTTTGCAAAGGATTCTGGGTAACAGAACCTGGTCCAAGCCCCGCAAGTCACCCCTCCTTAGATTCCCCTAGGTCTCTAGTTTTCAGAAATGCACAGGTTTGGTAGGTTTCCTTAGGTGCCGGCTGAGCTAGAGGCCAAAATCTACAGGTAGGCACTTCGCAAAAATCACCTCTGTTTTCTTTCAAAAAATTGGATGTGTCCACGTTGCGATTTGGGGCGTTTCCTGTCGCTGGTGCTAGGCCTACCCACACAAGTGAGGTAACATTTTTATCGGGAGACTTGGGGGAACGCTGGGTGGAAGGAAATTTGTGGCTCCTCTCAGATTCCAGAACTTTCTGCCACAGAAATGTGAGTAACATGTGTTTTTTTAGCCAAATTTTGAGGTTTGCAAAGGATTCTGGGTAACAGAACCTGGTCCGAGCCCCGCAAGTCACCCCATCTTGGATTCCTCTAGGTGTCTAGGTTTCAGAAATGCACAGGTTTGGTAGGTTTCCTTAGGTGCTGGCTGAGCTAGAGGCCAAAATCTACAGGTAGGCACTTCGCAAAAAACACCTCTGTTTTCTTTCAAAAATTTGGATGTGTCCACGTTGCGCTTTGGGGCGTTTCCTGTCGCGGGCGCTAGGCCTACCCACACAAGTGAGGTATCATTTTTATCGGGAGAC
Source organism: Pleurodeles waltl (assembly GCF_031143425.1). Taxonomy (NCBI): domain Eukaryota; kingdom Metazoa; phylum Chordata; class Amphibia; order Caudata; family Salamandridae; genus Pleurodeles; species Pleurodeles waltl. The sequence continues at coordinate 707,899,952 of NC_090448.1, forward strand.
TTGGGGGAACGCTGGGTGGAAGGAAATTTGTGGCTCCTCTCAGATTCCAGAACTTTCTGCCACAGAAATATGAGGAACATGTGTTTTATTAGCCATATTTTGAGGTTTGCAAAAGATTCTGGGTAACAGAACCTGGTCCAAGCCCCGCAAGTCACCCCTCCTTAGATTCCCCTAGGTCTCTAGTTTTCAGAAATGCACAGGTTTGGTAGGTTTCCTTAGGTGCCGGCTGAGCTAGAGGCCAAAATCTACAGGTAGGCACTTCGCAAAAAACACCTCTGTTTTCTTCCAAAAATTTGGATGTGTCCACGTTGCGCTTTGGGGCGTTTCCTGTCGCGGGCGCTAGGCCTACCCACACAAGTGAGGTATCATTTTTATTGGTAGACTTGGGGGAACGCTGGGTGGAAGGAAATTTGTGGCTCCTCTCAGATTCCAGAACTTTCTGCCACAGAAATGTGAGTAACATGTGTTTTTTTAGCCAAATTTTGAGGTTTGCAAAGGATTCTGGGTAACAGAACCTGGTCCGAGCCCCGCAAGTCACCCCATCTTGGATTCCTCTAGGTGTCTAGGTTTCAGAAATGCACAGGTTTGGTAGGTTTCCTTAGGTGCCGGCTGAGCTAGAGGCCAAAATCTACAGGTAGGCACTTCGCAAAAAACACCTCTGTTTTCTTTCAAAAATTTGGATGTGTCCACGTTGCGCTTTGGGGCGTTTCCTGTCGCGGGCGCTAGGCCTACCCACACAAGTGAGGTATCATTTTTATCGGGAGACTTGGGGGAACGCTGGGTGGAAGGAAATTTGTGGCTCCTCTCAGATTCCAGAACTTTCTGCCACAGAAATATGAGGAACATGTGTTTTATTAGCCATATTTTGAGGTTTGCAAAAGATTCTGGGTAACAGAACCTGGTCCAAGCCCCGCAAGTCACCCCTCCTTAGATTCCCCTAGGTCTCTAGTTTTCAGAAATGCACAGGTTTGGTAGGTTTCCTTAGGTGCCGGCTGAGCTAGAGGCCAAAATCTACAGGTAGGCACTTCGCAAAAAACACCTCTGTTTTCTTCCAAAAATTTGGATGTGTCCACGTTGCGCTTTGGGGCGTTTCCTGTCGCGGGCGCTAGGCCTACCCACACAAGTGAGGTATCATTTTTATCGGTAGACTTGGGGGAACGCTGGGTGGAAGGAAATTTGTGGCTCCTCTCAGATTCCAGAACTTTCTGCCACAGAAATGTGAGGAACATGTGTTTTTTTAGCCAAATTTTGAAGTTTGCAAAGGATTCTGGGTAACAGAACCTGGTCCGAGCCCCGCAAGTCACCCCATCTTGGATTCCTCTAGGTCTCTAGGTTTCAGAAATGCACAGGTTTGGTAGGTTTCCCTAGGTGCCGGCTGAGCTAGAGGCCAAAATCTACAGGTAGGCACTTCGCAAAAATCACCTCTGTTTTCTTTCAAAAAATTGGATGTGTCCACGTTGCGATTTGGGGCGTTTCCTGTCGCTGGCGCTAGGCCTACCCACACAAGTGAGGTATCATTTTTATCGGAAGACTTGGGGGAACGCTGGGTGGAAGGAAATTTGTGGCTCCTCTCAGATTCCAGAACTTTCTGCCCCAGAAATATGAGGAACATGTGTTTTCTTAGCCATATTTTGAGGTTTGCAAAGGATTCTGGGTAACAGAACCTGGTCCGAGCCCCGCAAGTCACCCCTCCTTAGATTCTCCTAGGTCTCTAGTTTTCAGAAATGCACAGGTTTGGTAGGTTGCCCTAGGTGCCGGCTGAGCTAGAGGCCAAAATCTACAGGTAGGCACTTCGCAAAAAACACCTCTGTTTTCTTTCAAAAATTTGGATGTGTCCACGTTGCGCTTTGGGGCATTTTCTGTCGCGGGCGCTAGGCCTACCCACACAAGTGAGGTATCATATTTATCGGGAGACTTGGGGGAACGCTGGGTGGAAGGAAATTTGTGGCTCCTCTCAGATTCCAGAACTTTCTGCCACAGAAATGTGAGGAACATGTGTTTTTTTAGCCAAATTTTGAGGTTTGCAAAGGATTCTGGGTAACAGAACCTGGTCCGAGCCCCGCAAGTCACCCCTCCTTAGATTCCCCTAGGTCTCTAGTTTTCAGAAATGCACAGGTTTGGTAGGTTTCCCTAGGTGCCGGCTGAGCTAGAGGCCAAAATCTACAGGTATGCACTTCGCAAAAAACACCTCTGTTTTCTTTCAAAAATTTGGATGTGTCCACGTTGCGCTTTGGGGCGTTTCCTGTCGCGGGCGCTAGGCCTACCCACACAAGTGAGGTATCATTTTTATCGGGAGACTTGGGGGAACGCTGGGTGGAAGGAAATTTGTGGCTCCTCTCAGATTCCAGAACTTTCTGCCACAGAAATATGAGGAACATGTGTTTTCTTAGCCATATTTTGAGGGTTGCAAAGGATTCTGGGTAACAGAACCTGGTCCAAGCCCCGCAAGTCACCCCTCCTTAGATTCCCCTAGGTCTCTAGTTTTCAGAAATGCACAGGTTTGGTAGGGTGCCCTAGGTGCCGGCTGAGCTAGAGGCCAAAATCTACAGGTAGGCACTTCGCAAAAAACACCTCTGTTTTCTTTAAAAAATTTGGATGTGTCCACGTTGCGCTTTGGGGCGTTTCCTGTCTCGGGCGCTAGGCCTACCCACACAAGTGAGGTATCATTTTTATCGGGAGACTTGGGGGAACGCTGGGTGGAAGGAAATTTGTGGCTCCTCTCAGATTCTAGAACTTTCTGCCACAGAAATATGAGGAACATGTGTTTTCTTAGCCATATTTTGAGGTTTGCAAAGGATTCTGGGTAACAGAACCTGGTCCAAGCCCCGCAACTCACCCCTCCTTAGATTCCCCTAGGTCTCTAGTTTTCAGAAATGCACAGGTTTGGTAGGTTTCCCTAGGTGCCGGCTGAGCTAGAGGCCAAAATCTACAGGTATGCACTTCGCAAAAAACACCTCTGTTTTCTTTCAAAAATTTGGATGTGTCCACGTTGCGCTTTGGGGCGTTTCCTGTCGCGGGCGCTAGGCCTACCCACACAAGTGAGGTATAATTTTTATCGGGAGACTTGAGTGAACGCTGGGTGGAAGGAAATTTGTGGCTCCTCTCAGATTCTAGAACTTTCTGCCACAGAAATATGAGGAACATGTGTTTTCTTAGCCATATTTTGAGGTTTGCAAAGGATTCTGGGTAACAGAACCTGGTCCAAGCCCCGCAAGTCACCCCTCCTTAGATTCCCCTAGGTCTCTAGTTTTCAGAAATGCACAGGTTTGGTAGGTTTCCCTAGGTGCCGGCTGAGCTAGAGGCCAAAATCTACAGGTAGGCACTTCGCAAAAAACACCTCTGTTTTCTTTAAAAAATTTGGATGTGTCCACATTGCGCTTTGGGGCGTTTCCTGTCGCGGGCGCTAGGCCTACCCACACAAGTGAGGTATAATTTTTATCGGGAGACTTGGGGGAACGTTGGGTGGAAGGCAATTTGTGGCTCCTCTCAGATTCCAGAACTTTCTGCCACAGAAATGTGAGGAACATGTGTTTTTTTAGTCAAATTTTGAGGTTTGCAAAGGATTCTGGGTAACAGAACCTGGTCCGAGCCCCGCAAGTCACCCCTCCTTAGATTCCTCTAGGTCTCTAGGTTTCAGAAATGCACAGGTTTGGTAGGTTTCCCTAGGTGCCGGCTGAGCTAGAGGCCAAAATCTACAGGTAGGCACTTCGCAAAAATCACCTCTGTTTTCTTTCAAAAAATTGTATGTGTCCACGTTGCGATTTGGGGCGTTTCCTGTCGCTGGCGCTAGGCCTACCCACACAAGTGAGGTATCATTTTTATCGGAAGACTTGGGGGAACGCTGGGTGGAAGGAAATTTGTGGCTCCTCTCAGATTCCAGAACTTTCTGCCACAGAAATATGAGGAACATGTGTTTTCTTAGCCATATTTTGAGGGTTGCAAAGGATTCTGGGTAACAGAACCTGGTCCAAGCCCCGCAAGTCACCCCTCCTTAGATTCCCCTAGGTCTCTAGTTTTCAGAAATGCACAGGTTTGGTAGGGTGCCCTAGGTGCCGGCTGAGCTAGAGGCCAAAATCTACAGGTAGGCACTTCGCAAAAAACACCTCTGTTTTCTTTAAAAAATTTGGATGTGTCCACGTTGCGCTTTGGGGCGTTTCCTGTCTCGGGCGCTAGGCCTACCCACACAAGTGAGGTATCATTTTTATCGGGAGACTTGGGGGAACGCTGGGTGGAAGGAAATTTGTGGCTCCTCTCAGATTCTAGAACTTTCTGCCACAGAAATATGAGGAACATGTGTTTTCTTAGCCATATTTTGAGGTTTGCAAAGGATTCTGGGTAACAGAACCTGGTCCAAGCCCCGCAACTCACCCCTCCTTAGATTCCCCTAGGTCTCTAGTTTTCAGAAATGCACAGGTTTGGTAGGTTTCCCTAGGTGCCGGCTGAGCTAGAGGCCAAAATCTACAGGTATGCACTTCGCAAAAAACACCTCTGTTTTCTTTCAAAAATTTGGATGTGTCCACGTTGCGCTTTGGGGCGTTTCCTGTCGCGGGCGCTAGGCCTACCCACACAAGTGAGGTATAATTTTTATCGGGAGACTTGGGGGAACGTTGGGTGGAAGGCAATTTGTGGCTCCTCTCAGATTCCAGAACTTTCTGCCACAGAAATGTGAGGAACATGTGTTTTTTTAGTCAAATTTTGAGGTTTGCAAAGGATTCTGGGTAACAGAACCTGGTCCGAGCCCCGCAAGTCACCCCTCCTTAGATTCCTCTAGGTCTCTAGGTTTCAGAAATGCACAGGTTTGGTAGGTTTCCCTAGGTGCCGGCTGAGCTAGAGGCCAAAATCTACAGGTAGGCACTTCGCAAAAATCACCTCTGTTTTCTTTCAAAAAATTGTATGTGTCCACGTTGCGATTTGGGGCGTTTCCTGTCGCTGGCGCTAGGCCTACCCACACAAGTGAGGTATCATTTTTATCGGAAGACTTGGGGGAACGCTGGGTGGAAGGAAATTTGTGGCTCCTCTCAGATTCCAGAACTTTCTGCCACAGAAATGTGAGTAACATGTGTTTCTTTAGCCAAATTTTGAGGTTTGCAAAGGATTCTGGGTAACAGAACCTGGTCCGAGCCCCGCAAGTCACCCCATCTTGGATTCCTCTAGGTCTCTAGGTTTCAGAAATGCACAGGTTTGGTAGGTTTCCCTAGGTGCCGGCTGAGCTAGAGGCCAAAATCTACAGGTAGGCACTTCGCAAAAAACACCTCTGTTTTCTTTAAAAAATGTGGATGTGTCCACGTTGCGCTTTGGGGCGTTTCCTGTCGCGGGCGCTAGGCCTACCCACACAAGTGAGGTATCATTTTTATCGGGAGACTTGGGGGAACGTTGGGTGGAAGGCAATTTGTGGCTCCTCTCAGATTCCAGAACTTTCTGCCACAGAAATGTGAGGAACATGTGTTTTTTTAGCCAAATTTTGAGGTTTGCAAAGGATTCTGGGTAACAGAACCTGGTCCGAGCCCCGCAAGTCTCCCCTCCTTAGATTCCCCTAGGTCTCTAGTTTTCAGAAATGCACAGGTTTGGTAGGTTTCCTTAGTTGCCGGCTGAGCTAGAGGCCAAAATCTACAGGTAGGCACTTCGCAAAAAACACCTCTGTTTTCTTCCAAAAATTTGGATGTGTCCACGTTGCGCTTTGGGGCGTTTCCTGTCGCGGGCGCTAGGCCTACCCACACAAGTGAGGTATCATTTTTATCGGTAGACTTGGGGGAACGCTGGGTGGAAGGAAATTTGTGGCTCCTCTCAGATTCCAGAACTTTCTGCCACAGAAATGTGAGGAACATGTGTTTTTTTAGCCAAATTTTGAGGTTTGCAAAGAATTCTGGGTAACAGAACCTGGTCCGAGCCCCGCAAGTCACCCCATCTTGGATTCCTCTAGGTCTCTAGGTTTCAGAAATGCACAGGTTTGGTAGGTTTCCCTAGGTGCCGGCTGAGCTAGAGGCCAAAATCTACAGGTAGGCACTTCGCAAAAATCACCTCTGTTTTCTTTCAAAAAATTGGATGTGTCCACGTTGCGATTTGGGGCGTTTCCTGTCGCTGGCGCTAGGCCTACCCACACAAGTGAGGTATAATTTTTATCGGAAGACTTGGGGGAACGCTGGGTGGAAGGAAATTTGTGGCTCCTCTCAGATTCCAGAACTTTCTGCCACAGAAATGTGAGTAACATGTGTTTCTTTAGCCAAATTTTGAGGTTTGCAAAGGATTCTGGGTAACAGAACCTGGTCCGAGCCCCGCAAGTCACCCCATCTTGGATTCCTCTAGGTCTCTAGGTTTCAGAAATGCACAGGTTTGGTAGGTTTCCCTAGGTGCCGGCTGAGCTAGAGGCCAAAATCTACAGGTAGGCACTTCGCAAAAAACACCTCTGTTTTCTTTAAAAAATGTGGATGTGTCTACGTTGCGCTTTGGGGCGTTTCCTGTCGCGGGCGCTAGGCCTACCCACACAAGTGAGGTATCATTTTTATCGGGAGACTTGGGGGAACGTTGGGTGGAAGGCAATTTGTGGCTCCTCTCAGATTCCAGAACTTTCTGCCACAGAAATGTGAGGAACATGTGTTTTTTTAGCCAAATTTTGAGGTTTGCAAAGGATTCTGGGTAACAGAACCTGGTCCGAGCCCCGCAAGTCACCCCTCCTTAGATTCCCCTAGGTCTCTAGTTTTCAGAAATGCACAGGTTTGGTAGGTTTCCCTAGGTGCCGGCTAAGCTAGAGGCCAAAATCTACAGGTATGCACTTTGCAAAAAACACCTCTGTTTTCTTTCAAAAATTTGGATGTGTCCAAGTTGCGCTTTGGGGCGTTTCCTTTCGCGGGCGCTAGGCCTACCCACACAAGTGAGGTATCATTTTTATCGGGAGACTTGGGGGAACGCTGGGTGGAAGGAAATTTGTGGCTCCTCTCAGATTCTAGAACTTTCTGCCACAGAAATATGAGGAACATGTGTTTTCTTAGCCATATTTTGAGGTTTGCAAAGGATTCTGGGTAAAAGAACCTGGTCCGAGCCCCGCAAGTCACCCCTCCTTAGATTCCCCTAGGTCTCTAGTTTTCAGAAATGCACAGGTTTGGTAGGTTGCCCTAGGTGCCGGCTGAGTTAGAGGCCAAAATCTACAGGTAGGCACTTCGCAAAAAACACCTCTGTTTTCTTTCAAAAATTTGGATGTGTCCACGTTGCGCTTTGGGGCGTTTTCTGTCGCGGGCGCTAGGCCAACCCACACAAGTGAGGTATCATTTTTATCGGGAGACTTGGGGGAACGCTGGGTGGAAGGAAATTTGTGGCTCCTCTCAGATTCCAGAACTTTCTGCCACAGAAATATGAGGAACATGTGTTTTCTTAGCCATATTTTGAGGTTTGCAAAGGATTCTGGGTAACAGAACCTGGTCCGAGCCCCGCAAGTCACCCCTCCTTAGATTCCCCTAGGTCTCTAGTTTTCAGAAATGCACAGGTTTGGTAGGTTTCCCTAGGTGCCGGCTGAGCTAGAGGCCAAAATCTACAGCTAAGCACTTCGCAAAAAACACCTCTGTTTTCTTTCAAAAATTTGGATGTGTCCACGTTGCGCTTTGGGGCGTTTCCTGTCGCGGGCGCTAGGCCTACCCACACAAGTGAGGTATCATTTTTATCGGGAGACTTGGGGGAACGCTGGGTGGAAGGAAATTTGTGGCTCCTCTCAGATTCCAGAACTTTCTGCCACAGAAATATGAGGAACATGTGTTTTCTTAGCCATATTTTGAGGTTTGCAAAGGATTCTGGGTAACAGAACCTGGTCCGAGCCCCGCAAGTCACCCCTCCTTAGATTCCCCTAGGTCTCTAGTTTTCAGAAATGCACAGGTTTGGTAGGGTGCCCTAGGTGCCGGCTGAGCTAGAGGCCAAAATCTACAGGTAGGCACTTGCAAAAAACACCTCTGTTTTCTTTAAAAAATTTGGATGTGTCCACGTTGCGCTTTGGGGCGTTTCCTGTCGCGGGCGCTAGGCCTACCCACACAAGTGAGGTATCATTTTTATCGGGAGACTTGGGGGAACGTTGGGTGGAAGGCAATTTGTGGCTCCTCTCAGATTCCAGAACTTTCTGCCACAGAAATGTGAGGAACATGTGTTTTTTTAGCCAAATTTTGAGGTTTGCAAAGGATTCTGGGTAACAGAACCTGGTCCGAGCCCCGCAAGTCACCCCTCCTTAGATTCCTCTAGGTCTCTAGGTTTCAGAAATGCACAGGTTTGGTAGGTTTCCCTAGGTGCCGGCTGAGCTAGAGGCCAAAATCTACAGGTAGGCACTTCGCAAAAATCACCTCTGTTTTCTTTAAAAAAATTGGATGTGTCCACGTTGCGATTTGGGGCGTTTCCTGTCGCTGGCGCTAGGCCTACCCACACAAGTGAGGTATCATTTTTATCGGAAGACTTGGGGGAACGCTGGGTGGAAGAAAATTTGTGGCTCCTCTCAGATTCCAGAACTTTCTGCCACAGAAATATGAGTAACATGTGTTTTCTTAGCCATATTTTGAGGTTTGCAAAGGATTCTGGGTAACAGAACCTGGTCCGAGCCCCGCAAGTCACCCCTCCTTAGATTCCCCTAGGTCTCTAGTTTTCAGAAATGCACAGGTTTGGTAGGTTGCCCTAGGTGCCGGCTGAGCTAGAGGCCAAAATCTACAGGTAGGCACTTCGCAAAAAACACCTCTGTTTTCTTTCAAAAATTTGGATGTGTCCACGTTGCGCTTTGGGGCGCTTCCTGTCGCGGGCGCTAGGCCTACCCACACAAGTGAGGTATCATTTTTATCGGGAGACTTGGGGGAACGCTGGGTGGAAGGCAATTTGTGGCTCCTCTCAGATTCCAGAACTTTCTGCCACAGAAATGTGAGGAACATGTGTTTTTTTAGCCAAATTTTGAGGTTTGCAAAGGATTCTGGGTAACAGAACCTGGTCCGAGCCCCGCAAGTCACCCCTCCTTAGATTCCCCTAGGTCTCTAGTTTTCAGAAATGCACAGGTTTGGTAGGTTTCCCTAGGTGCCGGCTGAGCTAGAGGCCAAAATCTACAGGTATGCACTTCGCAAAAAACACCTCTGTTTTCTTTCAAAAATTTGGATGTGTCCACGTTGCGCTTTGGGGCGTTTCCTGTCGCGGGCGCTAGGCCTACCCACACAAGTGAGGTATCATTTTTATCGGGAGACTTGGGGGAACGCTGGGTGGAAGGAAATTTGTGGCTCCTCTCAGATTCTAGAACTTTCTGCCACAGAAATATGAGGAACATGTCTTTTCTTAGCCATATTTTGAGGTTTGCAAAGGATTCTGGGTAACAGAACCTGGTCCAAGCCCCGCAAGTCACCCCTCCTTAGATTCCCCTAGGTCTCTAGTTTTCAGAAATGCACAGGTTTGGTAGGTTTTCTTAGGTGCCGGCTGAGCTAGAGGCCAAAATCTACAGGTAGGCACTTCGCAAAAAACACCTCTGTTTTCTTTAAAAAATGTGGATGTGTCCACGTTGCGCTTTGGGGCGTTTCCTGTCGCGGGCGCTAGGCCTACCCACACAAGTGAGGTATCATTTTTATCGGGAGACTTGGGGGAACGTTGGTTGGAAGGCAATTTGTGGCTCCTCTCAGATTCCAGAACTTTCTGCCACAGAAATGTGAGGAACATGTGTTTTTTTAGTCAAATTTTGAGGTTTGCAAAGGATTCTGGGTAACAGAACCTGGTCCGAGCCCCGCAAGTCACCCCTCCTTAGATTCCTCTAGGTCTCTAGGTTTCAGAAATGCACAGGTTTGGTAGGTTTCCCTAGGTGCCGGCTGAGCTAGAGGCCAAAATCTACAGGTAGGCACTTCGCAAAAATCACCTCTGTTTTCTTTTAAAAAATTGGATGTGTCCACGTTGCGATTTGGGGCGTTTCCTGTCGCTGGCGCTAGGCCTACCCACACAAGTGAGGTATCATTTTTATCGGAAGACTTGGGGGAACGCTGGGTGGAAGGAAATTTGTGGCTCCTCTCAGATTCCAGAACTTTCTGCCACAGAAATGTAAGTAACATGTGTTTCTTTAGCCAAATTTTGAGGTTTGCAAAGGATTCTGGGTAACAGAACCTGGTCCGAGCCCCGCAAGTCACCCCATCTTGGATTCCTCTAGGTCTCTAGGTTTCAGAAATGCACAGGTTTGGTAGGTTTCCCTAGGTGCCGGCTGAGCTAGAGGCCAAAATCTACAGGTAGGCACTTCGCAAAAAACACCTCTGTTTTCTTTAAAAAATTTGGATGTGTCCACGTTGCGCTTTGGGGCGTTTCCTGTCGCGGGCGCTAGGCCTACCCACACAAGTGAGGTATCATTTTTATCGGGAGACTTGGGGGAACGTTGGGTGGAAGGCAATTTGTGGCTCCTCTCAGATTCCAGAACTTTCTGCCACAGAAATGTGAGGAACATGTGTTTTTTTAGCCAAATTTTGAGGTTTGCAAAGGATTCTGGGTAACAGAACCTGGTCCGAGCCCCGCAAGTCTCCCCTCCTTAGATTCCCCTAGGTCTCTAGTTTTCAGAAATGCACAGGTTTGGTAGGTTTCCTTAGGTGCCGGCTGAGCTAGAGGCCAAAATCTACAGGTAGGCACTTCGCAAAAAACACCTCTGTTTTCTTCCAAAAATTTGGATGTGTCCACGTTGCGCTTTGGGGCGTTTCCTGTCGCGGGCGCTAGGCCTACCCACACAAGTGAGGTATCATTTTTATCGGTAGACTTGGGGGAACGCTGGGTGGAAGGAAATTTGTGGCTCCTCTCAGATTCCAGAACTTTCTGCCACAGAAATGTGAGGAACATGTGTTTTTTTAGCCAAATTTTGAGGTTTGCAAAGGATTCTGGGTAACAGAACCTGGTCCGAGCCCCGCAAGTCACCCCATCTTGGATTCCTCTAGGTCTCTAGGTTTCAGAAATGCACAGGTTTGGTAGGTTTCCCTAGGTGCCGGCTGAGCTAGAGGCCAAAATCTACAGGTAGGCACTTCGCAAAAATCACCTCTGTTTTCTTTCAAAAAATTGGATGTGTCCACGTTGCGATTTGGGGCGTTTCCTGTCGCTGGCGCTAGGCCTACCCACACAAGTGAGGTATCATTTTTATCGGAAGACTTGGGGGAACGCTGGGTGGAAGGAAATTTGTGGCTCCTCTCAGATTCTAGAACTTTCTGCCACAGAAATGTGAGTAACATGTGTTTCTTTAGCCAAATTTTGAGGTTTGCAAAGGATTCTGGGTAACAGAACCTGGTCCGAGCCCCGCAAGTCACCCCATCTTGGATTCCTCTAGGTCTCTAGGTTTCAGAAATGCACAGGTTTGGTAGGTTTCCCTAGGTGCCGGCTGAGCTAGAGGCCAAAATCTACAGGTAGGCACTTCGCAAAAAACACCTCTGTTTTCTTTAAAAAATGTGGATGTGTCCACGTTGCGCTTTGGGGCGTTTCCTGTCGCGGGCGCTAGGCCTACCCACACAAGTGAGGTATCATTTTTATCGGGAGACTTGGGGGAACGTTGGGTGGAAGGCAATTTGTGGCTCCTCTTAGATTCCAGAACTTTCTGCCACAGAAATGTGAGGAACATGTGTTTTTTTAGCCAAATTTTGAGGTTTGCAAAGGATTCTGGGTAACAGAACCTGGTCCGAGCCCCGCAAGTCACCCCTCCTTAGATTCCCCTAGGTCTCTAGTTTTCAGAAATGCACAGGTTTGGTAGGTTTCCCTAGGTGCCGGCTGAGCTAGAGGCCAAAATCTACAGGTATGCACTTCGCAAAAAACACCTCTGTTTTCTTTCAAAAATTTGGATGTGTCCAAGTTGCGCTTTGGGGCGTTTCCTGTCGCGGGCGCTAGGCCTACCCACACAAGTGAGGTATCATTTTTATCGGGAGACTTGGGGGAACGCTGGGTGGAAGGAAATTTGTGGCTCCTCTCAGATTCTAGAACTTTCTGCCACAGAAATATGAGGAACATGTGTTTTCTTAGCCATATTTTGAGGTTTGCAAAGGATTCTGGGTAAAAGAACCTGGTCCAAGCCCCGCAAGTCACCCCTCCTTAGATTCCCCTAGGTCACTAGTTTTCAGAAATGCACAGGTTTGGTAGGTTTCCTTAGGTGCCGGCTGAGCTAGAGGCCAAAATCTACAGGTAGGCACTTCGCAAAAAACACCTCTGTTTTCTTCCAAAAATTTGGATGTGTCCACGTTGCGCTTTGGGGCGTTTCCTGTCGCGGGCGCTAGGCCTACCCACACAAGTGAGGTATCATTTTTATCGGTAGACTTGGGGGAACGCTGGGTGGAAGGAAATTTGTGGCTCCTCTCAGATTCCAGAACTTTCTGCCACAGAAATATGAGGAACATGTGTTTTCTTAGCCATATTTTGAGGTTTGCAAAGGATTCTGGGTAACAGAACCTGGTCCGAGCCCCGCAAGTCTCCCCTCCTTAGATTCCCCTAGGTCTCTAGTTTTCAGAAATGCACAGGTTTGGTAGGTTTCCTTAGGTGCCGGCTGAGCTAGAGGCCAAAATCTACAGGTAGGCACTTCGCAAAAAACACCTCTGTTTTCTTCCAAAAATTTGGATGTGTCCACGTTGCGCTTTGGGGCGTTTCCTGTCGCGGGCGCTAGGCCTACCCACACAAGTGAGGTATCATTTTTATCGGTAGACTTGGGGGAACGCTGGGTGGAAGGAAATTTGTGGCTCCTCTCAGATTCCAGAACTTTCTGCCACAGAAATGTGAGGAACATGTGTTTTTTTAGCCAAATTTTGAGGTTTGCAAAGGATTCTGGGTAACAGAACCTGGTCCGAGCCCCGCAAGTCACCCCATCTTGGATTCCTCTAGGTCTCTAGGTTTCAGAAATGCACAGGTTTGGTAGGTTTCCCTAGGTGCCGGCTGAGCTAGAGGCCAAAATCTACAGGTAGGCACTTCGCAAAAATCACCTCTGTTTTCTTTCAAAAAATTGGATGTGTCCACGTTGCGATTTGGGGCGTTTCCTGTCGCTGGCGCTAGGCCTACCCACACAAGTGAGGTATCATTTTTATCGGAAGACTTGGGGGAACGCTGGGTGGAAGGAAATTTGTGGCTCCTCTCAGATTCCAGAACTTTCTGCCACAGAAATGTGAGTAACATGTGTTTCTTTAGCCAAATTTTGAGGTTTGCAAAGGATTCTGGGTAACAGAACCTGGTCCGAGCCCCGCAAGTCACCCCATCTTGGATTCCTCTAGGTCTCTAGGTTTCAGAAATGCACAGGTTTGGTAGGTTTCCCTAGGTGCCGGCTGAGCTAGAGGCCAAAATCTACAGGTAGGCACTTCGCAAAAAACACCTCTGTTTTCTTTAAAAAATGTGGATGTGTCCACGTTGCGCTTTGGGGCGTTTCCTGTCGCGGGCGCTAGGCCTACCCACACAAGTGAGGTATCATTTTTATCGGGAGACTTGGGGGAACGTTGGGTGGAAGGCAATTTGTGGCTCCTCTCAGATTCCAGAACTTTCTGCCACAGAAATGTGAGGAACATGTGTTTTTTTAGCCAAATTTTGAGGTTTGCAAAGGATTCTGGGTAACAGAACCTGGTCCGAGCCCCGCAAGTCACCCCTCCTTAGATTCCCCTAGGTCTCTAGTTTTCAGAAATGCACAGGTTTGGTAGGTTTCCCTAGGTGCCGGCTGAGCGAGAGGCCAAAATCTACAGGTATGCACTTCGCAAAAAACACCTCTGTTTTCTTTCAAAAATTTGGATGTGTCCAAGTTGCGCTTTGGGGCGTTTCCTGTCGCGGGCGCTAGGCCTACCCACACAAGTGAGGTATCATTTTTATCGGGAGACTTGGGGGAACGCTGGGTGGAAGGAAATTTGTGGCTCCTCTCAGATTCTAGAACTTTCTGCCACAGAAATATGAGGAACATGTGTTTTCTTAGCCATATTTTGAGGTTTGCAAAGGATTCTGGGTAAAAGAACCTGGTCCAAGCCCCGCAAGTCACCCCTCCTTAGATTCCCCTAGGTCACTAGTTTTCAGAAATGCACAGGTTTGGTAGGTTTCCTTAGGTGCCGGCTGAGCTAGAGGCCAAAATCTACAGGTAGGCACTTCGCAAAAAACACCTCTGTTTTCTTCCAAAAATTTGGATGTGTCCACGTTGCGCTTTGGGGCGTTTCCTGTCGCGGGCGCTAGGCCTACCCACACAAGTGAGGTATCATTTTTATCGGTAGACTTGGGGGAACGCTGGGTGGAAGGAAATTTGTGGCTCCTCTCAGATTCCAGAACTTTCTGCCACAGAAATATGAGGAACATGTGTTTTCTTAGCCATATTTTGAGGTTTGCAAAGGATTCTGGGTAACAGAACCTGGTCCGAGCCCCGCAAGTCACCCCTCCTTAGATTCCCCTCGGTCTCTAGTTTTCAGAAATGCACAGGTTTGGTAGGTTTCCCTAGGTGCCGGCTGAGCTAGAGGCCAAAATCTACAGGTAGGCACTTCGCAAAAAACACCTCTGTTTTCTTTCAAAAATTTGGATGTGTCCACGTTGCGCTTTAGGGCGTTTCCTGTCGCGGGCGCTAGGCCTACCCAGACAAGTGAGGTATCATTTTTATCGGGAGACTTGGGGGAACGCTGGGTGGAAGGCAATTTGTGGCTCCTCTCAGATTCCAGAACTTTCTGCCACAGAAATGTGAGGAACATGTGTTTTTTTAGCCAAATTTTGAGGTTTGCAAAGGATTCTGGGTAACAGAACCTGGTCCGAGCCCCGCAAGTCACCCCTCCTTAGATTCCCCTAGGTCTCTAGTTTTCAGAAATGCACAGGTTTGGTAGGTTTCCCGAGGTGCCGGCTGAGCTAGAGGCCAAAATCTACAGGTATGCACTTCGCAAAAAACACCTCTGTTTTCTTTAAAAAATTTGGATGTGTCCACGTTGCGCTTTGGGGCGTTTCCTGTCGCGGGCGCTAGGCCTACCCACACAAGTGAGGTATCATTTTTATCGGGAGACTTGGGGGAACATTGGGTGGAAGGAAATTTGTGGCTCCTCTCAGATTCCAGAACTTTCTGCCACAGAAATATGAGGAACATGTGTTTTCTTAGCCATATTTTGAGGTTTGCAAAGGATTCTGGGTAACAGAACCTGGTCCGAGCCCCGCAAGTCACCCCTCCTTAGATTCCCCTAGGTCTCTAGTTTTCAGAAATGCACAGGTTTGGTAGGGTGCCCTAGGTGCCGGCTGAGCTAGAGGCCAAAATCTACAGGTAGGCACTTCGCAAAAAACACCTCTGTTTTCTTTAAAAAATTTGGATGTGTCCACGTTGCGCTTTGGGGCGTTTCCTGTCGCGGGCGCTAGGCCTACCCACACAAGTGAGGTATCATTTTTATCGGGAGACTTGGGGGAACGTTGGGTGGAAGGCAATTTGTGGCTCCTCTCAGATTCCAGAACTTTCTGCCACAGAAATGTGAGGAACATGTGTTTTTTTAGTCAAATTTTGAGGTTTGCAAAGGATTCTGGGTAACAGAACCTGGTCCGAGCCCCGCAAGTCACCCCTCCTTAGATTCCTCTAGGTCTCTAGGTTTCAGAAATGCACAGGTTTGGTAGGTTTCCCTAGGTGCCGGCTGAGCTAGAGGCCAAAATCTACAGGTAGGCACTTCGCAAAAATCACCTCTGTTTTCTTTCAAAAAATTGGATGTGTCCACGTTGCGCTTTGGGGCGTTTCCTGTCGCGGGCGCTAGGCCTACCCACACAAGTGAGGTATCATTTTTATCGGGAGACTTGGGGGAACGTTGGGTGGAAGGCAATTTGTGGCTCCTCTCAGATTCCAGAACTTTCTGCCACAGAAATGTGAGGAACATGTGTTTTTTTAGTCAAATTTTGAGGTTTGCAAAGGATTCTGGGTAACAGAACCTGGTCCGAGCCCCGCAAGTCACCCCTCCTTAGATTCCTCTAGGTCTCTAGGTTTCAGAAATGCACAGGTTTGGTAGGTTTCCCTAGGTGCCGGCTGAGCTAGAGGCCAAAATCTACAGGTAGGCACTTCGCAAAAATCACCTCTGTTTTCTTTCAAAAAATTGTATGTGTCCACGTTGCGATTTGGGGCGTTTCCTGTCGCTGGCGCTAGGCCTACCCACACAAGTGAGGTATCATTTTTATCGGAAGACTTGGGGGAACGCTGGGTGGAAGGAAATTTGTGGCTCCTCTCAGATTCCAGAACTTTCTGCCACAGAAATGTGAGTAACATGTGTTTCTTTAGCCAAATTTTGAGGTTTGCAAAGGATTCTGGGTAACAGAACCTGGTCCGAGCCCCGCAAGTCACCCCATCTTGGATTCCTCTAGGTCTCTAGGTTTCAGAAATGTACAGGTTTGGTAGGTTTCCCTAGGTGCCGGCTGAGCTAGAGGCCAAAATCTACAGGTAGGCACTTCGCAGAAATCACCTCTGTTTTCTTTCAAAAAATTGGATGTGTCCACGTTGCGATTTGGGGCGTTTCCTGTCGCTGGCGCTAGGCCTACCCACACAAGTGAGGTATCATTTTTATCGGAAGACTTGGGGGAACGCTGGGTGGAAGGAAATTTGTGGCTCCTCTCAGATTCCAGAACTTTCTGCCACAGAAATGTGAGTAACATGTGTTTCTTTAGCCAAATTTTGAGGTTTGCAAAGGATTCTGGGTAACAGAACCTGGTCCGAGCCCCGCAAGTCACCCCATCTTGGATTCCTCTAGGTCTCTAGGTTTCAGAAATGCACAGGTTTGGTAGGTTTCCCTAGGTGCCGGCTGAGCTAGAGGCCAAAATCTACAGGTAGGCACTTCGCAAAAAACACCTCTGTTTTCTTTAAAAAATGTGGATGTGTCCACGTTGCGCTTTGGGGCGTTTCCTGTCGCGGGCGCTAGGCCTACCCACACAAGTGAGGTATCATTTTTATCGGGAGACTTGGGGGAACGTTGGGTGGAAGGCAATTTGTGGCTCCTCTCAGATTCCAGAACTTTCTGCCACAGAAATGTGAGGAACATGTGTTTTTTTAGCCAAATTTTGAGGTTTGCAAAGGATTCTGGGTAACAGAACCTGGTCCGAACCCCGCAAGTCACCCCTCCTTAGATTCCCCTAGGTCTCTAGTTTTCAGAAATGCACAGGTTTGGTAGGTTTCCCTAGGTGCCGGCTGAGCTAGAGGCCAAAATCTACAGGTATGCACTTTGCAAAAAACACCTCTGTTTTCTTTCAAAAATTTGGATGTGTCCAAGTTGCGCTTTGGGGCGTTTCCTTTCGCGGGCGCTAGGCCTACCCACACAAGTGAGGTATCATTTTTATCGGGAGACTTGGGGGAACGCTGGGTGGAAGGAAATTTGTGGCTCCTCTCAGATTCTAGAACTTTCTGCCACAGAAATATGAGGAACATGTGTTTTCTTAGCCATATTTTGAGGTTTGCAAAGGATTCTGGGTAAAAGAACCTGGTCCGAGCCCCGCAAGTCACCCCTCCTTAGATTCCCCTAGGTCTCTAGTTTTCAGAAATGCACAGGTTTGGTAGGTTGCCCTAGGTGCCGGCTGAGTTAGAGGCCAAAATCTACAGGTAGGCACTTCGCAAAAAACACCTCTGTTTTCTTTCAAAAATTTGGATGTGTCCACGTTGCGCTTTGGGGCGTTTTCTGTCGCGGGCGCTAGGCCTACCCACACAAGTGAGGTATCATATTTATCGGGAGACTTGGGGGAACGCTGGGTGGAAGGAAATTTGTGGCTCCTCTCAGATTCCAGAACTTTCTGCCACAGAAATGTGAGGAACATGTGTTTTTTTAGCCAAATTTTGAGGTTTGCAAAGGATTCTGGGTAACAGAACCTGGTCCGAGCCCCGCAAGTCACCCCTCCTTAGATTCCCCTAGGTCTCTAGTTTTCAGAAATGCACAGGTTTGGTAGGTTTCCCTAGGTGCCGGCTGAGCTAGAGGCCAAAATCTACAGGTATGCACTTCGCAAAAAACACCTCTGTTTTCTTTCAAAAATTTGGATGTGTCCACGTTGCGCTTTGGGGCGTTTCCTGTCGCGGGCGCTAGGCCTACCCACACAAGTGAGGTATCATTTTTATCGGGAGACTTGGGGGAACGCTGGGTGGAAGGAAATTTGTGGCTCCTCTCAGATTCTAGAACTTTCTGCCACAGAAATATGAGGAACATGTGTTTTCTTAGCCATATTTTGAGGTTTGCAAAGGATTCTGGGTAACAGAACCTGGTCCAAGCCCCGCAAGTCACCCCTCCTTAGATTCCCCTAGGTCTCTAGTTTTCAGAAATGCACAGGTTTGGTAGGGTGCCCTAGGTGCCGGCTGAGCTAGAGGCCAAAATCTACAGGTAGGCACTTCGCAAAAAACACCTCTGTTTTCTTTAAAAAATTTGGATGTGTCCACGTTGCGCTTTGGGGCGTTTCCTGTCTCGAGCGCTAGGCCTACCCACACAAGTGAGGTATCATTTTTATCGGGAGACTTGGGGGAACGTTGGGTGGAAGGCAATTTGTGGCTCCTCTCAGATTCCAGAACTTTCTGCCACAGAAATGTGAGGAACATGTGTTTTTTTAGCCAAATTTTGAGGTTTGCAAAGGATTCTGGGTAACAGAACCTGGTCCGAGCCCCGCAAGTCACCCCTCCTTAGATTCCCCTAGGTCTCTAGTTTTCAGAAATGCACAGGTTTGGTAGGTTTCCCTAGCTGCCGGCTGAGCTAGAGGCCAAAATCTACAGGTATGCACTTCGCAAAAAACACCTCTGTTTTCTTTCAAAAATTTGGATGTGTCCAAGTTGCGCTTTGGGGCGTTTCCTGTCGCGGGCGCTAGGCCTACCCACACAAGTGAGGTATCATTTTTATCGGGAGACTTGGGGGAACGCTGGGTGGAAGGAAATTTGTGGCTCCTCTCAGAATCTAGAACTTTCTGCCACAGAAATATGAGGAACATGTGTTTTCTTAGCCATATTTTGAGGTTTGCAAAGGATTCTGGGTAACAGAACCTGGTCCAAGCCCCGCAAGTCACCCCTCCTTAGATTCCCCTAGGTCTCTAGTTTTCAGAAATGCACAGGTTTGGTAGGTTTTCTTAGGTGCCGGCTGAGCTAGAGGCCAAAATCTACAGGTAGGCACTTCGCAAAAAACACCTCTGTTTTCTTCCAAAAATTTGGATGTGTCCACGTTGCGCTTTGGGGCGTTTCCTGTCGCGAGCGCTAGGCCTACCCACACAAGTGAGGTATCATTTTTATCGATAGACTTGGGGGAACGCTGGGTGGAAGGAAATTTGTGGCTCCTCTCAGATTCCAGAACTTTCTGCCACAGAAATATGAGGAACATGTGTTTTCTTAGCCATATTTTGAGGTTTGCAAAGGATTCTGGAAAACAGAACCTGGTCCGAGCCCCGCAAGTCACCCCTCCTTAGATTCCCCTAGGTCTCTAGTTTTCAGAAATGCACAGGTTTGGTAGGTTTCCCTAGGTGCCGGCTGAGCTAGAGGCCAAAATCTACAGCTAAGCACTTCGCAAAAAACACCTCTGTTTTCTTTCAAAAATTTGGATGTGTCCACGTTGCGCTTTGGGGCGTTTCCTGTCGCGGGCGCTAGGCCTACCCACACAAGTGAGGTATCATTTTTATCGGGAGACTTGGGGGAACGCTGGGTGGAAGGAAATTTGTGGCTCCTCTCAGATTCCAGAACTTTCTGCCACAGAAATATGAGGAACATGTGTTTTCTTAGCCATATTTTGAGGTTTGCAAAGGATTCTGGGTAACAGAACCTGGTCCGAGCCCCGCATGTCACCCCTCCTTAGATTCCCCTAGGTCTCTAGTTTTCAGAAATGCACAGGTTTGGTAGGGTGCCCTAGGTGCCGGCTGAGCTAGAGGCCAAAATCTACAGGTAGGCACTTCGCAAAAAACACCTCTGTTTTCTTTAAAAAATTTGGATGTGTCCACGTTGCGCTTTGGGGCGTTTCCTGTCGCGGGCGCTAGGCCTACCCACACAAGTGAGGTATCATTTTTATCGGGAGACTTGGGGGAACGTTGGGTGGAAGGCAATTTGTGGCTCCTCTCAGATTCCAGAACTTTCTGCCACAGAAATGTGAGGAACATGTGTTTTTTTAGCCAAATTTTGAGGTTTGCAAAGGATTCTGGGTAACAGAACCTGGTCCGAGCCCCGCAAGTCACCCCTCCTTAGATTCCTCTAGGTCTCTAGGTTTCAGAAATGCACAGGTTTGGTAGGTTTCCCTAGGTGCCGGCTGAGCTAGAGGCCAAAATCTACAGGTAGGCACTTCGCAAAAATCACCTCTGTTTTCTTTCAAAAAATTGGATGTGTCCACGTTGCGATTTGGGGCGTTTCCTGTCGCTGGCGCTAGGCCTACCCACACAAGTGAGGTATTATTTTTATCGGAAGACTTGGGGGAGCGCTGGGTGGAAGAAAATTTGTGGCTCCTCTCAGATTCCAGAACTTTCTGCCACAGAAATATGAGTAACATGTGTTTTCTTAGCCATATTTTGAGGTTTGCAAAGGATTCTGGGTAACAGAACCTGGTCCGAGCCCCGCAAGTCACCCCTCCTTAGATTCCCCTAGGTCTCTAGTTTTCAGAAATGCACAGGTTTGGTAGGTTGCCCTAGGTGCCGGCTGAGCTAGAGGCCAAAATCTACAGGTAGGCACTTCGCAAAAAACACCTCTGTTTTCTTTCAAAAATTTGGATGTGTCCACGTTGCGCTTTGGGGCGCTTCCTGTCGCGGGCGCTAGGCCTACCCACACAAGTGAGGTAACATTTTTATCGGGAGACTTGGGGGAACGCTGGGTGGAAGGCAATTTGTGGCTCCTCTCAGATTCCAGAACTTTCTGCCACAGAAATGTGAGGAACATGTGTTTTTTTAGCCAAATTTTGAGGTTTGCAAAGGATTCTGGGTAACAGAACCTAGTCCGAGCCCCGCAAGTCACCCCTCCTTAGATTCCCCTAGGTCTCTAGTTTTCAGAAATGCACAGGTTTGGTGGTTTCCCTAGGTGCCGGCTGAGCTAGAGGCCAAAATCTACAGGTATGCACTTCGCAAAAAACACCTCTGTTTTCTTTCAAAAATTTGGATGTGTCCACGTTGCGCTTTGGGGCGTTTCCTGTCGCGGGCGCTAGGCCTACCCACACAAGTGAGGTATCATTTTTATTGGGAGACTTGGGGGAACGCTGGGTGGAAGGAAATTTGTGGCTCCTCTCAGATTCTAGAACTTTCTGCCACAGAAATATGAGGAACATGTGTTTTCTTAGCCATATTTTGAGGTTTGCAAAGGATTCTGGGTAACAGAACCTGGTCCAAGCCCCGCAAGTCACCCCTCCTTAGATTCCCCTAGGTCTCTAGTTTTCAGAAATGCACAGGTTTGGTAGGTTTTCTTAGGTGCCGGCTGAGCTAGAGGCCAAAATCTACAGGTAGGCACTTCGCAAAAAACACCTCTGTTTTCTTTAAAAAATTTGGATGTGTCCACGTTGCGCTTTGGAGCGTTTCCTGTCGCGGGCGCTAGGCCTACCCACACAAGTGAGGTATCATTTTTATCGGGAGACTTGGGGGAACGTTGGTTGGAAGGCAATTTGTGGCTCCTCTCAGATTCCAGAACTTTCTGCCACAGAAATGTGAGGAACATGTGTTTTTTTAGTCAAATTTTGAGGTTTGCAAAGGATTCTGGGTAACAGAACCTGGTCCGAGCCCCGCAAGTCACCCCTCCTTAGATTCCTCTAGGTCTCTAGGTTTCAGAAATGCACAGGTTTGGTAGGTTTCCCTAGGTGCCGGCTGAGCTAGAGGCCAAAATCTACAGGTAGGCACTTCGCAAAAATCACCTCTGTTTTCTTTTAAAAAATTGGATGTGTCCACGTTGCGATTTGGGGCGTTTCCTGTCGCTGGCGCTAGGCCTACCCACACAAGTGAGGTATCATTTTTATCGGAAGACTTGGGGGAACGCTGGGTGGAAGGAAATTTGTGGCTCCTCTCAGATTCCAGAACTTTCTGCCACAGAAATGTAAGTAACATGTGTTTCTTTAGCCAAATTTTGAGGTTTGCAAAGGATTCTGGGTAACAGAACCTGGTCCGAGCCCCGCAAGTCACCCCATCTTGGATTCCTCTAGGTCTCTAGGTTTCAGAAATGCACAGGTTTGGTAGGTTTCCCTAGGTGCCGGCTGAGCTAGAGGCCAAAATCTACAGGTAGGCACTTCGCAAAAAACACCTCTGTTTTCTTTAAAAAATTTGGATGTGTCCACGTTGCGCTTTGGGGCGTTTCCTGTCGCGGGCGCTAGGCCTACCCACACAAGTGAGGTATCATTTTTATCGGGAGACTTGGGGGAACGTTGGGTGGAAGGCAATTTGTGGCTCCTCTCAGATTCCAGAACTTTCTGCCACAGAAATGTGAGGAACATGTGTTTTTTTAGCCAAATTTTGAGGTTTGCAAAGGATTCTGGGTAACAGAACCTGGTCCGAGCCCCGCAAGTCTCCCCTCCTTAGATTCCCCTAGGTCTCTAGTTTTCAGAAATGCACAGGTTTGGTAGGTTTCCTTAGGTGCCGGCTGAGCTAGAGGCCAAAATCTACAGGTAGGCACTTCGCAAAAAACACCTCTGTTTTCTTCCAAAAATTTGGATGTGTCCACGTTGCGCTTTGGGGCGTTTCCTGTCGCGGGCGCTAGGCCTACCCACACAAGTGAGGTATCATTTTTATCGGTAGACTTGGGGGAACGCTGGGTGGAAGGAAATTTGTGGCTCCTCTCAGATTCCAGAACTTTCTGCCACGGAAATGTGAGGAACATGTGTTTTTTTAGCCAAATTTTGAGGTTTGCAAAGGATTCTGGGTAACAGAACCTGGTCCGAGCCCCGCAAGTCACCCCATCTTGGATTCCTCTAGGTCTCTAGGTTTCAGAAATGCACAGGTTTGGTAGGTTTCCCTAGGTGCCGGCTGAGCTAGAGGCCAAAATCTACAGGTAGGCACTTCGCAAAAATCACCTCTGTTTTCTTTCAAAAAATTGGATGTGTCCACGTTGCGATTTGGGGCGTTTCCTGTCGCTGGCGCTAGGCCTACCCACACAAGTGAGGTATCATTTTTATCGGAAGACTTGGGGGAACGCTGGGTGGAAGGAAATTTGTTGCTCCTCTCAGATTCCAGAACTTTCTGCCACAGAAATGTGAG
The DNA here is from genome assembly GCF_031143425.1 of Pleurodeles waltl. Classification (NCBI taxonomy): domain Eukaryota; kingdom Metazoa; phylum Chordata; class Amphibia; order Caudata; family Salamandridae; genus Pleurodeles; species Pleurodeles waltl. The sequence continues at coordinate 707,923,004 of NC_090448.1, forward strand.
TAACATGTGTTTCTTTAGCCAAATTTTGAGGTTTGCAAAGGATTCTGGGTAACAGAACCTGGTCCGAGCCCCGCAAGTCACCCCATCTTGGATTCCTCTAGGTCTCTAGGTTTCAGAAATGCACAGGTTTGGTAGGTTTCCCTAGGTGCCGGCTGAGCTAGAGGCCAAAATCTACAGGTAGGCACTTCGCAAAAAACACCTCTGTTTTCTTTAAAAAATGTGGATGTGTCCACGTTGCGCTTTGGGGCGTTTCCTGTCGCGGGCGCTAGGCCTACCCACACAAGTGAGGTATCATTTTTATCGGGAGACTTGGGGGAACGTTGGGTGGAAGGCAATTTGTGGCTCCTCTCAGATTCCAGAACTTTCTGCCACAGAAATGTGAGGAACATGTGTTTTTTTAGCCAAATTTTGAGGTTTGCAAAGGATTCTGGGTAACAGAACCTGGTCCGAGCCCCGCAAGTCACCCCTCCTTAGATTCCCCTAGGTCTCTAGTTTTCAGAAATGCACAGGTTTGGTAGGTTTCCCTAGGTGCCGGCTGAGCTAGAGGCCAAAATCTACAGGTATGCACTTCGCAAAAAACACCTCTGTTTTCTTTCAAAAATTTGGATGTGTCCAAGTTGCGCTTTGGGGCGTTTCCTGTCGCGGGCGCTAGGCCTACCCACACAAGTGAGGTATCATTTTTATCGGGAGACTTGGGGGAACGCTGGGTGGAAGGAAATTTGTGGCTCCTCTCAGATTCTAGAACTTTCTGCCACAGAAATATGAGGAACATGTGTTTTCTTAGCCATATTTTGAGGTTTGCAAAGGATTCTGGGTAAAAGAACCTGGTCCAAGCCCCGCAAGTCACCCCTCCTTAGATTCCCCTAGGTCACTAGTTTTCAGAAATGCACAGGTTTGGTAGGTTTCCTTAGGTGCCGGCTGAGCTAGAGGCCAAAATCTACAGGTAGGCACTTCGCAAAAAACACCTCTGTTTTCTTCCAAAAATTTGGATGTGTCCACGTTGCGCTTTGGGGCGTTTCCTGTCGCGGGCGCTAGGCCTACCCACACAAGTGAGGTATCATTTTTATCGGTAGACTTGGGGGAACGCTGGGTGGAAGGAAATTTGTGGCTCCTCTCAGATTCCAGAACTTTCTGCCACAGAAATATGAGGAACATGTGTTTTCTTAGCCATATTTTGAGGTTTGCAAAGGATTCTGGGTAACAGAACCTGGTCCGAGCCCCGCAAGTCTCCCCTCCTTAGATTCCCCTAGGTCTCTAGTTTTCAGAAATGCACAGGTTTGGTAGGTTTCCTTAGGTGCCGGCTGAGCTAGAGGCCAAAATCTACAGGTAGGCACTTCGCAAAAAACACCTCTGTTTTCTTCCAAAAATTTGGATGTGTCCACGTTGCGCTTTGGGGCGTTTCCTGTCGCGGGCGCTAGGCCTACCCACACAAGTGAGGTATCATTTTTATCGGTAGACTTGGGGGAACGCTGGGTGGAAGGAAATTTGTGGCTCCTCTCAGATTCCAGAACTTTCTGCCACAGAAATGTGAGGAACATGTGTTTTTTTAGCCAAATTTTGAGGTTTGCAAAGGATTCTGGGTAACAGAACCTGGTCCGAGCCCCGCAAGTCACCCCATCTTGGATTCCTCTAGGTCTCTAGGTTTCAGAAATGCACAGGTTTGGTAGGTTTCCCTAGGTGCCGGCTGAGCTAGAGGCCAAAATCTACAGGTAGGCACTTCGCAAAAATCACCTCTGTTTTCTTTCAAAAAATTGGATGTGTCCACGTTGCGATTTGGGGCGTTTCCTGTCGCTGGCGCTAGGCCTACCCACACAAGTGAGGTATCATTTTTATCGGAAGACTTGGGGGAACGCTGGGTGGAAGGAAATTTGTGGCTCCTCTCAGATTCCAGAACTTTCTGCCACAGAAATGTGAGTAACATGTGTTTCTTTAGCCAAATTTTGAGGTTTGCAAAGGATTCTGGGTAACAGAACCTGGTCCGAGCCCCGCAAGTCACCCCATCTTGGATTCCTCTAGGTCTCTAGGTTTCAGAAATGCACAGGTTTGGTAGGTTTCCCTAGGTGCCGGCTGAGCTAGAGGCCAAAATCTACAGGTAGGCACTTCGCAAAAAACACCTCTGTTTTCTTTAAAAAATGTGGATGTGTCCACGTTGCGCTTTGGGGCGTTTCCTGTCGCGGGCGCTAGGCCTACCCACACAAGTGAGGTATCATTTTTATCGGGAGACTTGGGGGAACGTTGGGTGGAAGGCAATTTGTGGCTCCTCTCAGATTCCAGAACTTTCTGCCACAGAAATGTGAGGAACATGTGTTTTTTTAGCCAAATTTTGAGGTTTGCAAAGGATTCTGGGTAACAGAACCTGGTCCGAGCCCCGCAAGTCACCCCTCCTTAGATTCCCCTAGGTCTCTAGTTTTCAGAAATGCACAGGTTTGGTAGGTTTCCCTAGGTGCCGGCTGAGCGAGAGGCCAAAATCTACAGGTATGCACTTCGCAAAAAACACCTCTGTTTTCTTTCAAAAATTTGGATGTGTCCAAGTTGCGCTTTGGGGCGTTTCCTGTCGCGGGCGCTAGGCCTACCCACACAAGTGAGGTATCATTTTTATCGGGAGACTTGGGGGAACGCTGGGTGGAAGGAAATTTGTGGCTCCTCTCAGATTCTAGAACTTTCTGCCACAGAAATATGAGGAACATGTGTTTTCTTAGCCATATTTTGAGGTTTGCAAAGGATTCTGGGTAAAAGAACCTGGTCCAAGCCCCGCAAGTCACCCCTCCTTAGATTCCCCTAGGTCACTAGTTTTCAGAAATGCACAGGTTTGGTAGGTTTCCTTAGGTGCCGGCTGAGCTAGAGGCCAAAATCTACAGGTAGGCACTTCGCAAAAAACACCTCTGTTTTCTTCCAAAAATTTGGATGTGTCCACGTTGCGCTTTGGGGCGTTTCCTGTCGCGGGCGCTAGGCCTACCCACACAAGTGAGGTATCATTTTTATCGGTAGACTTGGGGGAACGCTGGGTGGAAGGAAATTTGTGGCTCCTCTCAGATTCCAGAACTTTCTGCCACAGAAATATGAGGAACATGTGTTTTCTTAGCCATATTTTGAGGTTTGCAAAGGATTCTGGGTAACAGAACCTGGTCCGAGCCCCGCAAGTCACCCCTCCTTAGATTCCCCTAGGTCTCTAGTTTTCAGAAATGCACAGGTTTGGTAGGTTTCCCTAGGTGCCGGCTGAGCTAGAGGCCAAAATCTACAGGTAGGCACTTCGCAAAAAACACCTCTGTTTTCTTTCAAAAATTTGGATGTGTCCACGTTGCGCTTTAGGGCGTTTCCTGTCGCGGGCGCTAGGCCTACCCACACAAGTGAGGTATCATTTTTATCGGGAGACTTGGGGGAACGCTGGGTGGAAGGCAATTTGTGGCTCCTCTCAGATTCCAGAACTTTCTGCCACAGAAATGTGAGGAACATGTGTTTTTTTAGCCAAATTTTGAGGTTTGCAAAGGATTCTGGGTAACAGAACCTGGTCCGAGCCCCGCAAGTCACCCCTCCTTAGATTCCCCTAGGTCTCTAGTTTTCAGAAATGCACAGGTTTGGTAGGTTTCCCGAGGTGCCGGCTGAGCTAGAGGCCAAAATCTACAGGTATGCACTTCGCAAAAAACACCTCTGTTTTCTTTCAAAAATTTGGATGTGTCCACGTTGCGCTTTGGGGCGTTTCCTGTCGCGGGCGCTAGGCCTACCCACACAAGTGAGGTATCATTTTTATCGGGAGACTTGGGGGAACATTGGGTGGAAGGAAATTTGTGGCTCCTCTCAGATTCCAGAACTTTCTGCCACAGAAATATGAGGAACATGTGTTTTCTTAGCCATATTTTGAGGTTTGCAAAGGATTCTGGGTAACAGAACCTGGTCCGAGCCCCGCAAGTCACCCCTCCTTAGATTCCCCTAGGTCTCTAGTTTTCAGAAATGCACAGGTTTGGTAGGGTGCCCTAGGTGCCGGCTGAGCTAGAGGCCAAAATCTACAGGTAGGCACTTCGCAAAAAACACCTCTGTTTTCTTTAAAAAATTTGGATGTGTCCACGTTGCGCTTTGGGGCGTTTCCTGTCGCGGGCGCTAGGCCTACCCACACAAGTGAGGTATCATTTTTATCGGGAGACTTGGGGGAACGTTGGGTGGAAGGCAATTTGTGGCTCCTCTCAGATTCCAGAACTTTCTGCCACAGAAATGTGAGGAACATGTGTTTTTTTAGTCAAATTTTGAGGTTTGCAAAGGATTCTGGGTAACAGAACCTGGTCCGAGCCCCGCAAGTCACCCCTCCTTAGATTCCTCTAGGTCTCTAGGTTTCAGAAATGCACAGGTTTGGTAGGTTTCCCTAGGTGCCGGCTGAGCTAGAGGCCAAAATCTACAGGTAGGCACTTCGCAAAAATCACCTCTGTTTTCTTTCAAAAAATTGTATGTGTCCACGTTGCGATTTGGGGCGTTTCCTGTCGCTGGCGCTAGGCCTACCCACACAAGTGAGGTATCATTTTTATCGGAAGACTTGGGGGAACGCTGGGTGGAAGGAAATTTGTGGCTCCTCTCAGATTCCAGAACTTTCTGCCACAGAAATGTGAGTAACATGTGTTTCTTTAGCCAAATTTTGAGGTTTGCAAAGGATTCTGGGTAACAGAACCTGGTCCGAGCCCCGCAAGTCACCCCATCTTGGATTCCTCTAGGTCTCTAGGTTTCAGAAATGCACAGGTTTGGTAGGTTTCCCTAGGTGCCGGCTGAGCTAGAGGCCAAAATCTACAGGTAGGCACTTCGCAGAAATCACCTCTGTTTTCTTTCAAAAAATTGGATGTGTCCACGTTGCGATTTGGGGCGTTTCCTGTCGCTGGCGCTAGGCCTACCCACACAAGTGAGGTATCATTTTTATCGGAAGACTTGGGGGAACGCTGGGTGGAAGGAAATTTGTGGCTCCTCTCAGATTCCAGAACTTTCTGCCACAGAAATGTGAGTAACATGTGTTTCTTTAGCCAAATTTTGAGGTTTGCAAAGGATTCTGGGTAACAGAACCTGATCCGAGCCCCGCAAGTCACCCCATCTTGGATTCCTCTAGGTCTCTAGGTTTCAGAAATGCACAGGTTTGGTAGGTTTCCCTAGGTGCCGGCTGAGCTAGAGGCCAAAATCTACAGGTATGCACTTTGCAAAAAACACCTCTGTTTTCTTTCAAAAATTTGGATGTGTCCAAGTTGCGCTTTGGGGCGTTTCCTTTCGCGGGCGCTAGGCCTACCCACACAAGTGAGGTATCATTTTTATCGGGAGACTTGGGGGAACGCTGGGTGGAAGGAAATTTGTGGCTCCTCTCAGATTCTAGAACTTTCTGCCACAGAAATATGAGGAACATGTGTTTTCTTAGCCATATTTTGAGGTTTGCAAAGGATTCTGGGTAAAAGAACCTGGTCCGAGCCCCGCAAGTCACCCCTCCTTAGATTCCCCTAGGTCTCTAGTTTTCAGAAATGCACAGGTTTGGTAGGTTGCCCTAGGTGCCGGCTGAGTTAGAGGCCAAAATCTACAGGTAGGCACTTCGCAAAAAACACCTCTGTTTTCTTTCAAAAATTTGGATGTGTCCACGTTGCGCTTTGGGGCGTTTTCTGTCGCGGGCGCTAGGCCTACCCACACAAGTGAGGTATCATATTTATCGGGAGACTTGGGGGAACGCTGGGTGGAAGGAAATTTGTGGCTCCTCTCAGATTCCAGAACTTTCTGCCACAGAAATGTGAGGAACATGTGTTTTTTTAGCCAAATTTTGAGGTTTGCAAAGGATTCTGGGTAACAGAACCTGGTCCGAGCCCCGCAAGTCACCCCTCCTTAGATTCCCCTAGGTCTCTAGTTTTCAGAAATGCACAGGTTTGGTAGGTTTCCCTAGGTGCCGGCTGAGCTAGAGGCCAAAATCTACAGGTATGCACTTCGCAAAAAACACCTCTGTTTTCTTTCAAAAATTTGGATGTGTCCACGTTGCGCTTTGGGGCGTTTCCTGTCGCGGGCGCTAGGCCTACCCACACAAGTGAGGTATCATTTTTATCGGGAGACTTGGGGGAACGCTGGGTGGAAGGAAATTTGTGGCTCCTCTCAGATTCTAGAACTTTCTGCCACAGAAATATGAGGAACATGTGTTTTCTTAGCCATATTTTGAGGTTTGCAAAGGATTCTGGGTAACAGAACCTGGTCCAAGCCCCGCAAGTCACCCCTCCTTAGATTCCCCTAGGTCTCTAGTTTTCAGAAATGCACAGGTTTGGTAGGGTGCCCTAGGTGCCGGCTGAGCTAGAGGCCAAAATCTACAGGTAGGCACTTCGCAAAAAACACCTCTGTTTTCTTTAAAAAATGTGGATGTGTCCACGTTGCGCTTTGGGGCGTTTCCTGTCTCGAGCGCTAGGCCTACCCACACAAGTGAGGTATCATTTTTATCGGGAGACTTGGGGGAACGTTGGGTGGAAGGCAATTTGTGGCTCCTCTCAGATTCCAGAACTTTCTGCCACAGAAATGTGAGGAACATGTGTTTTTTTAGCCAAATTTTGAGGTTTGCAAAGGATTCTGGGTAACAGAACCTGGTCCGAGCCCCGCAAGTCACCCCTCCTTAGATTCCCCTAGGTCTCTAGTTTTCAGAAATGCACAGGTTTGGTAGGTTTCCCTAGCTGCCGGCTGAGCTAGAGGCCAAAATCTACAGGTATGCACTTCGCAAAAAACACCTCTGTTTTCTTTCAAAAATTTGGATGTGTCCAAGTTGCGCTTTGGGGCGTTTCCTGTCGCGGGCGCTAGGCCTACCCACACAAGTGAGGTATCATTTTTATCGGGAGACTTGGGGGAACGCTGGGTGGAAGGAAATTTGTGGCTCCTCTCAGATTCTAGAACTTTCTGCCACAGAAATATGAGGAACATGTGTTTTCTTAGCCATATTTTGAGGTTTGCAAAGGATTCTGGGTAACAGAACCTGGTCCAAGCCCCGCAAGTCACCCCTCCTTAGATTCCCCTAGGTCTCTAGTTTTCAGAAATGCACAGGTTTGGTAGGTTTTCTTAGGTGCCGGCTGAGCTAGAGGCCAAAATCTACAGGTAGGCACTTCGCAAAAAACACCTCTGTTTTCTTCCAAAAATTTGGATGTGTCCACGTTGCGCTTTGGGGCGTTTCCTGTCGCGAGCGCTAGGCCTACCCACACAAGTGAGGTATCATTTTTATCGATAGACTTGGGGGAACGCTGGGTGGAAGGAAATTTGTGGCTCCTCTCAGATTCCAGAACTTTCTGCCACAGAAATATGAGGAACATGTGTTTTCTTAGCCATATTTTGAGGTTTGCAAAGGATTCTGGGTAACAGAACCTCGTCCGAGCCCCGCAAGTCACCCCTCCTTAGATTCCCCTAGGTCTCTAGTTTTCAGAAATGCACAGGTTTGGTAGGTTTCCCTAGGTGCCGGCTGAGATAGAGGCCAAAGTCTACAGCTAAGCACTTCGCAAAAAACACCTCTGTTTTCTTTCAAAAATTTGGATGTGTCCACGTTGCGCTTTGGGGCGTTTCCTGTCGCGGGCGCTAGGCCTACCCACACAAGTGAGGTATCATTTTTATCGGGAGACTTGGGGGAACGCTGGGTGGAAGGAAATTTGTGGCTCCTCTCAGATTCCAGAACTTTCTGCCACAGAAATATGAGGAACATGTGTTTTCTTAGCCATATTTTGAGGTTTGCAAAGGATTCTGGGTAACAGAACCTGGTCCGAGCCCCGCAAGTCACCCCTCCTTAGATTCCCCTAGGTCTCTAGTTTTCAGAAATGCACAGGTTTTGTAGGGTGCCCTAGGTGCCGGCTGAGCTAGAGGCCAAAATCTACAGGTAGGCACTTCGCAAAAAACACCTCTGTTTTCTTTAAAAAATTTGGATGTGTCCACGTTGCGCTTTGGGGCGTTTCCTGTCGCGGGCGCTAGGCCTACCCACACAAGTGAGGTATCATTTTTATCGGGAGACTTGGGGGAACGTTGGGTGGAAGGCAATTTGTGGCTCCTCTCAGATTCCAGAACTTTCTGCCACAGAAATGTGAGGAACATGTGTTTTTTTAGCCAAATTTTGAGGTTTGCAAAGGATTCTGGGTAACAGAACCTGGTCCGAGCCCCGCAAGTCACCCCTCCTTAGATTCCTCTAGGTCTCTAGGTTTCAGAAATGCACAGGTTTGGTAGGTTTCCCTAGGTGCCGGCTGAGCTAGAGGCCAAAATCTACAGGTAGGCACTTCGCAAAAATCACCTCTGTTTTCTTTCAAAAAATTGGATGTGTCCACGTTGCGATTTGGGGCGTTTCCTGTCGCTGGCGCTAGGCCTACCCACACAAGTGAGGTATCATTTTTATCGGAAGACTTGGGGGAGCGCTGGGTGGAAGAAAATTTGTGGCTCCTCTCAGATTCCAGAACTTTCTGCCACAGAAATATGAGTAACATGTGTTTTCTTAGCCATATTTTGAGGTTTGCAAAGGATTCTGGGTAACAGAACCTGGTCCGAGCCCCGCAAGTCACCCCTCCTTAGATTCCCCTAGGTCTCTAGTTTTCAGAAATGCACAGGTTTGGTAGGTTGCCCTAGGTGCCGGCTGAGCTAGAGGCCAAAATCTACAGGTAGGCACTTTGCAAAAAACACCTCTGTTTTCTTTCAAAAATTTGGATGTGTCCACGTTGCGCTTTGGGGCGCTTCCTGTCGCGGGCGCTAGGCCTACCCACACAAGTGAGGTATCATTTTTATCGGGAGACTTGGGGGAACGCTGGGTGGAAGGCAATTTGTGGCTCCTCTCAGATTCCAGAACTTTCTGCCACAGAAATGTGAGGAACATGTGTTTTTTTAGCCAAATTTTGAGGTTTGCAAAGGATTCTGGGTAACAGAACCTAGTCCGAGCCCCGCAAGTCACCCCTCCTTAGATTCCCCTAGGTCTCTAGTTTTCAGAAATGCACAGGTTTGGTAGGTTTCCCTAGGTGCCGGCTGAGCTAGAGGCCAAAATCTACAGGTATGCACTTCGCAAAAAACACCTCTGTTTTCTTTCAAAAATTTGGATGTGTCCACGTTGCGCTTTGGGGCGTTTCCTGTCGCGGGCGCTAGGCCTACCCACACAAGTGAGGTATCATTTTTATTGGGAGACTTGGGGGAACGCTGGGTGGAAGGAAATTTGTGGCTCCTCTCAGATTCTAGAACTTTCTGCCACAGAAATATGAGGAACATGTGTTTTCTTAGCCATATTTTGAGGTTTGCAAAGGATTCTGGGTAACAGAACCTGGTCCAAGCCCCGCAAGTCACCCCTCCTTAGATTCCCCTAGGTCTCTAGTTTTCAGAAATGCACAGGTTTGGTAGGTTTTCTTAGGTGCCGGCTGAGCTAGAGGCCAAAATCTAGAGGTAGGCACTTCGCAAAAAACACCTCTGTTTTCTTTAAAAAATTTGGATGTGTCCACGTTGCGCTTTGGGGCGTTTCCTGTCGCGGGCGCTAGGACTACCCACACAAGTGAGGTATCATTTTTATCGGGAGACTTGGGGGAACGTTGGTTGGAAGGCAATTTGTGGCTCCTCTCAGATTCCAGAACTTTCTGCCACAGAAATGTGAGGAACATGTGTTTTTTTAGTCAAATTTTGAGGTTTGCAAAGGATTCTGGGTAACAGAACCTGGTCCGAGCCCCGCAAGTCACCCCTCCTTAGATTCCTCTAGGTCTCTAGGTTTCAGAAATGCACAGGTTTGGTAGGTTTCCCTAGGTGCCGGCTGAGCTAGAGGCCAAAATCTACAGGTAGGCACTTCGCAAAAATCACCTCTGTTTTCTTTTAAAAAATTGGATGTGTCCACGTTGCGATTTGGGGCGTTTCCTGTCGCTGGCGCTAGGCCTACCCACACAAGTGAGGTATCATTTTTATCGGAAGACTTGGGGGAACGCTGGGTGGAAGGAAATTTGTGGCTCCTCTCAGATTCCAGAACTTTCTGCCACAGAAATGTAAGTAACATGTGTTTCTTTAGCCAAATTTTGAGGTTTGCAAAGGATTCTGGGTAACAGAACCTGGTCCGAGCCCCGCAAGTCACCCCATCTTGGATTCCTCTAGGTCTCTAGGTTTCAGAAATGCACAGGTTTGGTAGGTTTCCCTAGGTGCCGGCTGAGCTAGAGGCCAAAATCTACAGGTAGGCACTTCGCAAAAAACACCTCTGTTTTCTTCCAAAAATTTGGATGTGTCCACGTTGCGCTTTGGGGCGTTTCCTGTCGCGGGCGCTAGGCCTACCCACACAAGTGAGGTATCATTTTTATCGGGAGACTTGGGGGAACGTTGGGTGGAAGGCAATTTGTGGCTCCTCTCAGATTCCAGAACTTTCTGCCACAGAAATGTGAGGAACATGTGTTTTTTTAGCCAAATTTTGAGGTTTGCAAAGGATTCTGGGTAACAGAACCTGGTCCGAGCCCCGCAAGTCTCCCCTCCTTAGATTCCCCTAGGTCTCTAGTTTTCAGAAATGCACAGGTTTGGTAGGTTTCCTTAGGTGCCGGCTGAGCTAGAGGCCAAAATCTACAGGTAGGCACTTCGCAAAAAACACCTCTGTTTTCTTCCAAAAATTTGGATGTGTCCACGTTGCGCTTTGGGGCGTTTCCTGTCGCGGGCGCTAGGCCTACCCACACAAGTGAGGTATCATTTTTATCGGTAGACTTGGGGGAACGCTGGGTGGAAGGAAATTTGTGGCTCCTCTCAGATTCCAGAACTTTCTGCCACAGAAATGTGAGGAACATGTGTTTTTTTAGCCAAATTTTGAGGTTTGCAAAGGATTCTGGGTAACAGAACCTGGTCCGAGCCCCGCAAGTCACCCCATCTTGGATTCCTCTAGGTCTCTAGGTTTCAGAAATGCACAGGTTTGGTAGGTTTCCCTAGGTGCCGGCTGAGCTAGAGGCCAAAATCTACAGGTAGGCACTTCGCAAAAATCACCTCTGTTTTCTTTCAAAAAATTGGATGTGTCCACGTTGCGATTTGGGGCGTTTCCTGTCGCTGGCGCTAGGCCTACCCACACAAGTGAGGTATCATTTTTATCGGAAGACTTGGGGGAACGCTGGGTGGAAGGAAATTTGTGGCTCCTCTCAGATTCCAGAACTTTCTGCCACAGAAATGTGAGTAACATGTGTTTCTTTAGCCAAATTTTGAGGTTTGCAAAGGATTCTGGGTAACAGAACCTGGTCCGAGCCCCGCAAGTCACCCCATCTTGGATTCCTCTAGGTCTCTAGGTTTCAGAAATGCACAGGTTTGGTAGGTTTCCCTAGGTGCCGGCTGAGCTAGAGGCCAAAATCTACAGGTAGGCACTTCGCAAAAAACACCTCTGTTTTCTTTAAAAAATGTGGATGTGTCCACGTTGCGCTTTGGGGCGTTTCCTGTCGCGGGCGCTAGGCCTACCCACACAAGTGAGGTATCATTTTTATCGGGAGACTTGGGGGAACGTTGGGTGGAAGGCAATTTGTGGCTCCTCTCAGATTCCAGAACTTTCTGCCACAGAAATGTGAGGAACATGTGTTTTTTTAGCCAAATTTTGAGGTTTGCAAAGGATTCTGGGTAACAGAACCTGGTCCGAGCCCCGCAAGTCACCCCTCCTTAGATTCCCCTAGGTCTCTAGTTTTCAGAAATGCACAGGTTTGGTAGGTTTCCCTAGGTGCCGGCTGAGCTAGAGGCCAAAATCTACAGGTATGCACTTCGCAAAAAACACCTCTGTTTTCTTTCAAAAATTTGGATGTGTCCAAGTTGCGCTTTGGGGCGTTTCCTGTCGCGGGCGCTAGGCCTACCCACACAAGTGAGGTATCATTTTTATCGGGAGACTTGGGGGAACGCTGGGTGGAAGGAAATTTGTGGCTCCTCTCAGATTCTAGAACTTTCTGCCACAGAAATATGAGGAACATGTGTTTTCTTAGCCATATTTTGAGGTTTGCAAAGGATTCTGGGTAAAAGAACCTGGTCCAAGCCCCGCAAGTCACCCCTCCTTAGATTCCCCTAGGTCACTAGTTTTCAGAAATGCACAGGTTTGGTAGGTTTCCTTAGGTGCCGGCTGAGCTAGAGGCCAAAATCTACAGGTAGGCACTTCGCAAAAAACACCTCTGTTTTCTTCCAAAAATTTGGATGTGTCCACGTTGCGCTTTGGGGCGTTTCCTGTCGCGGGCGCTAGGCCTACCCACACAAGTGAGGTATCATTTTTATCGGTAGACTTGGGGGAACGCTGGGTGGAAGGAAATTTGTGGCTCCTCTCAGATTCCAGAACTTTCTGCCACAGAAATGTGAGGAACATGTGTTTTTTTAGCCAAATTTTGAGGTTTGCAAAGGATTCTGGGTAACAGAACCTGGTCCGAGCCCCGCAAGTCACCCCATCTTGGATTCCTCTAGGTCTCTAGGTTTCAGAAATGCACAGGTTTGGTAGGTTTCCATAGGTGCCGGCTGAGCTAGAGGCCAAAATCTACAGGTAGGCACTTCGCAAAAATCACCTCTGTTTTCTTTAAAAAAATTGGATGTGTCCACGTTGCGATTTGGGGCGTTTCCTGTCGCTGGCGCTAGGCCTACCCACACAAGTGAGGTATCATTTTTATCGGAAGACTTGGGGGAACGCTGGGTGGAAGGAAATTTGTGGCTCCTCTCAGATTCCAGAACTTTCTGCCACAGAAATGTGAGTAACATGTGTTTCTTTAGCCAAATTTTGAGGTTTGCAAAGGATTCTGGGTAACAGAACCTGGTCCGAGCCCCGCAAGTCACCCCATCTTGGATTCCTCTAGGTCTCTAGGTTTCAGAAATGCACAGGTTTGGTAGGTTTCCCTAGGTGCCGGCTGAGCTAGAGGCCAAAATCTACAGGTAGGCACTTCGCAAAAAACACCTCTGTTTTCTTTAAAAAATGTGGATGTCTCCACGTTGCGCTTTGGGGCGTTTCCTGTCGCGGGCGCTAGGCCTACCCACACAAGTGAGGTATCATTTTTATCGGGAGACTTGGGGGAACGTTGGGTGGAAGGCAATTTGTGGCTCCTCTCAGATTCCAGAACTTTCTGCCACAGAAATGTGAGGAACATGTGTTTTTTTAGCCAAATTTTGAGGTTTGCAAAGGATTCTGGGTAACAGAACCTGGTCCGAGCCCCGCAAGTCACCCCTCCTTAGATTCCCCTAGGTCTCTAGTTTTCAGAAATGCACAGGTTTGGTAGGTTTCCCTAGGTGCCGGCTGAGCTAGAGGCCAAAATCTACAGGTATGCACTTCGCAAAAAACACCTCTGTTTTCTTTCAAAAATTTGGATGTGTCCAAGTTGCGCTTTGGGGCGTTTCCTGTCGCGGGCGCTAGGCCTACCCACACAAGTGAGGTATCATTTTTATCGGGAGACTTGGGGGAACGCTGGGTGGAAGGACATTTGTGGCTCCTCTCAGATTCTAGAACTTTCTGCCACAGAAATATGAGGAACATGTGTTTTCTTAGCCATATTTTGAGGTTTGCAAAGGATTCTGGGTAAAAGAACCTGGTCCAAGCCCCGCAAGTCACCCCTCCTTAGATTCCCCTAGGTCACTAGTTTTCAGAAATGCACAGGTTTGGTAGGTTTCCTTAGGTGCCGGCTGAGCTAGAGGCCAAAATCTACAGGTAGGCACTTCGCAAAAAACACCTCTGTTTTCTTCCAAAAATTTGGATGTGTCCACGTTGCGCTTTGGGGCGTTTCCTGTCGCGGGCGCTAGGCCTACCCACACAAGTGAGGTATCATTTTTATCGGTAGACTTGGGGGAACGCTGGGTGGAAGGAAATTTGTGGCTCCTCTCAGATTCCAGAACTTTCTGCCACAGAAATATGAGGAACATGTGTTTTCTTAGCCATATTTTGAGGTTTGCAAAGGATTCTGGGTAACAGAACCTGGTCCGAGCCCCGCAAGTCACCCCTCCTTAGATTCCCCTAGGTCTCTAGTTTTCAGAAATGCACAGGTTTGGTAGGTTGCCCTAGGTGCCGGCTGAGCTAGAGGCCAAAATCTACAGGTAGGCACTTCGCAAAAAACACCTCTGTTTTCTTTCAAAAATTTGGATGTGTCCACGTTGCGCTTTAGGGCGTTTCCTGTCGCGGGCGCTAGGCCTACCCACACAAGTGAGGTATCATTTTTATCGGGAGACTTGGGGGAACGCTGGGTGGAAGGCAATTTGTGGCTCCTCTCAGATTCCAGAACTTTCTGCCACAGAAATGTGAGGAACATGTGTTTTTTTAGCCAAATTTTGAGGTTTGCAAAGGATTCTGGGTAACAGAACCTGGTCCGAGCCCCGCAAGTCACCCCTCCTTAGATTCCCCTAGGTCTCTAGTTTTCAGAAATGCACAGGTTTGGTAGGTTTCCCTAGGTGCCGGCTGAGCTAGAGGCCAAAATCTACAGGTATGCACTTCGCAAAAAACACCTCTGTTTTCTTTCAAAAATTTGGATGTGTCCACGTTGCGCTTTGGGGCGTTTCCTGTCGCGGGCGCTAGGCCTACCCACACAAGTGAGGTATCATTTTTATCGGGAGACTTGGGGGAACGCTGGGTGGAAGGAAATTTGTGGCTCCTCTCAGATTCCAGAACTTTCTGCCACAGAAATATGAGGAACATGTGTTTTCTTAGCCATATTTTGAGGTTTGCAAAGGATTCTGGGTAACAGAACCTGGTCCGAGCCCCGCAAGTCACCCCTCCTTAGATTCCCCTAGGTCTCTAGTTTTCAGAAATGCACAGGTTTGGTAGGTTTCCCTAGGTGCCGGCTGAGCTAGAGGCCAAAATCTACAGGTATGCACTTTGCAAAAAACACCTCTGTTTTCTTTCAAAAATTTGGATGTGTCCAAGTTGCGCTTTGGGGCGTTTCCTTTCGCGGGCGCTAGGCCTACCCACACAAGTGAGGTATCATTTTTATCGGGAGACTTGGGGGAACGCTGGGTGGAAGGAAATTTGTGGCTCCTCTCAGATTCTAGAACTTTCTGCCACAGAAATATGAGGAACATGTGTTTTCTTAGCCATATTTTGAGGTTTGCAAAGGATTCTGGGTAAAAGAACCTGGTCCGAGCCCCGCAAGTCACCCCTCCTTAGATTCCCCTAGGTCTCTAGTTTTCAGAAATGCACAGGTTTGGTAGGTTGCCCTAGGTGCCGGCTGAGTTAGAGGCCAAAATCTACAGGTAGGCACTTCGCAAAAAACACCTCTGTTTTCTTTCAAAAATTTGGATGTGTCCACGTTGCGCTTTGGGGCGTTTTCTGTCGCGGGCGCTAGGCCTACCCACACAAGTGAGGTATCATATTTATCGGGAGACTTGGGGGAACGCTGGGTGGAAGGAAATTTGTGGCTCCTCTCAGATTCCAGAACTTTCTGCCACAGAAATGTGAGGAACATGTGTTTTTTTAGCCAAATTTTGAGGTTTGCAAAGGATTCTGGGTAACAGAACCTGGTCCGAGCCCCGCAAGTCACCCCTCCTTAGATTCCCCTAGGTCTCTAGTTTTCAGAAATGCACAGGTTTGGTAGGTTTCCCTAGGTGCCGGCTGAGCTAGAGGCCAAAATCTACAGGTATGCACTTCGCAAAAAACACCTCTGTTTTCTTTCAAAAATTTGGATGTGTCCACGTTGCGCTTTGGGGCGTTTCCTGTCGCGGGCGCTAGGCCTACCCACACAAGTGAGGTATCATTTTTATCGGGAGACTTGGGGGAACGCTGGGTGGAAGGAAATTTGTGGCTCCTCTCAGATTCTAGAACTTTCTGCCACAGAAATATGAGGAACATGTGTTTTCTTAGCCATATTTTGAGGTTTGCAAAGGATTCTGGGTAACAGAACCTGGTCCAAGCCCCGCAAGTCACCCCTCCTTAGATTCCCCTAGGTCTCTAGTTTTCAGAAATGCACAGGTTTGGTAGGGTGCCCTAGGTGCCGGCTGAGCTAGAGGCCAAAATCTACAGGTAGGCACTTCGCAAAAAACACCTCTGTTTTCTTTAAAAAATGTGGATGTGTCCACGTTGCGCTTTGGGGCGTTTCCTGTCTCGAGCGCTAGGCCTACCCACACAAGTGAGGTATCATTTTTATCGGGAGACTTGGGGGAACGTTGGGTGGAAGGCAATTTGTGGCTCCTCTCAGATTCCAGAACTTTCTGCCACAGAAATGTGAGGAACATGTGTTTTTTTAGCCAAATTTTGAGGTTTGCAAAGGATTCTGGGTAACAGAACCTGGTCCGAGCCCCGCAAGTCACCCCTCCTTAGATTCCCCTAGGTCTCTAGTTTTCAGAAATGCACAGGTTTGGTAGGTTTCCCTAGCTGCCGGCTGAGCTAGAGGCCAAAATCTACAGGTATGCACTTCGCAAAAAACACCTCTGTTTTCTTTCAAAAATTTGGATGTGTCCAAGTTGCGCTTTGGGGCGTTTCCTGTCGCGGGCGCTAGGCCTACCCACACAAGTGAGGTATCATTTTTATCGGGAGACTTGGGGGAACGCTGGGTGGAAGGAAATTTGTGGCTCCTCTCAGATTCTAGAACTTTCTGCCACAGAAATATGAGGAACATGTGTTTTCTTAGCCATATTTTGAGGTTTGCAAAGGATTCTGGGTAACAGAACCTGGTCCAAGCCCCGCAAGTCACCCCTCCTTAGATTCCCCTAGGTCTCTAGTTTTCAGAAATGCACAGGTTTGGTAGGTTTTCTTAGGTGCCGGCTGAGCTAGAGGCCAAAATCTACAGGTAGGCACTTCGCAAAAAACACCTCTGTTTTCTTCCAAAAATTTGGATGTGTCCACGTTGCGCTTTGGGGCGTTTCCTGTCGCGAGCGCTAGGCCTACCCACACAAGTGAGGTATCATTTTTATCGATAGACTTGGGGGAACGCTGGGTGGAAGGAAATTTGTGGCTCCTCTCAGATTCCAGAACTTTCTGCCACAGAAATATGAGGAACATGTGTTTTCTTAGCCATATTTTGAGGTTTGCAAAGGATTCTGGGTAACAGAACCTCGTCCGAGCCCCGCAAGTCACCCCTCCTTAGATTCCCCTAGGTCTCTAGTTTTCAGAAATGCACAGGTTTGGTAGGTTTCCCTAGGTGCCGGCTGAGATAGAGGCCAAAGTCTACAGCTAAGCACTTCGCAAAAAACACCTCTGTTTTCTTTCAAAAATTTGGATGTGTCCACGTTGCGCTTTGGGGCGTTTCCTGTCGCGGGCGCTAGGCCTACCCACACAAGTGAGGTATCATTTTTATCGGGAGACTTGGGGGAACGCTGGGTGGAAGGAAATTTGTGGCTCCTCTCAGATTCCAGAACTTTCTGCCACAGAAATATGAGGAACATGTGTTTTCTTAGCCATATTTTGAGGTTTGCAAAGGATTCTGGGTAACAGAACCTGGTCCGAGCCCCGCAAGTCACCCCTCCTTAGATTCCCCTAGGTCTCTAGTTTTCAGAAATGCACAGGTTTTGTAGGGTGCCCTAGGTGCCGGCTGAGCTAGAGGCCAAAATCTACAGGTAGGCACTTCGCAAAAAACACCTCTGTTTTCTTTAAAAAATTTGGATGTGTCCACGTTGCGCTTTGGGGCGTTTCCTGTCGCGGGCGCTAGGCCTACCCACACAAGTGAGGTATCATTTTTATCGGGAGACTTGGGGGAACGTTGGGTGGAAGGCAATTTGTGGCTCCTCTCAGATTCCAGAACTTTCTGCCACAGAAATGTGAGGAACATGTGTTTTTTTAGCCAAATTTTGAGGTTTGCAAAGGATTCTGGGTAACAGAACCTGGTCCGAGCCCCGCAAGTCACCCCTCCTTAGATTCCTCTAGGTCTCTAGGTTTCAGAAATGCACAGGTTTGGTAGGTTTCCCTAGGTGCCGGCTGAGCTAGAGGCCAAAATCTACAGGTAGGCACTTCGCAAAAATCACCTCTGTTTTCTTTCAAAAAATTGGATGTGTCCACGTTGCGATTTGGGGCGTTTCCTGTCGCTGGCGCTAGGCCTACCCACACAAGTGAGGTATCATTTTTATCGGAAGACTTGGGGGAGCGCTGGGTGGAAGAAAATTTGTGGCTCCTCTCAGATTCCAGAACTTTCTGCCACAGAAATATGAGTAACATGTGTTTTCTTAGCCATATTTTGAGGTTTGCAAAGGATTCTGGGTAACAGAACCTGGTCCGAGCCCCGCAAGTCACCCCTCCTTAGATTCCCCTAGGTCTCTAGTTTTCAGAAATGCACAGGTTTGGTAGGTTGCCCTAGGTGCCGGCTGAGCTAGAGGCCAAAATCTACAGGTAGGCACTTTGCAAAAAACACCTCTGTTTTCTTTCAAAAATTTGGATGTGTCCACGTTGCGCTTTGGGGCGCTTCCTGTCGCGGGCGCTAGGCCTACCCACACAAGTGAGGTATCATTTTTATCGGGAGACTTGGGGGAACGCTGGGTGGAAGGCAATTTGTGGCTCCTCTCAGATTCCAGAACTTTCTGCCACAGAAATGTGAGGAACATGTGTTTTTTTAGCCAAATTTTGAGGTTTGCAAAGGATTCTGGGTAACAGAACCTAGTCCGAGCCCCGCAAGTCACCCCTCCTTAGATTCCCCTAGGTCTCTAGTTTTCAGAAATGCACAGGTTTGGTAGGTTTCCCTAGGTGCCGGCTGAGCTAGAGGCCAAAATCTACAGGTATGCACTTCGCAAAAAACACCTCTGTTTTCTTTCAAAAATTTGGATGTGTCCACGTTGCGCTTTGGGGCGTTTCCTGTCGCGGGCGCTAGGCCTACCCACACAAGTGAGGTATCATTTTTATTGGGAGACTTGGGGGAACGCTGGGTGGAAGGAAATTTGTGGCTCCTCTCAGATTCTAGAACTTTCTGCCACAGAAATATGAGGAACATGTGTTTTCTTAGCCATATTTTGAGGTTTGCAAAGGATTCTGGGTAACAGAACCTGGTCCAAGCCCCGCAAGTCACCCCTCCTTAGATTCCCCTAGGTCTCTAGTTTTCAGAAATGCACAGGTTTGGTAGGTTTTCTTAGGTGCCGGCTGAGCTAGAGGCCAAAATCTAGAGGTAGGCACTTCGCAAAAAACACCTCTGTTTTCTTTAAAAAATTTGGATGTGTCCACGTTGCGCTTTGGGGCGTTTCCTGTCGCGGGCGCTAGGACTACCCACACAAGTGAGGTATCATTTTTATCGGGAGACTTGGGGGAACGTTGGTTGGAAGGCAATTTGTGGCTCCTCTCAGATTCCAGAACTTTCTGCCACAGAAATGTGAGGAACATGTGTTTTTTTAGTCAAATTTTGAGGTTTGCAAAGGATTCTGGGTAACAGAACCTGGTCCGAGCCCCGCAAGTCACCCCTCCTTAGATTCCTCTAGGTCTCTAGGTTTCAGAAATGCACAGGTTTGGTAGGTTTCCCTAGGTGCCGGCTGAGCTAGAGGCCAAAATCTACAGGTAGGCACTTCGCAAAAATCACCTCTGTTTTCTTTTAAAAAATTGGATGTGTCCACGTTGCGATTTGGGGCGTTTCCTGTCGCTGGCGCTAGGCCTACCCACACAAGTGAGGTATCATTTTTATCGGAAGACTTGGGGGAACGCTGGGTGGAAGGAAATTTGTGGCTCCTCTCAGATTCCAGAACTTTCTGCCACAGAAATGTAAGTAACATGTGTTTCTTTAGCCAAATTTTGAGGTTTGCAAAGGATTCTGGGTAACAGAACCTGGTCCGAGCCCCGCAAGTCACCCCATCTTGGATTCCTCTAGGTCTCTAGGTTTCAGAAATGCACAGGTTTGGTAGGTTTCCCTAGGTGCCGGCTGAGCTAGAGGCCAAAATCTACAGGTAGGCACTTCGCAAAAAACACCTCTGTTTTCTTCCAAAAATTTGGATGTGTCCACGTTGCGCTTTGGGGCGTTTCCTGTCGCGGGCGCTAGGCCTACCCACACAAGTGAGGTATCATTTTTATCGGGAGACTTGGGGGAACGTTGGGTGGAAGGCAATTTGTGGCTCCTCTCAGATTCCAGAACTTTCTGCCACAGAAATGTGAGGAACATGTGTTTTTTTAGCCAAATTTTGAGGTTTGCAAAGGATTCTGGGTAACAGAACCTGGTCCGAGCCCCGCAAGTCTCCCCTCCTTAGATTCCCCTAGGTCTCTAGTTTTCAGAAATGCACAGGTTTGGTAGGTTTCCTTAGGTGCCGGCTGAGCTAGAGGCCAAAATCTACAGGTAGGCACTTCGCAAAAAACACCTCTGTTTTCTTCCAAAAATTTGGATGTGTCCACGTTGCGCTTTGGGGCGTTTCCTGTCGCGGGCGCTAGGCCTACCCACACAAGTGAGGTATCATTTTTATCGGTAGACTTGGGGGAACGCTGGGTGGAAGGAAATTTGTGGCTCCTCTCAGATTCCAGAACTTTCTGCCACAGAAATGTGAGGAACATGTGTTTTTTTAGCCAAATTTTGAGGTTTGCAAAGGATTCTGGGTAACAGAACCTGGTCCGAGCCCCGCAAGTCACCCCATCTTGGATTCCTCTAGGTCTCTAGGTTTCAGAAATGCACAGGTTTGGTAGGTTTCCCTAGGTGCCGGCTGAGCTAGAGGCCAAAATCTACAGGTAGGCACTTCGCAAAAATCACCTCTGTTTTCTTTCAAAAAATTGGATGTGTCCACGTTGCGATTTGGGGCGTTTCCTGTCGCTGGCGCTAGGCCTACCCACACAAGTGAGGTATCATTTTTATCGGAAGACTTGGGGGAACGCTGGGTGGAAGGAAATTTGTGGCTCCTCTCAGATTCCAGAACTTTCTGCCACAGAAATGTGAGTAACATGTGTTTCTTTAGCCAAATTTTGAGGTTTGCAAAGGATTCTGGGTAACAGAACCTGGTCCGAGCCCCGCAAGTCACCCCATCTTGGATTCCTCTAGGTCTCTAGGTTTCAGAAATGCACAGGTTTGGTAGGTTTCCCTAGGTGCCGGCTGAGCTAGAGGCCAAAATCTACAGGTAGGCACTTCGCAAAAAACACCTCTGTTTTCTTTAAAAAATGTGGATGTGTCCACGTTGCGCTTTGGGGCGTTTCCTGTCGCGGGCGCTAGGCCTACCCACACAAGTGAGGTATCATTTTTATCGGGAGACTTGGGGGAACGTTGGGTGGAAGGCAATTTGTGGCTCCTCTCAGATTCCAGAACTTTCTGCCACAGAAATGTGAGGAACATGTGTTTTTTTAGCCAAATTTTGAGGTTTGCAAAGGATTCTGGGTAACAGAACCTGGTCCGAGCCCCGCAAGTCACCCCTCCTTAGATTCCCCTAGGTCTCTAGTTTTCAGAAATGCACAGGTTTGGTAGGTTTCCCTAGGTGCCGGCTGAGCTAGAGGCCAAAATCTACAGGTATGCACTTCGCAAAAAACACCTCTGTTTTCTTTCAAAAATTTGGATGTGTCCAAGTTGCGCTTTGGGGCGTTTCCTGTCGCGGGCGCTAGGCCTACCCACACAAGTGAGGTATCATTTTTATCGGGAGACTTGGGGGAACGCTGGGTGGAAGGAAATTTGTGGCTCCTCTCAGATTCTAGAACTTTCTGCCACAGAAATATGAGGAACATGTGTTTTCTTAGCCATATTTTGAGGTTTGCAAAGGATTCTGGGTAAAAGAACCTGGTCCAAGCCCCGCAAGTCACCCCTCCTTAGATTCCCCTAGGTCACTAGTTTTCAGAAATGCACAGGTTTGGTAGGTTTCCTTAGGTGCCGGCTGAGCTAGAGGCCAAAATCTACAGGTAGGCACTTCGCAAAAAACACCTCTGTTTTCTTCCAAAAATTTGGATGTGTCCACGTTGCGCTTTGGGGCGTTTCCTGTCGCGGGCGCTAGGCCTACCCACACAAGTGAGGTATCATTTTTATCGGTAGACTTGGGGGAACGCTGGGTGGAAGGAAATTTGTGGCTCCTCTCAGATTCCAGAACTTTCTGCCACAGAAATGTGAGGAACATGTGTTTTTTTAGCCAAATTTTGAGGTTTGCAAAGGATTCTGGGTAACAGAACCTGGTCCGAGCCCCGCAAGTCACCCCATCTTGGATTCCTCTAGGTCTCTAGGTTTCAGAAATGCACAGGTTTGGTAGGTTTCCATAGGTGCCGGCTGAGCTAGAGGCCAAAATCTACAGGTAGGCACTTCGCAAAAATCACCTCTGTTTTCTTTAAAAAAATTGGATGTGTCCACGTTGCGATTTGGGGCGTTTCCTGTCGCTGGCGCTAGGCCTACCCACACAAGTGAGGTATCATTTTTATCGGAAGACTTGGGGGAACGCTGGGTGGAAGGAAATTTGTGGCTCCTCTCAGATTCCAGAACTTTCTGCCACAGAAATGTGAGTAACATGTGTTTCTTTAGCCAAATTTTGAGGTTTGCAAAGGATTCTGGGTAACAGAACCTGGTCCGAGCCCCGCAAGTCACCCCATCTTGGATTCCTCTAGGTCTCTAGGTTTCAGAAATGCACAGGTTTGGTAGGTTTCCCTAGGTGCCGGCTGAGCTAGAGGCCAAAATCTACAGGTAGGCACTTCGCAAAAAACACCTCTGTTTTCTTTAAAAAATGTGGATGTCTCCACGTTGCGCTTTGGGGCGTTTCCTGTCGCGGGCGCTAGGCCTACCCACACAAGTGAGGTATCATTTTTATCGGGAGACTTGGGGGAACGTTGGGTGGAAGGCAATTTGTGGCTCCTCTCAGATTCCAGAACTTTCTGCCACAGAAATGTGAGGAACATGTGTTTTTTTAGCCAAATTTTGAGGTTTGCAAAGGATTCTGGGTAACAGAACCTGGTCCGAGCCCCGCAAGTCACCCCTCCTTAGATTCCCCTAGGTCTCTAGTTTTCAGAAATGCACAGGTTTGGTAGGTTTCCCTAGGTGCCGGCTGAGCTAGAGGCCAAAATCTACAGGTATGCACTTCGCAAAAAACACCTCTGTTTTCTTTCAAAAATTTGGATGTGTCCAAGTTGCGCTTTGGGGCGTTTCCTGTCGCGGGCGCTAGGCCTACCCACACAAGTGAGGTATCATTTTTATCGGGAGACTTGGGGGAACGCTGGGTGGAAGGACATTTGTGGCTCCTCTCAGATTCTAGAACTTTCTGCCACAGAAATATGAGGAACATGTGTTTTCTTAGCCATATTTTGAGGTTTGCAAAGGATTCTGGGTAAAAGAACCTGGTCCAAGCCCCGCAAGTCACCCCTCCTTAGATTCCCCTAGGTCACTAGTTTTCAGAAATGCACAGGTTTGGTAGGTTTCCTTAGGTGCCGGCTGAGCTAGAGGCCAAAATCTACAGGTAGGCACTTCGCAAAAAACACCTCTGTTTTCTTCCAAAAATTTGGATGTGTCCACGTTGCGCTTTGGGGCGTTTCCTGTCGCGGGCGCTAGGCCTACCCACACAAGTGAGGTATCATTTTTATCGGT
Organism: Pleurodeles waltl; assembly: GCF_031143425.1. Classification (NCBI taxonomy): domain Eukaryota; kingdom Metazoa; phylum Chordata; class Amphibia; order Caudata; family Salamandridae; genus Pleurodeles; species Pleurodeles waltl. Next base: position 707,946,289 of record NC_090448.1, read on the forward strand.
AGACTTGGGGGAACGCTGGGTGGAAGGAAATTTGTGGCTCCTCTCAGATTCCAGAACTTTCTGCCACAGAAATATGAGGAACATGTGTTTTCTTAGCCATATTTTGAGGTTTGCAAAGGATTCTGGGTAACAGAACCTGGTCCGAGCCCCGCAAGTCACCCCTCCTTAGATTCCCCTAGGTCTCTAGTTTTCAGAAATGCACAGGTTTGGTAGGTTGCCCTAGGTGCCGGCTGAGCTAGAGGCCAAAATCTACAGGTAGGCACTTCGCAAAAAACACCTCTGTTTTCTTTCAAAAATTTGGATGTGTCCACGTTGCGCTTTAGGGCGTTTCCTGTCGCGGGCGCTAGGCCTACCCACACAAGTGAGGTATCATTTTTATCGGGAGACTTGGGGGAACGCTGGGTGGAAGGCAATTTGTGGCTCCTCTCAGATTCCAGAACTTTCTGCCACAGAAATGTGAGGAACATGTGTTTTTTTAGCCAAATTTTGAGGTTTGCAAAGGATTCTGGGTAACAGAACCTGGTCCGAGCCCCGCAAGTCACCCCTCCTTAGATTCCCCTAGGTCTCTAGTTTTCAGAAATGCACAGGTTTGGTAGGTTTCCCTAGGTGCCGGCTGAGCTAGAGGCCAAAATCTACAGGTATGCACTTCGCAAAAAACACCTCTGTTTTCTTTCAAAAATTTGGATGTGTCCACGTTGCGCTTTGGGGCGTTTCATGTCGCGGGCGCTAGGCCTACCCACACAAGTGAGGTATCATTTTTATCGGGAGACTTGGGGGAACGCTGGGTGGAAGGAAATTTGTGGCTCCTCTCAGATTCCAGAACTTTCTGCCACAGAAATATGAGGAACATGTGTTTTCTTAGCCATATTTTGAGGTTTGCAAAGGATTCTGGGTAACAGAACCTGGTCCGAGCCCCGCAAGTCACCCCTCCTTAGATTCCCCTAGGTCTCTAGTTTTCAGAAATGCACAGGTTTGGTAGGGTGCCCTAGGTGCCGGCTGAGCTAGAGGCCAAAATCTACAGGTAGGCACTTCGCAAAAAACACCTCTGTTTTCTTTAAAAAATGTGGATGTGTCCACGTTGCGCTTTGGGGCGTTTCCTGTCGCGGGCGCTAGGCCTACCCACACAAGTGAGGTATCATTTTTATCGGGAGACTTGGGGGAACGTTGGGTGGAAGGCAATTTGTGGCTCCTCTCAGATTCCAGAACTTTCTGCCACAGAAATGTGAGGAACATGTGTTTTTTTAGCCAAATTTTGAGGTTTGCAAAGGATTCTGGGTAACAGAACCTGGTCCGAGCCCCGCAAGTCACCCCTCCTTAGATTCCTCTAGGTCTCTAGGTTTCAGAAATGCACAGGTTTGGTAGGTTTCCCTAGGTGCCGGCTGAGCTAGAGGCCAAAATCTACAGGTAGGCACTTCGCAAAAATCACCTCTGTTTTCTTTCAAAAAATTGGATGTGTCCACGTTGCGATTTGGGGCGTTTCCTGTCGCTGGCGCTAGGCCTACCCACACAAGTGAGGTATCATTTTTATCGGAAGACTTGGGGGAGCGCTGGGTGGAAGAAAATTTGTGGCTCCTCTCAGATTCCAGAACTTTCTGCCACAGAAATGTGAGTAACATGTGTTTTCTTAGCCATATTTTGAGGTTTGCAAAGGATTCTGGGTAACAGAACCTGGTCCGAGCCCCGCAAGTCACCCCTCCTTAGATTCCCCTAGGTCTCTAGTTTTCAGAAATGCACAGGTTTGGTAGGTTGCCCTAGGTGCCGGCTGAGCTAGAGGCCAAAATCTACAGGTAGGCACTTCGCAAAAAACACCTCTGTTTTCTTTCAAAAATTTGGATGTGTCCACGTTGCGCTTTGGGGCGCTTCCTGTCGCGGGCGCTAGGCCTACCCACACAAGTGAGGTATCATTTTTATCGGGAGACTTGGGGGAACGCTGGGTGGAAGGCAATTTGTGGCTCCTCTCAGATTCCAGAACTTTCTGCCACAGAAATGTGAGGAACATGTGTTTTTTTAGCCAAATTTTGAGGTTTGCAAAGGATTCTGGGTAACAGAACCTGGTCCGAGCCCCGCAAGTCACCCCTCCTTAGATTCCCCTAGGTCTCTAGTTTTCAGAAATGCACAGGTTTGGTAGGTTTCCCTAGGTGCCGGCTGAGCTAGAGGCCAAAATCTACAGGTATGCACTTCGCAAAAAACACCTCTGTTTTCTTTCAAAAATTTGGATGTGTCCACGTTGCGCTTTGGGGCGTTTCCTGTCGCGGGCGCTAGGCCTACCCACACAAGTGAGGTATCATTTTTATTGGGAGACTTGGGGGAACGCTGGGTGGAAGGAAATTTGTGGCTCCTCTCAGATTCTAGAACTTTCTGCCACAGAAATATGAGGAACATGTGTTTTCTTAGCCATATTTTGAGGTTTGCAAAGGATTCTGGGTAACAGAACCTGGTCCAAGCCCCGCAAGTCACCCCTCCTTAGATTCCCCTAGGTCTCTAGTTTTCAGAAATGCACAGGTTTGGTAGGTTTTCTTAGGTGCCGGCTGAGCTAGAGGCCAAAATCTACAGGTAGGCACTTCGCAAAAAACACCTCTGTTTTCTTTAAAAAATTTGGATGTGTCCACGTTGCGCTTTGGGGCGTTTCCTGTCGCGGGCGCTAGGCCTACCCACACAAGTGAGGTATCATTTTTATCGGGAGACTTGGGGGAACGTTGGTTGGAAGGCAATTTGTGGCTCCTCTCAGATTCCAGAACTTTCTGCCACAGAAATGTGAGGAACATGTGTTTTTTTAGTCAAATTTTGAGGTTTGCAAAGGATTCTGGGTAACAGAACCTGGTCCGAGCCCCGCAAGTCACCCCTCCTTAGATTCCTCTAGGTCTCTAGGTTTCAGAAATGCACAGGTTTGGTAGGTTTCCCTAGGTGCCGGCTGAGCTAGAGGCCAAAATCTACAGGTAGGCACTTCGCAAAAATCACCTCTGTTTTCTTTTAAAAAATTGGATGTGTCCACGTTGCGATTTGGGGCGTTTCCTGTCGCTGGCGCTAGGCCTACCCACACAAGTGAGGTATCATTTTTATCGGAAGACTTGGGGGAACGCTGGGTGGAAGGAAATTTGTGGCTCCTCTGAGATTCCAGAACTTTCTGCCACAGAAATGTAAGTAACATGTGTTTCTTTAGCCAAATTTTGAGGTTTGCAAAGGATTCTGGGTAACAGAACCTGGTCCGAGCCCCGCAAGTCACCCCATCTTGGATTCCTCTAGGTCTCTAGGTTTCAGAAATGCACAGGTTTGGTAGGTTTCCCTAGGTGCCGGCTGAGCTAGAGGCCAAAATCTACAGGTATGCACTTCGCAAAAAACACCTCTGTTTTCTTTCAAAAATTTGGATGTGTCCAAGTTGCGCTTTGGGGCGTTTCCTGTCGCGGGCGCTAGGCCTACCCACACAAGTGAGGTATCATTTTTATCGGGAGACTTGGGGGAACGCTGGGTGGAAGGAAATTTGTGGCTCCTCTCAGATTCTAGAACTTTCTGCCACAGAAATATGAGGAACATGTGTTTTCTTAGCCATATTTTGAGGTTTGCAAAGGATTCTGGGTAAAAGAACCTGGTCCAAGCCCCGCAAGTCACCCCTCCTTAGATTCCCCTAGGTCACTAGTTTTCAGAAATGCACAGGTTTGGTAGGTTTCCTTAGGTGCCGGCTGAGCTAGAGGCCAAAATCTACAGGTAGGCACTTCGCAAAAAACACCTCTGTTTTCTTCCAAAAATTTGGATGTGTCCACGTTGCGCTTTGGGGCGTTTCCTGTCGCGGGCGCTAGGCCTACCCACTCAAGTGAGGTATCATTTTTATCGGTAGACTTGGGGGAACGCTGGGTGGAAGGAAATTTGTGGCTCCTCTCAGATTCCAGAACTTTCTGCCACAGAAATATGAGGAACATGTGTTTTCTTAGCCATATTTTGAGGTTTGCAAAGGATTCTGGGTAACAGAACCTGGTCCGAGCCCCGCAAGTCACCCCTCCTTAGATTCCCCTAGGTCTCTAGTTTTCAGAAATGCACAGGTTTGGTAGGTTGCCCTAGGTGCCGGCTGAGCTAGAGGCCAAAATCTACAGGTAGGCACTTCGCAAAAAACACCTCTGTTTTCTTTCAAAAATTTGGATGTGTCCACGTTGCGCTTTAGGGCGTTTCCTGTCGCGGGCGCTAGGCCTACCCACACAAGTGAGGTATCATTTTTATCGGGAGACTTGGGGGAACGCTGGGTGGAAGGCAATTTGTGGCTCCTCTCAGATTCCAGAACTTTCTGCCACAGAAATGTGAGGAACATGTGTTTTTTTAGCCAAATTTTGAGGTTTGCAAAGGATTCTGGGTAACAGAACCTGGTCCGAGCCCCGCAAGTCACCCCTCCTTAGATTCCCCTAGGTCTCTAGTTTTCAGAAATGCACAGGTTTGGTAGGTTTCCCTAGGTGCCGGCTGAGCTAGAGGCCAAAATCTACAGGTATGCACTTCGCAAAAAACACCTCTGTTTTCTTTAAAAAATTTGGATGTGTCCACGTTGCGCTTTGGGGCGTTTCCTGTCGCGGGCGCTAGGCCTACCCACACAAGTGAGGTATCATTTTTATCGGGAGACTTGGGGGAACGCTGGGTGGAAGGAAATTTGTGGCTCCTCTCAGATTCCAGAACTTTCTGCCACAGAAATATGAGGAACATGTGTTTTCTTAGCCATATTTTGAGGTTTGCAAAGGATTCTGGGTAACAGAACCTGGTCCGAGCCCCGCAAGTCACCCCTCCTTAGATTCCCCTAGGTCTCTAGTTTTCAGAAATGCACAGGTTTGGTAGGGTGCCCTAGGTGCCGGCTGAGCTAGAGGCCAAAATCTACAGGTAGGCACTTCGCAAAAAACACCTCTGTTTTCTTTAAAAAATGTGGATGTGTCCACGTTGCGCTTTGGGGCGTTTCCTGTCGCGGGCGCTAGGCCTACCCACACAAGTGAGGTATCATTTTTATCGGGAGACTTGGGGGAACGTTGGGTGGAAGGCAATTTGTGGCTCCTCTCAGATTCCAGAACTTTCTGCCACAGAAATGTGAGGAACATGTGTTTTTTTAGCCAAATTTTGAGGTTTGCAAAGGATTCTGGGTAACAGAACCTGGTCCGAGCCCCGCAAGTCACCCCTCCTTAGATTCCTCTAGGTCTCTAGGTTTCAGAAATGCACAGGTTTGGTAGGTTTCCCTAGGTGCCGGCTGAGCTAGAGGCCAAAATCTACAGGTAGGCACTTCGCAAAAATCACCTCTGTTTTCTTTCAAAAAATTGGATGTGTCCATGTTGCGATTTGGGGCGTTTCCTGTCGCTGGCGCTAGGCCTACCCACACAAGTGAGGTATCATTTTTATCGGAAGACTTGGGGGAGCGCTGGGTGGAAGAAAATTTGTGGCTCCTCTCAGATTCCAGAACTTTCTGCCACAGAAATATGAGTAACATGTGTTTTCTTAGCCATATTTTGAGGTTTGCAAAGGATTCTGGGTAACAGAACCTGGTCCGAGCCCCGCAAGTCACCCCTCCTTAGATTCCCCTAGGTCTCTAGTTTTCAGAAATGCACAGGTTTGGTAGGTTGCCCTAGGTGCCGGCTGAGCTAGAGGCCAAAATCTACAGGTAGGCACTTCGCAAAAAACACCTCTGTTTTCTTTCAAAAATTTGGATGTGTCCACGTTGCGCTTTGGGGCGCTTCCTGTCGCGGGCGCTAGGCCTACCCACACAAGTGAGGTATCATTTTTATCGGGAGACTTGGGGGAACGCTGGGTGGAAGGCAATTTGTGGCTCCTCTCAGATTCCAGAACTTTCTGCCACAGAAATGTGAGGAACATGTGTTTTTTTAGCCAAATTTTGAGGTTTGCAAAGGATTCTGGGTAACAGAACCTGGTCCGAGCCCCGCAAGTCACCCCTCCTTAGATTCCCCTAGGTCTTTAGTTTTCAGAAATGCACAGGTTTGGTAGGTTTCCCTAGGTGCCGGCTGAGCTAGAGGCCAAAATCTACAGGTATGCACTTCGCAAAAAACACCTCTGTTTTCTTTCAAAAATTTGGATGTGTCCACGTTGCGCTTTGGGGCGTTTCCTGTCGCGGGCGCTAGGCCTACCCACACAAGTGAGGTATCATTTTTATTGGGAGACTTGGGGGAACGCTGGGTGGAAGGAAATTTGTGGCTCCTCTCAGATTCTAGAACTTTCTGCCACAGAAATATGAGGAACATGTGTTTTCTTAGCCATATTTTGAGGTTTGCAAAGGATTCTGGGTAACAGAACCTGGTCCAAGCCCCGCAAGTCACCCCTCCTTAGATTCCCCTAGGTCTCTAGTTTTCAGAAATGCACAGGTTTGGTAGGTTTTCTTAGGTGCCGGCTGAGCTAGAGGCCAAAATCTACAGGTAGGCACTTCGCAAAAAACACCTCTGTTTTCTTTCAAAAATTTGGATGTGTCCACGTTGCGCTTTGGGGCGTTTCCTGTCGCGGGCGCTAGGCCTACCCACACAAGTGAGGTATCATTTTTATCGGGAGACTTGGGGGAACGTTGGTTGGAAGGCAATTTGTGGCTCCTCTCAGATTCCAGAACTTTCTGCCACAGAAATGTGAGGAACATGTGTTTTTTTAGTCAAATTTTGAGGTTTGCAAAGGATTCTGGGTAACAGAACCTGGTCCGAGCCCCGCAAGTCACCCCTCCTTAGATTCCTCTAGGTCTCTAGGTTTCAGAAATGCACAGGTTTGGTAGGTTTCCCTAGGTGCCGGCTGAGCTAGAGGCCAAAATCTACAGGTAGGCACTTCGCAAAAATCACCTCTGTTTTCTTTTAAAAAATTGGATGTGTCCACGTTGCGATTTGGGGCGTTTCCTGTCGCTGGCGCTAGGCCTACCCACACAAGTGAGGTATCATTTTTATCGGAAGACTTGGGGGAACGCTGGGTGGAAGGAAATTTGTGGCTCCTCTGAGATTCCAGAACTTTCTGCCACAGAAATGTAAGTAACATGTGTTTCTTTAGCCAAATTTTGAGGTTTGCAAAGGATTCTGGGTAACAGAACCTGGTCCGAGCCCCGCAAGTCACCCCATCTTGGATTCCTCTAGGTCTCTAGGTTTCAGAAATGCACAGGTTTGGTAGGTTTCCCTAGGTGCCGGCTGAGCTAGAGGCCAAAATCTACAGGTATGCACTTCGCAAAAAACACCTCTGTTTTCTTTCAAAAATTTGGATGTGTCCAAGTTGCGCTTTGGGGCGTTTCCTGTCGCGGGCGCTAGGCCTACCCACACAAGTGAGGTATCATTTTTATCGGGAGACTTGGGGGAACGCTGGGTGGAAGGAAATTTGTGGCTCCTCTCAGATTCTAGAACTTTCTGCCACAGAAATATGAGGAACATGTGTTTTCTTAGCCATATTTTGAGGTTTGCAAAGGATTCTGGGTAAAAGAACCTGGTCCAAGCCCCGCAAGTCACCCCTCCTTAGATTCCCCTAGGTCACTAGTTTTCAGAAATGCACAGGTTTGGTAGGTTTCCTTAGGTGCCGGCTGAGCTAGAGGCCAAAATCTACAGGTAGGCACTTCGCAAAAAACACCTCTGTTTTCTTCCAAAAATTTGGATGTGTCCACGTTGCGCTTTGGGGCGTTTCCTGTCGCGGGCGCTAGGCCTACCCACACAAGTGAGGTATCATTTTTATCGGTAGACTTGGGGGAACGCTGGGTGGAAGGAAATTTGTGGCTCCTCTCAGATTCCAGAACTTTCTGCCACAGAAATATGAGGAACATGTGTTTTCTTAGCCATATTTTGAGGTTTGCAAAGGATTCTGGGTAACAGAACCTGGTCCGAGCCCCGCAAGTCTCCCCTCCTTAGATTCCCCTAGGTCTCTAGTTTTCAGAAATGCACAGGTTTGGTAGGTTTCCTTAGGTGCCGGCTGAGCTAGAGGCCAAAATCTACAGGTAGGCACTTCGCAAAAAACACCTCTGTTTTCTTCCAAAAATTTGGATGTGTCCACGTTGCGCTTTGGGGCGTTTCCTGTCGCGGGCGCTAGGCCTACCCACACAAGTGAGGTATCATTTTTATCGGTAGACTTGGGGGAACGCTGGGTGGAAGGAAATTTGTGGCTCCTCTCAGATTCCAGAACTTTCTGCCACAGAAATGTGAGGAACATGTGTTTTTTTAGCCAAATTTTGAGGTTTGCAAAGGATTCTGGGTAACAGAACCTGGTCCGAGCCCCGCAAGTCACCCCATCTTGGATTCCTCTAGGTCTCTAGGTTTCAGAAATGCACAGGTTTGGTAGGTTTCCCTAGGTGCCGGCTGAGCTAGAGGCCAAAATCTACAGGTAGGCACTTCGCAAAAATCACCTCTGTTTTCTTTCAAAAAATTGGATGTGTCCACGTTGCGATTTGGGGCGTTTCCTGTCGCTGGCGCTAGGCCTACCCACACAAGTGAGGTATCATTTTTATCGGAAGACTTGGGGGAACGCTGGGTGGAAGGAAATTTGTGGCTCCTCTCAGATTCCAGAACTTTCTGCCACAGAAATGTGAGTAACATGTGTTTCTTTAGCCAAATTTTGAGGTTTGCAAAGGATTCTGGGTAACAGAACCTGGTCCGAGCCCCGCAAGTCACCCCATCTTGGATTCCTCTAGGTCTCTAGGTTTCAGAAATGCACAGGTTTGGTAGGTTTCCCTAGGTGCCGGCTGAGCTAGAGGCCAAAATCTACAGGTAGGCACTTCGCAAAAAACACCTCTGTTTTCTTTAAAAAATGTGGATGTGTCCACGTTGCGCTTTGGGGCGTTTCCTGTCGCGGGCGCTAGGCCTACCCACACAAGTGAGGTATCATTTTTATCGGGAGACTTGGGGGAACGTTGGGTGGAAGGCAATTTGTGGCTCCTCTCAGATTCCAGAACTTTCTGCCACAGAAATGTGAGGAACATGTGTTTTTTTAGCCAAATTTTGAGGTTTGCAAAGGATTCTGGGTAACAGAACCTGGTCCGAGCCCCGCAAGTCACCCCTCCTTAGATTCCCCTAGGTCTCTAGTTTTCAGAAATGCACAGGTTTGGTAGGTTTCCCTAGGTGCCGGCTGAGCGAGAGGCCAAAATCTACAGGTATGCACTTCGCAAAAAACACCTCTGTTTTCTTTCAAAAATTTGGATGTGTCCAAGTTGCGCTTTGGGGCGTTTCCTGTCGCGGGCGCTAGGCCTACCCACACAAGTGAGGTATCATTTTTATCGGGAGACTTGGGGGAACGCTGGGTGGAAGGAAATTTGTGGCTCCTCTCAGATTCTAGAACTTTCTGCCACAGAAATATGAGGAACATGTGTTTTCTTAGCCATATTTTGAGGTTTGCAAAGGATTCTGGGTAAAAGAACCTGGTCCAAGCCCCGCAAGTCACCCCTCCTTAGATTCCCCTAGGTCACTAGTTTTCAGAAATGCACAGGTTTGGTAGGTTTCCTTAGGTGCCGGCTGAGCTAGAGGCCAAAATCTACAGGTAGGCACTTCGCAAAAAACACCTCTGTTTTCTTCCAAAAATTTGGATGTGTCCACGTTGCGCTTTGGGGCGTTTCCTGTCGCGGGCGCTAGGCCTACCCACACAAGTGAGGTATCATTTTTATCGGTAGACTTGGGGGAACGCTGGGTGGAAGGAAATTTGTGGCTCCTCTCAGATTCCAGAACTTTCTGCCACAGAAATATGAGGAACATGTGTTTTCTTAGCCATATTTTGAGGTTTGCAAAGGATTCTGGGTAACAGAACCTGGTCCGAGCCCCGCAAGTCACCCCTCCTTAGATTCCCCTAGGTCTCTAGTTTTCAGAAATGCACAGGTTTGGTAGGTTTCCCTAGGTGCCGGCTGAGCTAGAGGCCAAAATCTACAGTTAGGCACTTCGCAAAAAACACCTCTGTTTTCTTTCAAAAATTTGGATGTGTCCACGTTGCGCTTTAGGGCGTTTCCTGTCGCGGGCGCTAGGCCTACCCACACAAGTGAGGTATCATTTTTATCGGGAGACTTGGGGGAACGCTGGGTGGAAGGCAATTTGTGGCTCCTCTCAGATTCCAGAACTTTCTGCCACAGAAATGTGAGGAACATGTGTTTTTTTAGCCAAATTTTGAGGTTTGCAAAGGATTCTGGGTAACAGAACCTGGTCCGAGCCCCGCAAGTCACCCCTCCTTAGATTCCCCTAGGTCTCTAGTTTTCAGAAATGCACAGGTTTGGTAGGTTTCCCGAGGTGCCGGCTGAGCTAGAGGCCAAAATCTACAGGTATGCACTTCGCAAAAAACACCTCTGTTTTCTTTCAAAAATTTGGATGTGTCCACGTTGCGCTTTGGGGCGTTTCCTGTCGCGGGCGCTAGGCCTACCCACACAAGTGAGGTATCATTTTTATCGGGAGACTTGGGGGAACATTGGGTGGAAGGAAATTTGTGGCTCCTCTCAGATTCCAGAACTTTCTGCCACAGAAATATGAGGAACATGTGTTTTCTTAGCCATATTTTGAGGTTTGCAAAGGATTCTGGGTAACAGAACCTGGTCCGAGCCCCGCAAGTCACCCCTCCTTAGATTCCCCTAGGTCTCTAGTTTTCAGAAATGCACAGGTTTGGTAGGGTGCCCTAGGTGCCGGCTGAGCTAGAGGCCAAAATCTACAGGTAGGCACTTCGCAAAAAACACCTCTGTTTTCTTTAAAAAATTTGGATGTGTCCACGTTGCGCTTTGGGGCGTTTCCTGTCGCGGGCGCTAGGCCTACCCACACAAGTGAGGTATCATTTTTATCGGGAGACTTGGGGGAACGTTGGGTGGAAGGCAATTTGTGGCTCCTCTCAGATTCCAGAACTTTCTGCCACAGAAATGTGAGGAACATGTGTTTTTTTAGTCAAATTTTGAGGTTTGCAAAGGATTCTGGGTAACAGAACCTGGTCCGAGCCCCGCAAGTCACCCCTCCTTAGATTCCTCTAGGTCTCTAGGTTTCAGAAATGCACAGGTTTGGTAGGTTTCCCTAGGTGCCGGCTGAGCTAGAGGCCAAAATCTACAGGTAGGCACTTCGCAAAAATCACCTCTGTTTTCTTTCAAAAAATTGTATGTGTCCACGTTGCGATTTGGGGCGTTTCCTGTCGCTGGCGCTAGGCCTACCCACACAAGTGAGGTATCATTTTTATCGGAAGACTTGGGGGAACGCTGGGTGGAAGGAAATTTGTGGCTCCTCTCAGATTCCAGAACTTTCTGCCACAGAAATGTGAGTAACATGTGTTTCTTTAGCCAAATTTTGAGGTTTGCAAAGGATTCTGGGTAACAGAACCTGGTCCGAGCCCCGCAAGTCACCCCATCTTGGATTCCTCTAGGTCTCTAGGTTTCAGAAATGCACAGGTTTGGTAGGTTTCCCTAGGTGCCGGCTGAGCTAGAGGCCAAAATCTACAGGTAGGCACTTCGCAGAAATCACCTCTGTTTTCTTTCAAAAAATTGGATGTGTCCACGTTGCGATTTGGGGCGTTTCCTGTCGCTGGCGCTAGGCCTACCCACACAAGTGAGGTATCATTTTTATCGGAAGACTTGGGGGAACGCTGGGTGGAAGGAAATTTGTGGCTCCTCTCAGATTCCAGAACTTTCTGCCACAGAAATGTGAGTAACATGTGTTTCTTTAGCCAAATTTTGAGGTTTGCAAAGGATTCTGGGTAACAGAACCTGGTCCGAGCCCCGCAAGTCACCCCATCTTGGATTCCTCTAGGTCTCTAGGTTTCAGAAATGCACAGGTTTGGTAGGTTTCCCTAGGTGCCGGCTGAGCTAGAGGCCAAAATCTACAGGTAGGCACATCGCAAAAAACACCTCTGTTTTCTTTAAAAAATGTGGATGTGTCCACGTTGCGCTTTGGGGCGTTTCCTGTCGCGGGCGCTAGGCCTACCCACACAAGTGAGGTATCATTTTTATCGGGAGACTTGGGGGAACGTTGGGTGGAAGGCAATTTGTGGCTCCTCTCAGATTCCAGAACTTTCTGCCACAGAAATGTGAGGAACATGTGTTTTTTTAGCCAAATTTTGAGGTTTGCAAAGGATTCTGGGTAACAGAACCTGGTCCGAGCCCCGCAAGTCACCCCTCCTTAGATTCCCCTAGGTCTCTAGTTTTCAGAAATGCACAGGTTTGGTAGGTTTCCCTAGGTGCCGGCTGAGCTAGAGGCCAAAATCTACAGGTATGCACTTTGCAAAAAACACCTCTGTTTTCTTTCAAAAATTTGGATGTGTCCAAGTTGCGCTTTGGGGCGTTTCCTTTCGCGGGCGCTAGGCCTACCCACACAAGTGAGGTATCATTTTTATCGGGAGACTTGGGGGAACGCTGGGTGGAAGGAAATTTGTGGCTCCTCTCAGATTCTAGAACTTTCTGCCACAGAAATATGAGGAACATGTGTTTTCTTAGCCATATTTTGAGGTTTGCAAAGGATTCTGGGTAAAAGAACCTGGTCCGAGCCCCGCAAGTCACCCCTCCTTAGATTCCCCTAGGTCTCTAGTTTTCAGAAATGCACAGGTTTGGTAGGTTGCCCTAGGTGCCGGCTGAGTTAGAGGCCAAAATCTACAGGTAGGCACTTCGCAAAAAACACCTCTGTTTTCTTTCAAAAATTTGGATGTGTCCACGTTGCGCTTTGGGGCGTTTTCTGTCGCGGGCGCTAGGCCTACCCACACAAGTGAGGTATCATATTTATCGGGAGACTTGGGGGAACGCTGGGTGGAAGGAAATTTGTGGCTCCTCTCAGATTCCAGAACTTTCTGCCACAGAAATGTGAGGAACATGTGTTTTTTTAGCCAAATTTTGAGGTTTGCAAAGGATTCTGGGTAACAGAACCTGGTCCGAGCCCCGCAAGTCACCCCTCCTTAGATTCCCCTAGGTCTCTAGTTTTCAGAAATGCACAGGTTTGGTAGGTTTCCCTAGGTGCCGGCTGAGCTAGAGGCCAAAATCTACAGGTATGCACTTCGCAAAAAACACCTCTGTTTTCTTTCAAAAATGTGGATGTGTCCACGTTGCGCTTTGGGGCGTTTCCTGTCGCGGGCGCTAGGCCTACCCACACAAGTGAGGTATCATTTTTATCGGGAGACTTGGGGGAACGCTGGGTGGAAGGAAATTTGTGGCTCCTCTCAGATTCTAGAACTTTCTGCCACAGAAATATGAGGAACATGTGTTTTCTTAGCCATATTTTGAGGTTTGCAAAGGATTCTGGGTAACAGAACCTGGTCCAAGCCCCGCAAGTCACCCCTCCTTAGATTCCCCTAGGTCTCTAGTTTTCAGAAATGCACAGGTTTGGTAGGGTGCCCTAGGTGCCGGCTGAGCTAGAGGCCAAAATCTACAGGTAGGCACTTCGCAAAAAACACCTCTGTTTTCTTTAAAAAATTTGGATGTGTCCACGTTGCGCTTTGGGGCGTTTCCTGTCTCGAGCGCTAGGCCTACCCACACAAGTGAGGTATCATTTTTATCGGGAGACTTGGGGGAACGTTGGGTGGAAGGCAATTTGTGGCTCCTCTCAGATTCCAGAACTTTCTGCCACAGAAATGTGAGGAACATGTGTTTTTTTAGCCAAATTTTGAGGTTTGCAAAGGATTCTGGGTAACAGAACCTGGTCCGAGCCCCGCAAGTCACCCCTCCTTAGATTCCCCTAGGTCTCTAGTTTTCAGAAATGCACAGGTTTGGTAGGTTTCCCTAGCTGCCGGCTGAGCTAGAGGCCAAAATCTACAGGTATGCACTTCGCAAAAAACACCTCTGTTTTCTTTCAAAAATTTGGATGTGTCCAAGTTGCGCTTTGGGGCGTTTCCTGTCGCGGGCGCTAGGCCTACCCACACAAGTGAGGTATCATTTTTATCGGGAGACTTGGGGGAACGCTGGGTGGAAGGAAATTTGTGGCTCCTCTCAGATTCTAGAACTTTCTGCCACAGAAATATGAGGAACATGTGTTTTCTTAGCCATATTTTGAGGTTTGCAAAGGATTCTGGGTAACAGAACCTGGTCCAAGCCCCGCAAGTCACCCCTCCTTAGATTCCCCTAGGTCTCTAGTTTTCAGAAATGCACAGGTTTGGTAGGTTTTCTTAGGTGCCGGCTGAGCTAGAGGCCAAAATCTACAGGTAGGCACTTCGCAAAAAACACCTCTGTTTTCTTCCAAAAATTTGGATGTGTCCACGTTGCGCTTTGGGGCGTTTCCTGTCGCGAGCGCTAGGCCTACCCACACAAGTGAGGTATCATTTTTATCGATAGACTTGGGGGAACGCTGGGTGGAAGGAAATTTGTGGCTCCTCTCAGATTCCAGAACTTTCTGCCACAGAAATATGAGGAACATGTGTTTTCTTAGCCATATTTTGAGGTTTGCAAAGGATTCTGGGTAACAGAACCTCGTCCGAGCCCCGCAAGTCACCCCTCCTTAGATTCCCCTAGGTCTCTAGTTTTCAGAAATGCACAGGTTTGGTAGGTTTCCCTAGGTGCCGGCTGAGATAGAGGCCAAAATCTACAGCTAAGCACTGCGCAAAAAACACCTCTGTTTTCTTTCAAAAATTTGGATGTGTCCACGTTGCGCTTTGGGGCGTTTCCTGTCGCGGGCGCTAGGCCTACCCACACAAGTGAGGTATCATTTTAAACGGGAGACTTGGGGGAACGCTGGGTGGAAGGAAATTTGTGGCTCCTCTCAGATTCCAGAACTTTCTGCCACAGAAATATGAGGAACATGTGTTTTCTTAGCCATATTTTGAGGTTTGCAAAGGATTCTGGGTAACAGAACCTGGTCCGAGCCCCGCAAGTCACCCCTCCTTAGATTCCCCTAGGTCTCTAGTTTTCAGAAATGCACAGGTTTGGTAGGGTGCCCTAGGTGCCGGCTGAGCTAGAGGCCAAAATCTACAGGTAGGCACTTCGCAAAAAACACCTCTGTTTTCTTTAAAAAATTTGGATGTGTCCACGTTGCGCTTTGGGGCGTTTCCTGTCGCGGGCGCTAGGCCTACCCACACAAGTGAGGTATCATTTTTATCGGGAGACTTGGGGGAACGTTGGGTGGAAGGCAATTTGTGGCTCCTCTCAGATTCCAGAACTTTCTGCCACAGAAATGTGAGGAACATGTGTTTTTTTAGCCAAATTTTGAGGTTTGCAAAGGATTCTGGGTAACAGAACCTGGTCCGAGCCCCGCAAGTCACCCCTCCTTAGATTCCTCTAGGTCTCTAGGTTTCAGAAATGCACAGGTTTGGTAGGTTTCCCTAGGTGCCGGCTGAGCTAGAGGCCAAAATCTACAGGTAGGCACTTCGCAAAAATCACCTCTGTTTTCTTTCAAAAAATTGGATGTGTCCACGTTGCGATTTGGGGCGTTTCCTGTCGCTGGCGCTAGGCCTACCCACACAAGTGAGGTATCATTTTTATCGGAAGACTTGGGGGAGCGCTGGGTGGAAGAAAATTTGTGGCTCCTCTCAGATTCCAGAACTTTCTGCCACAGAAATATGAGTAACATGTGTTTTCTTAGCCATATTTTGAGGTTTGCAAAGGATTCTGGGTAACAGAACCTGGTCCGAGCCCCGCAAGTCACCCCTCCTTAGATTCCCCTAGGTCTCTAGTTTTCAGAAATGCACAGGTTTGGTAGGTTGCCCTAGGTGCCGGCTGAGCTAGAGGCCAAAATCTACAGGTAGGCACTTCGCAAAAAACACCTCTGTTTTCTTTCAAAAATTTGGATGTGTCCACGTTGCGCTTTGGGGCGCTTCCTGTCGCGGGCGCTAGGCCTACCCACACAAGTGAGGTATCATTTTTATCGGGAGACTTGGGGGAACGCTGGGTGGAAGGCAATTTGTGGCTCCTCTCAGATTCCAGAACTTTCTGCCACAGAAATGTGAGGAACATGTGTTTTTTTAGCCAAATTTTGAGGTTTGCAAAGGATTCTGGGTAACAGAACCTAGTCCGAGCCCCGCAAGTCACCCCTCCTTAGATTCCCCTAGGTCTCTAGTTTTCAGAAATGCACAGGTTTGGTAGGTTTCCCTAGGTGCCGGCTGAGCTAGAGGCCAAAATCTACAGGTATGCACTTCGCAAAAAACACCTCTGTTTTCTTTCAAAAATTTGGATGTGTCCACGTTGCGCTTTGGGGCGTTTCCTGTCGCGGGCGCTAGGCCTACCCACACAAGTGAGGTATCATTTTTATTGGGAGACTTGGGGGAACGCTGGGTGGAAGGAAATTTGTGGCTCCTCTCAGATTCTAGAACTTTCTGCCACAGAAATATGAGGAACATGTGTTTTCTTAGCCATATTTTGAGGTTTGCAAAGGATTCTGGGTAACAGAACCTGGTCCAAGCCCCGCAAGTCACCCCTCCTTAGATTCCCCTAGGTCTCTAGTTTTCAGAAATGCACAGGTTTGGTAGGTTTTCTTAGGTGCCGGCTGAGCTAGAGGCCAAAATCTACAGGTAGGCACTTCGCAAAAAACACCTCTGTTTTCTTTTAAAAATTTGGATGTGTCCACGTTGCGCTTTGGGGCGTTTCCTGTCGCGGGCGCTAGGCCTACCCACACAAGTGAGGTATCATTTTTATCGGGAGACTTGGGGGAACGTTGGTTGGAAGGCAATTTGTGGCTCCTCTCAGATTCCAGAACTTTCTGCCACAGAAATGTGAGGAACATGTGTTTTTTTAGTCAAATTTTGAGGTTTGCAAAGGATTCTGGGTAACAGAACCTGGTCCGAGCCCCGCAAGTCACCCCTCCTTAGATTCCTCTAGGTCTCTAGGTTTCAGAAATGCACAGGTTTGGTAGGTTTCCCTAGGTGCCGGCTGAGCTAGAGGCCAAAATCTACAGGTAGGCACTTCGCAAAAATCACCTCTGTTTTCTTTTAAAAAATTGGATGTGTCCACGTTGCGATTTGGGGCGTTTCCTGTCGCTGGCGCTAGGCCTACCCACACAAGTGAGGTATCATTTTTATCGGAAGACTTGGGGGAACGCTGGGTGGAAGGAAATTTGTGGCTCCTCTCAGATTCCAGAACTTTCTGCCACAGAAATGTAAGTAACATGTGTTTCTTTAGCCAAATTTTGAGGTTTGCAAAGGATTCTGGGTAACAGAACCTGGTCCGAGCCCCGCAAGTCACCCCATCTTGGATTCCTCTAGGTCTCTAGGTTTCAGAAATGCACAGGTTTGGTAGGTTTCCCTAGGTGCCGGCTGAGCTAGAGGCCAAAATCTACAGGTAGGCACTTCGCAAAAAACACCTCTGTTTTCTTTAAAAAATTTGGATGTGTCCACGTTGCGCTTTGGGGCGTTTCCTGTCGCGGGCGCTAGGCCTACCCACACAAGTGAGGTATCATTTTTATCGGGAGACTTGGGGGAACGTTGGGTGGAAGGCAATTTGTGGCTCCTCTCAGATTCCAGAACTTTCTGCCACAGAAATGTGAGGAACATGTGTTTTTTTAGCCAAATTTTGAGGTTTGCAAAGGATTCTGGGTAACAGAACCTGGTCCGAGCCCCGCAAGTCTCCCCTCCTTAGATTCCCCTAGGTCTCTAGTTTTCAGAAATGCACAGGTTTGGTAGGTTTCCTTAGGTGCCGGCTGAGCTAGAGGCCAAAATCTACAGGTAGGCACTTCGCAAAAAACACCTCTGTTTTCTTCCAAAAATTTGGATGTGTCCACGTTGCGCTTTGGGGCGTTTCCTGTCGCGGGCGCTAGGCCTACCCACACAAGTGAGGTATCATTTTTATCGGTAGACTTGGGGGAACGCTGGGTGGAAGGAAATTTGTGGCTCCTCTCAGATTCCAGAACTTTCTGCCACAGAAATGTGAGGAACATGTGTTTTTTTAGCCAAATTTTGAGGTTTGCAAAGGATTCTGGGTAACAGAACCTGGTCCGAGCCCCGCAAGTCACCCCATCTTGGATTCCTCTAGGTCTCTAGGTTTCAGAAATGCACAGGTTTGGTAGGTTTCCCTAGGTGCCGGCTGAGCTAGAGGCCAAAATCTACAGGTAGGCACTTCGCAAAAATCACCTCTGTTTTCTTTCAAAAAATTGGATGTGTCCACGTTGCGATTTGGGGCGTTTCCTGTCGCTGGCGCTAGGCCTACCCACACAAGTGAGGTATCATTTTTATCGGAAGACTTGGGGGAACGCTGGGTGGAAGGAAATTTGTGGCTCCTCTCAGATTCCAGAACTTTCTGCCACAGAAATGTGAGTAACATGTGTTTCTTTAGCCAAATTTTGAGGTTTGCAAAGGATTCTGGGTAACAGAACCTGGTCCGAGCCCCGCAAGTCACCCCATCTTGGATTCCTCTAGGTCTCTAGGTTTCAGAAATGCACAGGTTTGGTAGGTTTCCCTAGGTGCCGGCTGAGCTAGAGGCCAAAATCTACAGGTAGGCACTTCGCAAAAAACACCTCTGTTTTCTTTAAAAAATGTGGATGTGTCCACGTTGCGCTTTGGGGCGTTTCCTGTCGCGGGCGCTAGGCCTACCCACACAAGTGAGGTATCATTTTTATCGGGAGACTTGGGGGAACGTTGGGTGGAAGGCAATTTGTGGCTCCTCTCAGATTCCAGAACTTTCTGCCACAGAAATGTGAGGAACATGTGTTTTTTTAGCCAAATTTTGAGGTTTGCAAAGGATTCTGGGTAACAGAACCTGGTCCGAGCCCCGCAAGTCACCCCTCCTTAGATTCCCCTAGGTCTCTAGTTTTCAGAAATGCACAGGTTTGGTAGGTTTCCCTAGGTGCCGGCTGAGCTAGAGGCCAAAATCTACAGGTATGCACTTCGCAAAAAACACCTCTGTTTTCTTTCAAAAATTTGGATGTGTCCAAGTTGCGCTTTGGGGCGTTTCCTGTCGCGGGCGCTAGGCCTACCCACACAAGTGAGGTATCATTTTTATCGGGAGACTTGGGGGAACGCTGGGTGGAAGGAAATTTGTGGCTCCTCTCAGATTCTAGAACTTTCTGCCACAGAAATATGAGGAACATGTGTTTTCTTAGCCATATTTTGAGGTTTGCAAAGGATTCTGGGTAAAAGAACCTGGTCCAAGCCCCGCAAGTCACCCCTCCTTAGATTCCCCTAGGTCACTAGTTTTCAGAAATGCACAGGTTTGGTAGGTTTCCTTAGGTGCCGGCTGAGCTAGAGGCCAAAATCTACAGGTAGGCACTTCGCAAAAAACACCTCTGTTTTCTTCCAAAAATGTGGATGTGTCCACGTTGCGCTTTGGGGCGTTTCCTGTCGCGGGCGCTAGGCCTACCCACACAAGTGAGGTATCATTTTTATCGGTAGACTTGGGGGAACGCTGGGTGGAAGGAAATTTGTGGCTCCTCTCAGATTCCAGAACTTTCTGCCACAGAAATATGAGGAACATGTGTTTTCTTAGCCATATTTTGAGGTTTGCAAAGGATTCTGGGTAACAGAACCTGGTCCGAGCCCCGCAAGTCTCCCCTCCTTAGATTCCCCTAGGTCTCTAGTTTTCAGAAATGCACAGGTTTGGTAGGTTTCCTTAGGTGCCGGCTGAGCTAGAGGCCAAAATCTACAGGTAGGCACTTCGCAAAAAACACCTCTGTTTTCTTCCAAAAATTTGGATGTGTCCACGTTGCGCTTTGGGGCGTTTCCTGTCGCGGGCGCTAGGCCTACCCACACAAGTGAGGTATCATTTTTATCGGTAGACTTGGGGGAACGCTGGGTGGAAGGAAATTTGTGGCTCCTCTCAGATTCCAGAACTTTCTGCCACAGAAATGTGAGGAACATGTGTTTTTTTAGCCAAATTTTGAGGTTTGCAAAGGATTCTGGGTAACAGAACCTGGTCCGAGCCCCGCAAGTCACCCCATCTTGGATTCCTCTAGGTCTCTAGGTTTCAGAAATGCACAGGTTTGGTAGGTTTCCCTAGGTGCCGGCTGAGCTAGAGGCCAAAATCTACAGGTAGGCACTTCGCAAAAATCACCTCTGTTTTCTTTAAAAAAATTGGATGTGTCCACGTTGCGATTTGGGGCGTTTCCTGTCGCTGGCGCTAGGCCTACCCACACAAGTGAGGTATCATTTTTATCGGAAGACTTGGGGGAACGCTGGGTGGAAGGAAATTTGTGGCTCCTCTCAGATTCCAGAACTTTCTGCCACAGAAATGTGAGTAACATGTGTTTCTTTAGCCAAATTTTGAGGTTTGCAAAGGATTCTGGGTAACAGAACCTGGTCCGAGCCCCGCAAGTCACCCCATCTTGGATTCCTCTAGGTCTCTAGGTTTCAGAAATGCACAGGTTTGGTAGGTTTCCCTAGGTGCCGGCTGAGCTAGAGGCCAAAATCTACAGGTAGGCACTTCGCAAAAAACACCTCTGTTTTCTTTAAAAAATGTGGATGTGTCCACGTTGCGCTTTGGGGCGTTTCCTGTCGTGGGCGCTAGGCCTACCCACACAAGTGAGGTATCATTTTTATCGGGAGACTTGGGGGAACGTTGGGTGGAAGGCAATTTGTGGCTCCTCTCAGATTCCAGAACTTTCTGCCACAGAAATGTGAGGAACATGTGTTTTTTTAGCCAAATTTTGAGGTTTGCAAAGGATTCTGGGTAACAGAACCTGGTCCGAGCCCCGCAAGTCACCCCTCCTTAGATTCCCCTAGGTCTCTAGTTTTCAGAAATGCACAGGTTTGGTAGGTTTCCCTAGGTGCCGGCTGAGCTAGAGGCCAAAATCTACAGGTATGCACTTCGCAAAAAACACCTCTGTTTTCTTTCAAAAATTTGGATGTGTCCAAGTTGCGCTTTGGGGCGTTTCCTGTCGCGGGCGCTAGGCCTACCCACACAAGTGAGGTATCATTTTTATCGGGAGACTTGGGGGAACGCTGGGTGGAAGGAAATTTGTGGCTCCTCTCAGATTCTAGAACTTTCTGCCACAGAAATATGAGGAACATGTGTTTTCTTAGCCATATTTTGAGGTTTGCAAAGGATTCTGGGTAAAAGAACCTGGTCCAAGCCCCGCAAGTCACCCCTCCTTAGATTCCCCTAGGTCACTAGTTTTCAGAAATGCACAGGTTTGGTAGGTTTCCTTAGGTGCCGGCTGAGCTAGAGGCCAAAATCTACAGGTAGGCACTGCGCAAAAAACACCTCTGTTTTCTTCCAAAAATTTGGATGTGTCCACGTTGCGCTTTGGGGCGTTTCCTGTCGCGGGCGCTAGGCCTACCCACACAAGTGAGGTATCATTTTTATCGGTAGACTTGGGGGAACGCTGGGTGGAAGGAAATTTGTGGCTCCTCTCAGATTCCAGAACTTTCTGCCACAGAAATATGAGGAACATGTGTTTTCTTAGCCATATTTTGAGGTTTGCAAAGGATTCTGGGTAACAGAACCTGGTCCGAGCCCCGCAAGTCACCCCTCCTTAGATTCCCCTAGGTCTCTAGTTTTCAGAAATGCACAGGTTTGGTAGGTTGCCCTAGGTGCCGGCTGAGCTAGAGGCCAAAATCTACAGGTAGGCACTTCGCAAAAAACACCTCTGTTTTCTTTCAAAAATTTGGATGTGTCCACGTTGCGCTTTAGGGCGTTTCCTGTCGCGGGCGCTAGGCCTACCCACACAAGTGAGGTATCATTTTTATCGGGAGACTTGGGGGAACGCTGGGTGGAAGGCAATTTGTGGCTCCTCTCAGATTCCAGAACTTTCTGCCACAGAAATGTGAGGAACATGTGTTTTTTTAGCCAAATTTTGAGGTTTGCAAAGGATTCTGGGTAACAGAACCTGGTCCGAGCCCCGCAAGTCACCCCTCCTTAGATTCCCCTAGGTCTCTAGTTTTCAGAAATGCACAGGTTTGGTAGGTTTCCCTAGGTGCCGGCTGAGCTAGAGGCCAAAATCTACAGGTATGCACTTCGCAAAAAACACCTCTGTTTTCTTTCAAAAATTTGGATGTGTCCACGTTGCGCTTTGGGGCGTTTCCTGTCGCGGGCGCTAGGCCTACCCACACAAGTGAGGTATCATTTTTATCGGGAGACTTGGGGGAACGCTGGGTGGAAGGAAATTTGTGGCTCCTCTCAGATTCCAGAACTTTCTGCCACAGAAATATGAGGAACATGTGTTTTCTTAGCCATATTTTGAGGTTTGCAAAGGATTCTGGGTAACAGAACCTGGTCCGAGCCCCGCAAGTCACCCCTCCTTAGATTCCCCTAGGTCTCTAGTTTTCAGAAATGCACAGGTTTGGTAGGGTGCCCTAGGTGCCGGCTGAGCTAGAGGCCAAAATCTACAGGTAGGCACTTCGCAAAAAACACCTCTGTTTTCTTTAAAAAATTTGGATGTGTCCACGTTGCGCTTTGGGGCGTTTCCTGTCGCGGGCGCTAGGCCTACCCACACAAGTGAGGTATCATTTTTATCGGGAGACTTGGGGGAACGTTGGGTGGAAGGCAATTTGTGGCTCCTCTCAGATTCCAGAACTTTCTGCCACAGAAATGTGAGGAACATGTGTTTTTTTAGCCAAATTTTGAGGTTTGCAAAGGATTCTGGGTAACAGAACCTGGTCCGAGCCCCGCAAGTCACCCCTCCTTAGATTCCTCTAGGTCTCTAGGTTTCAGAAATGCACAGGTTTGGTAGGTTTCCCTAGGTGCCGGCTGAGCTAGAGGCCAAAATCTACAGGTAGGCACTTCGCAAAAATCACCTCTGTTTTCTTT
The DNA here is from genome assembly GCF_031143425.1 of Pleurodeles waltl. Taxonomy (NCBI): domain Eukaryota; kingdom Metazoa; phylum Chordata; class Amphibia; order Caudata; family Salamandridae; genus Pleurodeles; species Pleurodeles waltl. The sequence goes on from NC_090448.1 coordinate 707,968,793, forward strand.
CAAAAAATTGGATGTGTCCACGTTGCGATTTGGGGCGTTTCCTGTCGCTGGCGCTAGGCCTACCCACACAAGTGAGGTATCATTTTTATCGGAAGACTTGGGGGAGCGCTGGGTGGAAGAAAATTTGTGGCTCCTCTCAGATTCCAGAACTTTCTGCCACAGAAATATGAGTAACATGTGTTTTCTTAGCCATATTTTGAGGTTTGCAAAGGATTCTGGGTAACAGAACCTGGTCCGAGCCCCGCAAGTCACCCCTCCTTAGATTCCCCTAGGTCTCTAGTTTTCAGAAATGCACAGGTTTGGTAGGTTGCCCTAGGTGCCGGCTGAGCTAGAGGCCAAAATCTACAGGTAGGCACTTCGCAAAAAACACCTCTGTTTTCTTTCAAAAATTTGGATGTGTCCACGTTGCGCTTTGGGGCGCTTCCTGTCGCGGGCGCTAGGCCTACCCACACAAGTGAGGTATCATTTTTATCGGGAGACTTGGGGGAACGCTGGGTGGAAGGCAATTTGTGGCTCCTCTCAGATTCCAGAACTTTCTGCCACAGAAATGTGAGGAACATGTGTTTTTTTAGCCAAATTTTGAGGTTTGCAAAGGATTCTGGGTAACAGAACCTGGTCCGAGCCCCGCAAGTCACCCCTCCTTAGATTCCCCTAGGTCTCTAGTTTTCAGAAATGCACAGGTTTGGTAGGTTTCCCTAGGTGCCGGCTGAGCTAGAGGCCAAAATCTACAGGTATGCACTTCGCAAAAAACACCTCTGTTTTCTTTCAAAAATTTGGATGTGTCCACGTTGCGCTTTGGGGCGTTTCCTGTCGCGGGCGCTAGGCCTACCCACACAAGTGAGGTATCATTTTTATTGGGAGACTTGGGGGAACGCTGGGTGGAAGGAAATTTGTGGCTCCTCTCAGATTCTAGAACTTTCTGCCACAGAAATATGAGGAACATGTGTTTTCTTAGCCATATTTTGAGGTTTGCAAAGGATTCTGGGTAACAGAACCTGGTCCAAGCCCCGCAAGTCACCCCTCCTTAGATTCCCCTAGGTCTCTAGTTTTCAGAAATGCACAGGTTTGGTAGGTTTTCTTAGGTGCCGACTGAGCTAGAGGCCAAAATCTACAGGTAGGCACTTCGCAAAAAACACCTCTGTTTTCTTTAAAAAATTTGGATGTGTCCACGTTGCGCTTTGGGGCGTTTCCTGTCGCGGGCGCTAGGCCTACCCACACAAGTGAGGTATCATTTTTATCGGGAGACTTGGGGGAACGTTGGTTGGAAGGCAATTTGTGGCTCCTCTCAGATTCCAGAACTTTCTGCCACAGAAATGTGAGGAACATGTGTTTTTTTAGTCAAATTTTGAGGTTTGCAAAGGATTCTGGGTAACAGAACCTGGTCCGAGCCCCGCAAGTCACCCCTCCTTAGATTCCTCTAGGTCTCTAGGTTTCAGAAATGCACAGGTTTGGTAGGTTTCCCTAGGTGCCGGCTGAGCTAGAGGCCAAAATCTACAGGTAGGCACTTCGCAAAAATCACCTCTGTTTTCTTTTAAAAAATTGGATGTGTCCACGTTGCGATTTGGGGCGTTTCCTGTCGCTGGCGCTAGGCCTACCCACACAAGTGAGGTATCATTTTTATCGGAAGACTTGGGGGAACGCTGGGTGGAAGGAAATTTGTGGCTCCTCTCAGATTCCAGAACTTTCTGCCACAGAAATGTAAGTAACATGTGTTTCTTTAGCCAAATTTTGAGGTTTGCAAAGGATTCTGGGTAACAGAACCTGGTCCGAGCCCCGCAAGTCACCCCATCTTGGATTCCTCTAGGTCTCTAGGTTTCAGAAATGCACAGGTTTGGTAGGTTTCCCTAGGTGCCGGCTGAGCTAGAGGCCAAAATCTACAGGTAGGCACTTCGCAAAAAACACCTCTGTTTTCTTTAAAAAATTTGGATGTGTCCACGTTGCGCTTTGGGGCGTTTCCTGTCGCGGGCGCTAGGCCTACCCACACAAGTGAGGTATCATTTTTATCGGGAGACTTGGGGGAACGTTGGGTGGAAGGCAATTTGTGGCTCCTCTCAGATTCCAGAACTTTCTGCCACAGAAATGTGAGGAACATGTGTTTTTTTAGCCAAATTTTGAGGTTTGCAAAGGATTCTGGGTAACAGAACCTGGTCCGAGCCCCGCAAGTCTCCCCTCCTTAGATTCCCCTAGGTCTCTAGTTTTCAGAAATGCACAGGTTTGGTAGGTTTCCTTAGGTGCCGGCTGAGCTAGAGGCCAAAATCTACAGGTAGGCACTTCGCAAAAAACACCTCTGTTTTCTTCCAAAAATTTGGATGTGTCCACGTTGCGCTTTGGGGCGTTTCCTGTCGCGGGCGCTAGGCCTACCCACACAAGTGAGGTATCATTTTTATCGGTAGACTTGGGGGAACACTGGGTGGAAGGAAATTTGTGGCTCCTCTCAGATTCCAGAACTTTCTGCCACAGAAATGTGAGGAACATGTGTTTTTTTAGCCAAATTTTGAGGTTTGCAAAGGATTCTGGGTAACAGAACCTGGTCCGAGCCCCGCAAGTCACCCCATCTTGGATTCCTCTAGGTCTCTAGGTTTCAGAAATGCACAGGTTTGGTAGGTTTCCCTAGGTGCCGGCTGAGCTAGAGGCCAAAATCTACAGGTAGGCACTTCGCAAAAATCACCTCTGTTTTCTTTCAAAAAATTGGATGTGTCCACGTTGCGATTTGGGGCGTTTCCTGTCGCTGGCGCTAGGCCTACCCACACAAGTGAGGTATCATTTTTATCGGAAGACTTGGGGGAACGCTGGGTGGAAGGAAATTTGTGGCTCCTCTCAGATTCCAGAACTTTCTGCCACAGAAATGTGAGTAACATGTGTTTCTTTAGCCAAATTTTGAGGTTTGCAAAGGATTCTGGGTAACAGAACCTGGTCCGAGCCCCGCAAGTCACCCCATCTTGGATTCCTCTAGGTCTCTAGGTTTCAGAAATGCACAGGTTTGGTAGGTTTCCCTAGGTGCCGGCTGAGCTAGAGGCCAAAATCTACAGGTAGGCACTTCGCAAAAAACACCTCTGTTTTCTTTAAAAAATGTGGATGTGTCCACGTTGCGCTTTGGGGCGTTTCCTGTCGCGGGCGCTAGGCCTACCCACACAAGTGAGGTATCATTTTTATCGGGAGACTTGGGGGAACGTTGGGTGGAAGGCAATTTGTGGCTCCTCTCAGATTCCAGAACTTTCTGCCACAGAAATGTGAGGAACATGTGTTTTTTTAGCCAAATTTTGAGGTTTGCAAAGGATTCTGGGTAACAGAACCTGGTCCGAGCCCCGCAAGTCACCCCTCCTTAGATTCCCCTAGGTCTCTAGTTTTCAGAAATGCACAGGTTTGGTAGGTTTCCCTAGGTGCCGGCTGAGCTAGAGGCCAAAATCTACAGGTATGCACTTCGCAAAAAACACCTCTGTTTTCTTTAAAAAATTTGGATGTGTCCAAGTTGCGCTTTGGGGCGTTTCCTGTCGCGGGCGCTAGGCCTACCCACACAAGTGAGGTATCATTTTTATCGGGAGACTTGGGGGAACGCTGGGTGGAAGGAAATTTGTGGCTCCTCTCAGATTCTAGAACTTTCTGCCACAGAAATATGAGGAACATGTGTTTTCTTAGCCATATTTTGAGGTTTGCAAAGGATTCTGGGTAAAAGAACCTGGTCCAAGCCCCGCAAGTCACCCCTCCTTAGATTCCCCTAGGTCACTAGTTTTCAGAAATGCACAGGTTTGGTAGGTTTCCTTAGGTGCCGGCTGAGCTAGAGGCCAAAATCTACAGGTAGGCACTTCGCAAAAAACACCTCTGTTTTCTTCCAAAAATTTGGATGTGTCCACGTTGCGCTTTGGGGCGTTTCCTGTCGCGGGCGCTAGGCCTACCCACACAAGTGAGGTATCATTTTTATCGGTAGACTTGGGGGAACGCTGGGTGGAAGGAAATTTGTGGCTCCTCTCAGATTCCAGAACTTTCTGCCACAGAAATATGAGGAACATGTGTTTTCTTAGCCATATTTTGAGGTTTGCAAAGGATTCTGGGTAACAGAACCTGGTCCGAGCCCCGCAAGTCTCCCCTCCTTAGATTCCCCTAGGTCTCTAGTTTTCAGAAATGCACAGGTTTGGTAGGTTTCCTTAGGTGCCGGCTGAGCTAGAGGCCAAAATCTACAGGTAGGCACTTCGCAAAAAACACCTCTGTTTTCTTCCAAAAATTTGGATGTGTCCACGTTGCGCTTTGGGGCGTTTCCTGTCGCGGGCGCTAGGCCTACCCACACAAGTGAGGTATCATTTTTATCGGTAGACTTGGGGGAACGCTGGGTGGAAGGAAATTTGTGGCTCCTCTCAGATTCCAGAACTTTCTGCCACAGAAATGTGAGGAACATGTGTTTTTTTAGCCAAATTTTGAGGTTTGCAAAGGATTCTGGGTAACAGAACCTGGTCCGAGCCCCGCAAGTCACCCCATCTTGGATTCCTCTAGGTCTCTAGGTTTCAGAAATGCACAGGTTTGGTAGGTTTCCCTAGGTGCCGGCTGAGCTAGAGGCCAAAATCTACAGGTAGGCACTTCGCAAAAATCACCTCTGTTTTCTTTCAAAAAATTGGATGTGTCCACGTTGCGATTTGGGGCGTTTCCTGTCGCTGGCGCTAGGCCTACCCACACAAGTGAGGTATCATTTTTATCGGAAGACTTGGGGGAACGCTGGGTGGAAGGAAATTTGTGGCTCCTCTCAGATTCCAGAACTTTCTGCCACAGAAATGTGAGTAACATGTGTTTCTTTAGCCAAATTTTGAGGTTTGCAAAGGATTCTGGGTAACAGAACCTGGTCCGAGCCCCGCAAGTCACCCCATCTTGGATTCCTCTAAGTCTCTAGGTTTCAGAAATGCACAGGTTTGGTAGGTTTCCCTAGGTGCCGGCTGAGCTAGAGGCCAAAATCTACAGGTAGGCACTTCGCAAAAAACACCTCTGTTTTCTTTAAAAAATTTGGATGTGTCCACGTTGCGCTTTGGGGCGTTTCCTGTCGCGGGCGCTAGGCCTACCCACACAAGTGAGGTATCATTTTTATCGGGAGACTTGGGGGAACGTTGGGTGGAAGGCAATTTGTGGCTCCTCTCAGATTCCAGAACTTTCTGCCACAGAAATGTGAGGAACATGTGTTTTTTTAGCCAAATTTTGAGGTTTGCAAAGGATTCTGGGTAACAGAACCTGGTCCGAGCCCCGCAAATCACCCCTCCTTAGATTCCCCTAGGTCTCTAGTTTTCAGAAATGCACAGGTTTGGTAGGTTTCCCTAGGTGCCGGCTGAGCTAGAGGCCAAAATCTACAGGTATGCACTTCGCAAAAAACACCTCTGTTTTCTTTCAAAAATTTGGATGTGTCCAAGTTGCGCTTTGGGGCGTTTTCTGTCGCGGGCGCTAGGCCTACCCACACAAGTGAGGTATCATTTTTATCGGGAGACTTGGGGGAACGCTGGGTGGAAGGAAATTTGTGGCTCCTCTCAGATTCTAGAACTTTCTGCCACAGAAATATGAGGAACATGTGTTTTCTTAGCCATATTTTGAGGTTTGCAAAGGATTCTGGGTAAAAGAACCTGGTCCAAGCCCCGCAAGTCACCCCTCCTTAGATTCCCCTAGGTCACTAGTTTTCAGAAATGCACAGGTTTGGTAGGTTTCCTTAGGTGCCGGCTGAGCTAGAGGCCAAAATCTACAGGTAGGCACTTCGCAAAAAACACCTCTGTTTTCTTCCAAAAATTTGGATGTGTCCACGTTGCGCTTTGGGGCGTTTCCTGTCGCGGGCGCTAGGCCTACCCACACAAGTGAGGTATCATTTTTATCGGTAGACTTGGGGGAACGCTGGGTGGAAGGAAATTTGTGGCTCCTCTCAGATTCCAGAACTTTCTGCCACAGAAATATGAGGAACATGTGTTTTTCTTAGCCATATTTTGAGGTTTGCAAAGGATTCTGGGTAACAGAACCTGGTCCGAGCCCCGCAAGTCACCCCTCCTTAGATTCCCCTAGGTCTCTAGTTTTCAGAAATGCACAGGTTTGGTAGGGTGCCCTAGGTGCCGGCTGAGCTAGAGGCCAAAATCTACAGGTAGGCACTTCGCAAAAAACACCTCTGTTTTCTTTAAAAAATTTGGATGTGTCCACGTTGCGCTTTGGGGCGTTTCCTGTCGCGGGCGCTAGGCCTACCCACACAAGTGAGGTATCATTTTTATCGGGAGACTTGGGGGAACGTTGGTTGGAAGGCAATTTGTGGCTCCTCTCAGATTCCAGAACTTTCTGCCACAGAAATGTGAGGAACATGTGTTTTTTTAGTCAAATTTTGAGGTTTGCAAAGGATTCTGGGTAACAGAACCTGGTCCGAGCCCCGCAAGTCACCCCTCCTTAGATTCCTCTAGGTCTCTAGGTTTCAGAAATGCACAGGTTTGGTAGGTTTCCCTAGGTGCCGGCTGAGCTAGAGGCCAAAATCTACAGGTAGGCACTTCGCAAAAATCACCTCTGTTTTCTTTTAAAAAATTGGATGTGTCCACGTTGCGATTTGGGGCGTTTCCTGTCGCTGGCGCTAGGCCTACCCACACAAGTGAGGTATCATTTTTATCGGAAGACTTGGGGGAACGCTGGGTGGAAGGAAATTTGTGGCTCCTCTCAGATTCCAGAACTTTCTGCCACAGAAATGTAAGTAACATGTGTTTCTTTAGCCAAATTTTGAGGTTTGCAAAGGATTCTGGGTAACAGAACCTGGTCCGAGCCCCGCAAGTCACCCCATCTTGGATTCCTCTAGGTCTCTAGGTTTCAGAAATGCACAGGTTTGGTAGGTTTCCCTAGGTGCCGGCTGAGCTAGAGGCCAAAATCTACAGGTAGGCACTTCGCAAAAAACACCTCTGTTTTCTTTAAAAAATTTGGATGTGTCCACGTTGCGCTTTGGGGCGTTTCCTGTCGCGGGCGCTAGGCCTACCCACACAAGTGAGGTATCATTTTTATCGGGAGACTTGGGGGAACGTTGGGTGGAAGGCAATTTGTGGCTCCTCTCAGATTCCAGAACTTTCTGCCACAGAAATGTGAGGAACATGTGTTTTTTTAGCCAAATTTTGAGGTTTGCAAAGGATTCTGGGTAACAGAACCTGGTCCGAGCCCCGCAAGTCTCCCCTCCTTAGATTCCCCTAGGTCTCTAGTTTTCAGAAATGCACAGGTTTGGTAGGTTTCCTTAGGTGCCGGCTGAGCTAGAGGCCAAAATCTACAGGTAGGCACTTCGCAAAAAACACCTCTGTTTTCTTCCAAAAATTTGGATGTGTCCACGTTGCGCTTTGGGGCGTTTCCTGTCGCGGGCGCTAGGCCTACCCACACAAGTGAGGTATCATTTTTATCGGTAGACTTGGGGGAACACTGGGTGGAAGGAAATTTGTGGCTCCTCTCAGATTCCAGAACTTTCTGCCACAGAAATGTGAGGAACATGTGTTTTTTTAGCCAAATTTTGAGGTTTGCAAAGGATTCTGGGTAACAGAACCTGGTCCGAGCCCCGCAAGTCACCCCATCTTGGATTCCTCTAGGTCTCTAGGTTTCAGAAATGCACAGGTTTGGTAGGTTTCCCTAGGTGCCGGCTGAGCTAGAGGCCAAAATCTACAGGTAGGCACTTCGCAAAAATCACCTCTGTTTTCTTTCAAAAAATTGGATGTGTCCACGTTGCGATTTGGGGCGTTTCCTGTCGCTGGCGCTAGGCCTACCCACACAAGTGAGGTATCATTTTTATCGGAAGACTTGGGGGAACGCTGGGTGGAAGGAAATTTGTGGCTCCTCTCAGATTCCAGAACTTTCTGCCACAGAAATGTGAGTAACATGTGTTTCTTTAGCCAAATTTTGAGGTTTGCAAAGGATTCTGGGTAACAGAACCTGGTCCGAGCCCCGCAAGTCACCCCATCTTGGATTCCTCTAGGTCTCTAGGTTTCAGAAATGCACAGGTTTGGTAGGTTTCCCTAGGTGCCGGCTGAGCTAGAGGCCAAAATCTACAGGTAGGCACTTCGCAAAAAACACCTCTGTTTTCTTTAAAAAATGTGGATGTGTCCACGTTGCGCTTTGGGGCGTTTCCTGTCGCGGGCGCTAGGCCTACCCACACAAGTGAGGTATCATTTTTATCGGGAGACTTGGGGGAACGTTGGGTGGAAGGCAATTTGTGGCTCCTCTCAGATTCCAGAACTTTCTGCCACAGAAATGTGAGGAACATGTGTTTTTTTAGCCAAATTTTGAGGTTTGCAAAGGATTCTGGGTAACAGAACCTGGTCCGAGCCCCGCAAGTCACCCCTCCTTAGATTCCCCTAGGTCTCTAGTTTTCAGAAATGCACAGGTTTGGTAGGTTTCCCTAGGTGCCGGCTGAGCTAGAGGCCAAAATCTACAGGTATGCACTTCGCAAAAAACACCTCTGTTTTCTTTAAAAAATTTGGATGTGTCCAAGTTGCGCTTTGGGGCGTTTCCTGTCGCGGGCGCTAGGCCTACCCACACAAGTGAGGTATCATTTTTATCGGGAGACTTGGGGGAACGCTGGGTGGAAGGAAATTTGTGGCTCCTCTCAGATTCTAGAACTTTCTGCCACAGAAATATGAGGAACATGTGTTTTCTTAGCCATATTTTGAGGTTTGCAAAGGATTCTGGGTAAAAGAACCTGGTCCAAGCCCCGCAAGTCACCCCTCCTTAGATTCCCCTAGGTCACTAGTTTTCAGAAATGCACAGGTTTGGTAGGTTTCCTTAGGTGCCGGCTGAGCTAGAGGCCAAAATCTACAGGTAGGCACTTCGCAAAAAACACCTCTGTTTTCTTCCAAAAATTTGGATGTGTCCACGTTGCGCTTTGGGGCGTTTCCTGTCGCGGGCGCTAGGCCTACCCACACAAGTGAGGTATCATTTTTATCGGTAGACTTGGGGGAACGCTGGGTGGAAGGAAATTTGTGGCTCCTCTCAGATTCCAGAACTTTCTGCCACAGAAATATGAGGAACATGTGTTTTCTTAGCCATATTTTGAGGTTTGCAAAGGATTCTGGGTAACAGAACCTGGTCCGAGCCCCGCAAGTCTCCCCTCCTTAGATTCCCCTAGGTCTCTAGTTTTCAGAAATGCACAGGTTTGGTAGGTTTCCTTAGGTGCCGGCTGAGCTAGAGGCCAAAATCTACAGGTAGGCACTTCGCAAAAAACACCTCTGTTTTCTTCCAAAAATTTGGATGTGTCCACGTTGCGCTTTGGGGCGTTTCCTGTCGCGGGCGCTAGGCCTACCCACACAAGTGAGGTATCATTTTTATCGGTAGACTTGGGGGAACGCTGGGTGGAAGGAAATTTGTGGCTCCTCTCAGATTCCAGAACTTTCTGCCACAGAAATGTGAGGAACATGTGTTTTTTTAGCCAAATTTTGAGGTTTGCAAAGGATTCTGGGTAACAGAACCTGGTCCGAGCCCCGCAAGTCACCCCATCTTGGATTCCTCTAGGTCTCTAGGTTTCAGAAATGCACAGGTTTGGTAGGTTTCCCTAGGTGCCGGCTGAGCTAGAGGCCAAAATCTACAGGTAGGCACTTCGCAAAAATCACCTCTGTTTTCTTTCAAAAAATTGGATGTGTCCACGTTGCGATTTGGGGCGTTTCCTGTCGCTGGCGCTAGGCCTACCCACACAAGTGAGGTATCATTTTTATCGGAAGACTTGGGGGAACGCTGGGTGGAAGGAAATTTGTGGCTCCTCTCAGATTCCAGAACTTTCTGCCACAGAAATGTGAGTAACATGTGTTTCTTTAGCCAAATTTTGAGGTTTGCAAAGGATTCTGGGTAACAGAACCTGGTCCGAGCCCCGCAAGTCACCCCATCTTGGATTCCTCTAAGTCTCTAGGTTTCAGAAATGCACAGGTTTGGTAGGTTTCCCTAGGTGCCGGCTGAGCTAGAGGCCAAAATCTACAGGTAGGCACTTCGCAAAAAATACCTCTGTTTTCTTTAAAAAATTTGGATGTGTCCACGTTGCGCTTTGGGGCGTTTCCTGTCGCGGGCGCTAGGCCTACCCACACAAGTGAGGTATCATTTTTATCGGGAGACTTGGGGGAACGTTGGGTGGAAGGCAATTTGTGGCTCCTCTCAGATTCCAGAACTTTCTGCCACAGAAATGTGAGGAACATGTGTTTTTTTAGCCAAATTTTGAGGTTTGCAAAGGATTCTGGGTAACAGAACCTGGTCCGAGCCCCGCAAATCACCCCTCCTTAGATTCCCCTAGGTCTCTAGTTTTCAGAAATGCACAGGTTTGGTAGGTTTCCCTAGGTGCCGGCTGAGCTAGAGGCCAAAATCTACAGGTATGCACTTCGCAAAAAACACCTCTGTTTTCTTTCAAAAATTTGGATGTGTCCAAGTTGCGCTTTGGGGCGTTTTCTGTCGCGGGCGCTAGGCCTACCCACACAAGTGAGGTATCATTTTTATCGGGAGACTTGGGGGAACGCTGGGTGGAAGGAAATTTGTGGCTCCTCTCAGATTCTAGAACTTTCTGCCACAGAAATATGAGGAACATGTGTTTTCTTAGCCATATTTTGAGGTTTGCAAAGGATTCTGGGTAAAAGAACCTGGTCCGAGCCCCGCAAGTCACCCCATCTTGGATTCCTCTAGGTCTCTAGGTTTCAGAAATGCACAGGTTTGGTAGGTTTCCCTAGGTGCCGGCTGAGCTAGAGGCCAAAATCTACAGGTAGGCACTTCGCAGAAATCACCTCTGTTTTCTTTCAAAAAATTGGATGTGTCCACGTTGCGATTTGGGGCGTTTCCTGTCGCTGGTGCTAGGCCTACCCACACAAGTGAGGTAACATTTTTATCGGGAGACTTGGGGGAACGCTGGGTGGAAGGAAATTTGTGGCTCCTCTCAGATTCCAGAACTTTCTGCCACAGAAATGTGAGGAACATGTGTTTTTTTAGCCAAATTTTGAGGTTTGCAAAGGATTCTGGGTAACAGAACCTGGTCCGAGCCCCGCAAGTCACCCCATCTTGGATTCCTCTAGGTCTCTAGGTTTCAGAAATGCACAGGTTTGGTAGGTTGCCCTAGGTGCCGGCTGAGCTAGAGGCCAAAATCTACAGGTAGGCACTTCGCAAAAAACACCTCTGTTTTCTTCCAAAAATTTTGATGTGTCCACGTTGCGCTTTGGGGCGTTTCCTGTCGCGGGCGCTAGGCCTACCCACACAAGTGAGGTATCATTTTTATCGGGAGACTTGGGGGAACGCTGGGTGGAAGGCAATTTGTGGCTCCTCTCAGATTCCAGAACTTTCTGCCACAGAAATGTGAGGAACATGTGTTTTTTTAGCCAAATTTTGAGGTTTGCAAAGGATTCTGGGTAACAGAACCTGGTCCGAGGCCCGCAAGTCACCCCTCCTTAGATTCCCCTAGGTCTCTAGGTTTCAGAAATGCACAGGTTTGGTAGGTTTCCCTAGGTGCCGGCTGAGCTAGAGGCCAAAATCTACAGGTAGGCACTTCGCAAAAATCACCTCTGTTTTCTTTCAAAAAATTGTATGTGTCCACGTTGCGATTTGGGGCGTTTCCTGTCGCTGGCGCTAGGCCTACCCACACAAGTGAGGTATCATTTTTATCGGAAGACTTGGGGGAACGCTGGGTGGAAGGAAATTTGTGGCTCCTCTCAGATTCCAGAACTTTCTGCCACAGAAATGTGAGTAACATGTGTTTCTTTAGCCAAATTTTGAGGTTTGCAAATGATTCTGGGTAACAGAACCTGGTCCGAGCCCCGCAAGTCACCCCATCTTGGATTCCTCTAGGTCTCTAGGTTTCAGAAATGCACAGGTTTGGTAGGTTTCCCTAGGTGCCGGCTGAGCTAGAGGCCAAAATCTACAGGTAGGCACTTCGCAGAAATCACCTCTGTTTTCTTTCAAAAAATTGGATGTGTCCACGTTGCGATTTGGGGCGTTTCCTGTCGCTGGTGCTAGGCCTACCCACACAAGTGAGGTAACATTTTTATCGGGAGACTTGGGGGAACGCTGGGTGGAAGGAAATTTGTGGCTCCTCTCAGATTCCAGAACTTTCTGCCACAGAAATGTGAGTACCATGTGTTTTTTTAGCCAAATTTTGAGGTTTGCAAAGGATTCTGGGTAACAGAACCTGGTCCGAGCCCCGCAAGTCACCCCATCTTGGATTCCCCTAGGTCTCTAGTTTTCAGAAATGCACAGGTTTGGTAGGTTTCCCTAGGTGCCGGCTGAGCTAGAGGCCAAAATCTACAGGTAGGCACTTCGCAGAAATCACCTCTGTTTTCTTTCAAAAAATTGGATGTGTCCACGTTGCGATTTGGGGCGTTTCCTGTCGCTGGTGCTAGGCCTACCCACACAAGTGAGGTAACATTTTTATCGGGAGACTTGGGGGAACGCTGGGTGGAAGGAAATTTGTGGCTCCTCTCAGATTCCAGAACTTTCTGCCACAGAAATGTGAGTACCATGTGTTTTTTTAGCCAAATTTTGAGGTTTGCAAAGGATTTTGGGTAACAGAACCTGGTCCGAGCCCCGCAAGTCACCCCTCCTTAGATTCCCCTAGGTCTCTAGTTTTCAGAAATGCACAGGTTTGGTAGGTTTCCCTAGGTGCCGGCTGAGCTAGAGGCCAAAATCTACAGGTAGGCACTTCGCAAAAAACACCTCTGTTTTCTTTAAAAAATTTGGATGTGTCCACGTTGCGCTTTGGGGCGTTTCCTGTCGCGGGCGCTAGGCCTACCCACACAAGTGAGGTATCATTTTTATCGGGAGACTTGGGGGAACGCTGGATGGAAGGAAATTTGTGGCTCCTCTCAGATTCCAGAACTTTCTGCCACAGAAATATGAGTAACATGTGTTTTCTTAGCCATATTTTGAGGTTTGCAAAGGATTCTGGGTAACAGAACCTGGTCCAAGCCCCGCAAGTCACCCCTCCTTAGATTCCCCTAGGTCTCTAGTTTTCAGAAATGCACAGGTTTGGTAGGTTTCCTTAGGTGCCGGCTGAGCTAGAGGCCAAAATCTACACGTAGGCACTTCGCAAAAATCACCTCTGTTTTCTTTCAAAAAATTGGATGTGTCCACGTTGCGATTTGGGGCGTTTCCTGTCACTGGTGCTAGGCCTACCCACACAAGTGAGGTATCATTTTTATCGGGAGACTTGGGGGAACGCTGGGTGGAAGGAAATTTGTGGCTCCTCTCAGATTCCAGAACTTTCTGCCACAGAAATGTGAGGAATATGTGTTTTTTTAGCCAAATTTTGAGGTTTGCAAAGTATTCTGGGTAACAGAACCTGGTCCGAGCCCCGCAAGTCACCCCATCATGGATTCCTCTAGGTCTCTAGGTTTCAGAAATGCACAGGTTTGGTAGGTTTCCCTAGGTGCCGGCTGAGCTAGAGGCAAAATCTACAGGTAGGCACTTCGCAAAAATCACCTCTGTTTTCTTTCAAAAAATTGGATGTGTCCACGTTGCGATTTGGGGCGTTTCCTGTCGCTGGTGCTAGGCCTACCCACACAAGTGAGGTATCATTTTTATCGGGAGACTTGGGGGAACGCTGGGTGGAAGGCAATTTGTGGCTCCTCTCAGATTCCAGAACTTTCTGCCACAGAAATGTGAGGAACATGTGTTTTTTTAGCCAAATTTTGAGGTTTGCAAAGGATTCTGGGTAACAGAACCTGGTCCGAGCCCCGCAAATCACCCCTCCTTAGATTCCCCTAGGTCTCTAGTTTTCAGAAATGCACAGGTTTGGTAGGTTTCCCTAGGTGCCGGCTGAGCTAGAGGCCAAAATCTACAGGTATGCACTTCGCAAAAAACACCTCTGTTTTCTTTCAAAAATTTGGATGTGTCCAAGTTGCGCTTTGGGGCGTTTTCTGTCGCGGGCGCTAGGCCTACCCACACAAGTGAGGTATCATTTTTATCGGGAGACTTGGGGGAACGCTGAGTGGAAGGAAATTTGTGGCTCCTCTCAGATTCTAGAACTTTCTGCCACAGAAATATGAGGAACATGTGTTTTCTTAGCCATATTTTGAGGTTTGCAAAGGATTCTGGGTAAAAGAACCTGGTCCAAGCCCCGCAAGTCACCCCTCCTTAGATTCCCCTAGGTCACTAGTTTTCAGAAATGCACAGGTTTGGTAGGTTTCCTTAGGTGCCGGCTGAGCTAGAGGCCAAAATCTACAGGTAGGCACTTCGCAAAAAACACCTCTGTTTTCTTCCAAAAATTTGGATGTGTCCACGTTGCGCTTTGGGGCGTTTCCTGTCGCGGGCGCTAGGCCTACCCACACAAGTGAGGTATCATTTTTATCGGTAGACTTGGGGGAACGCTGGGTGGAAGGAAATTTGTGGCTCCTCTCAGATTCCAGAACTTTCTGCCACAGAAATATGAGGAACATGTGTTTTTCTTAGCCATATTTTGAGGTTTGCAAAGGATTCTGGGTAACAGAACCTGGTCCGAGCCCCGCAAGTCACCCATCCTTAGATTCCCCTAGGTCTCTAGTTTTCAGAAATGCACAGGTTTGGTAGGGTGCCCTAGGTGCCGGCTGAGCTAGAGGCCAAAATCTACAGGTAGGCACTTCGCAAAAAACACCTCTGTTTTCTTTAAAAAATTTGGATGTGTCCACGTTGCGCTTTGGGGCGTTTCCTGTCGCGGGCGCTAGGCCTACCCACACAAGTGAGGTATCATTTTTATCGGGAGACTTGGGGGAACGTTGGGTGGAAGGCAATTTGTGGCTCCTCTCAGATTCCAGAACTTTCTGCCACAGAAATGTGAGGAACATGTGTTTTTTTAGTAAAATTTTGAGGTTTGCAAAGGATTCTGGGTAACAGAACCTGGTCCGAGCCCCGCAAGTCACCCCTCCTTAGATTCCTCTAGGTCTCTAGGTTTCAGAAATGCACAGGTTTGGTAGGTTTCCCTAGGTGCCGGCTGAGCTAGAGGCCAAAATCTACAGGTAGGCACTTCGCAAAAATCACCTCTGTTTTCTTTCAAAAAATTGTATGTGTCCACGTTGCGATTTGGGGCGTTTCCTGTCGCTGGCGCTAGGCCTACCCACACAAGTGAGGTATCATTTTTATCGGAAGACTTGGGGGAACGCTGGGTGGAAGGAAATTTGTGGCTCCTCTCAGATTCCAGAACTTTCTGCCACAGAAATGTGAGTAACATGTGTTTCTTTAGCCAAATTTTGAGGTTTGCAAATGATTCTGGGTAACAGAACCTGGTCCGAGCCCCGCAAGTCACCCCATCTTGGATTCCTCTAGGTCTCTAGGTTTCAGAAATGCACAGGTTTGGTAGGTTTCCCTAGGTGCCGGCTGAGCTAGAGGCCAAAATCTACAGGTAGGCACTTCGCAGAAATCACCTCTGTTTTCTTTCAAAAAATTGGATGTGTCCACGTTGCGATTTGGGGCGTTTCCTGTCGCTGGTGCTAGGCCTACCCACACAAGTGAGGTAACATTTTTATCGGGAGACTTGGGGGAACGCTGGGTGGAAGGAAATTTGTGGCTCCTCTCAGATTCCAGAACTTTCTGCCACAGAAATGTGAGTACCATGTGTTTTTTTAGCCAAATTTTGAGGTTTGCAAAGGATTCTGGGTAACAGAACCTGGTCCGAGCCCCGCAAGTCACCCCATCTTGGATTCCCCTAGGTCTCTAGTTTTCAGAAATGCACAGGTTTGGTAGGTTTCCCTAGGTGCCGGCTGAGCTAGAGGCCAAAATCTACAGGTAGGCACTTCGCAGAAATCACCTCTGTTTTCTTTCAAAAAATTGGATGTGTCCACGTTGCGATTTGGGGCGTTTCCTGTCGCTGGTGCTAGGCCTACCCACACAAGTGAGGTAACATTTTTATCGGGAGACTTGGGGGAACGCTGGGTGGAAGGAAATTTGTGGCTCCTCTCAGATTCCAGAACTTTCTGCCACAGAAATGTGAGTACCATGTGTTTTTTTAGCCAAATTTTGAGGTTTGCAAAGGATTCTGGGTAACAGAACCTGGTCCGAGCCCCGCAAGTCACCCCATCTTGGATTCCTCTAGGTCTCTAGGTTTCAGAAATGCACAGGTTTGGTAGGTTGCCCTAGGTGCCGGCTGAGCTAGAGGCCAAAATCTACAGGTAGGCACTTCGCAAAAAACACCTCTGTTTTCTTCCAAAAATTTGGATGTGTCCACGTTGCGCTTTGGGGCGTTTCCTGTCGCGGGCGCTAGGCCTACCCACACAAGTGAGGTATCATTTTTATCGGGAGACTTGGGGGAACGCTGGGTGGAAGGCAATTTGTGGCTCCTCTCAGATTCCAGAACTTTCTGCCACAGAAATGTGAGGAACATGTGTTTTTTTAGCCAAATTTTGAGGTTTGCAAAGGATTCTGGGTAACAGAACCTGGTCCGAGCCCCGCAAGTCACCCCTCCTTAGATTCCCCTAGGTCTCTAGTTTTCAGAAATGCACAGGTTTGGTAGGTTTCCCTAGGTGCCGGCTGAGCTAGAGGCCAAAATCTACAGGTAGGCACTTCGCAGAAATCACCTCTGTTTTCTTTCAAAAAATTGGATGTGTCCACGTTGCGATTTGGGGCGTTTCCTGTCGCTGGTGCTAGGCCTACCCACACAAGTGAGGTAACATTTTTATCGGGAGACTTGGGGGAACGCTGGGTGGAAGGAAATTTGTGGCTCCTCTCAGATTCCAGAACTTTCTGCCACAGAAATGTGAGTACCATGTGTTTTTTTAGCCAAATTTTGAGGTTTGCAAAGGATTCTGGGTAACAGAACCTGGTCCGAGCCCCGCAAGTCACCCCATCTTGGATTCCTCTAGGTCTCTAGGTTTCAGAAATGCACAGGTTTGGTAGGTTGCCCTAGGTGCCGGCTGAGCTAGAGGCCAAAATCTACAGGTAGGCACTTCGCAAAAAACACCTCTGTTTTCTTCCAAAAATTTGGATGTGTCCACGTTGCGCTTTGGGGCGTTTCCTGTCGCGGGCGCTAGGCCTACCCACACAAGTGAGGTATCATTTTTATCGGGAGACTTGGGGGAACGCTGGGTGGAAGGCAATTTGTGGCTCCTCTCAGATTCCAGAACTTTCTGCCACAGAAATGTGAGGAACATGTGTTTTTTTAGCCAAATTTTGAGGTTTGCAAAGGATTCTGGGTAACAGAACCTGGTCCGAGCCCCGCAAGTCACCCCTCCTTAGATTCCCCTAGGTCTCTAGTTTTCAGAAATGCACAGGTTTGGTAGGTTTCCCTAGGTGCCGGCTGAGCTAGAGGCCAAAATCTACAGGTAGGCACTTCGCAGAAATCACCTCTGTTTTCTTTCAAAAAATTGGATGTGTCCACGTTGCGATTTGGGGCGTTTCCTGTCGCTGGTGCTAGGCCTACCCACACAAGTGAGGTAACATTTTTATCGGGAGACTTGGGGGAACGCTGGGTGGAAGGAAATTTGTGGCTCCTCTCAGATTCCAGAACTTTCTGCCACAGAAATGTGAGGAACATGTGTTTTTTTAGCCAAATTTTGAGGTTTGCAAAGGATTCTGGGTAACAGAACCTGGTCCGAGCCCCGCAAGTCACCCCATCTTGGATTCCTCTAGGTCTCTAGGTTTCAGAAATGCACAGGTTTGGTAGGTTGCCCTAGGTGCCGGCTGAGCTAGAGGCCAAAATCTACAGGTAGGCACTTCGCAAAAAACACCTCTGTTTTCTTCCAAAAATTTTGATGTGTCCACGTTGCGCTTTGGGGCGTTTCCTGTCGCGGGCGCTAGGCCTACCCACACAAGTGAGGTATCATTTTTATCGGGAGACTTGGGGGAACGCTGGGTGGAAGGCAATTTGTGGCTCCTCTCAGATTCCAGAACTTTCTGCCACAGAAATGTGAGGAACATGTGTTTTTTTAGCCAAATTTTGAGGTTTGCAAAGGATTCTGGGTAACAGAACCTGGTCCGAGGCCCGCAAGTCACCCCTCCTTAGATTCCCCTAGGTCTCTAGGTTTCAGAAATGCACAGGTTTGGTAGGTTTCCCTAGGTGCCGGCTGAGCTAGAGGCCAAAATCTACAGGTAGGCACTTCGCAAAAATCACCTCTGTTTTCTTTCAAAAAATTGTATGTGTCCACGTTGCGATTTGGGGCGTTTCCTGTCGCTGGCGCTAGGCCTACCCACACAAGTGAGGTATCATTTTTATCGGAAGACTTGGGGGAACGCTGGGTGGAAGGAAATTTGTGGCTCCTCTCAGATTCCAGAACTTTCTGCCACAGAAATGTGAGTAACATGTGTTTCTTTAGCCAAATTTTGAGGTTTGCAAAGGATTCTGGGTAACAGAACCTGGTCCGAGCCCCGCAAGTCACCCCATCTTGGATTCCTCTAGGTCTCTAGGTTTCAGAAATGCACAGGTTTGGTAGGTTTCCCTAGGTGCCGGCTGAGCTAGAGGCCAAAATCTACAGGTAGGCACTTCGCAGAAATCACCTCTGTTTTCTTTCAAAAAATTGGATGTGTCCACGTTGCGATTTGGGGCGTTTCCTGTCGCTGGTGCTAGGCCTACCCACACAAGTGAGGTAACATTTTTATCGGGAGACTTGGGGGAACGCTGGGTGGAAGGAAATTTGTGGCTCCTCTCAGATTCCAGAACTTTCTGCCACAGAAATGTGAGTACCATGTGTTTTTTTAGCCAAATTTTGAGGTTTGCAAAGGATTCTGGGTAACAGAACCTGGTCCGAGCCCCGCAAGTCACCCCATCTTGGATTCCTCTAGGTCTCTAGGTTTCAGAAATGCACAGGTTTGGTAGGTTGCCCTAGGTGCCGGCTGAGCTAGAGGCCAAAATCTACAGGTAGGCACTTCGCAAAAAACACCTCTGTTTTCTTCCAAAAATTTGGATGTGTCCACGTTGCGCTTTGGGGCGTTTCCTGTCGCGGGCGCTAGGCCTACCCACACAAGTGAGGTATCATTTTTATCGGGAGACTTGGGGGAACGCTGGGTGGAAGGCAATTTGTGGCTCCTCTCAGATTCCAGAACTTTCTGCCACAGAAATGTGAGGAACATGTGTTTTTTTAGCCAAATTTTGAGGTTTGCAAAGGATTCTGGGTAACAGAACCTGGTCCGAGCCCCGCAAGTCACCCCTCCTTAGATTCCCCTAGGTCTCTAGTTTTCAGAAATGCACAGGTTTGGTAGGTTTCCCTAGGTGCCGGCTGAGCTAGAGGCCAAAATCTACAGGTAGGCACTTCGCAGAAATCACCTCTGTTTTCTTTCAAAAAATTGGATGTGTCCACGTTGCGATTTGGGGCGTTTCCTGTCGCTGGTGCTAGGCCTACCCACACAAGTGAGGTAACATTTTTATCGGGAGACTTGGGGGAACGCTGGGTGGAAGGAAATTTGTGGCTCCTCTCAGATTCCAGAACTTTCTGCCACAGAAATGTGAGTACCATGTGTTTTTTTAGCCAAATTTTGAGGTTTGCAAAGGATTCTGGGTAACAGAACCTGGTCCGAGCCCCGCAAGTCACCCCATCTTGGATTCCTCTAGGTCTCTAGGTTTCAGAAATGCACAGGTTTGGTAGGTTGCCCTAGGTGCCGGCTGAGCTAGAGGCCAAAATCTACAGGTAGGCACTTCGCAAAAAACACCTCTGTTTTCTTCCAAAAATTTGGATGTGTCCACGTTGCGCTTTGGGGCGTTTCCTGTCGCGGGCGCTAGGCCTACCCACACAAGTGAGGTATCATTTTTATCGGGAGACTTGGGGGAACGCTGGGTGGAAGGCAATTTGTGGCTCCTCTCAGATTCCAGAACTTTCTGCCACAGAAATGTGAGGAACATGTGTTTTTTTAGCCAAATTTTGAGGTTTGCAAAGGATTCTGGGTAACAGAACCTGGTCCGAGCCCCGCAAGTCACCCCTCCTTAGATTCCCCTAGGTCTCTAGTTTTCAGAAATGCACAGGTTTGGTAGGTTTCCCTAGGTGCCGGCTGAGCTAGAGGCCAAAATCTACAGGTAGGCACTTCGCAGAAATCACCTCTGTTTTCTTTCAAAAAATTGGATGTGTCCACGTTGCGATTTGGGGCGTTTCCTGTCGCTGGTGCTAGGCCTACCCACACAAGTGAGGTAACATTTTTATCGGGAGACTTGGGGGAACGCTGGGTGGAAGGAAATTTGTGGCTCCTCTCAGATTCCAGAACTTTCTGCCACAGAAATGTGAGTACCATGTGTTTTTTTAGCCAAATTTTGAGGTTTGCAAAGGATTCTGGGTAACAGAACCTGGTCCTAGCCCCGCAAGTCACCCCTCCTTAGATTCCCCTAGGTCTCTAGTTTTCAGAAATGCACAGGTTTGGTAGGTTTCCCCAGGTGCCGGCTGAGCTAGAGGCCAAAATCTACAGGTAGGCACTTCGCAAAAAACACCTCTGTTTTCTTTAAATAATTTGGATGTGTCCACGTTGCGCTTTGGGGCGTTTCCTGTCGCGGGCGCTAGGCCTACCCACACAAGTGAGGTATCATTTTTATCGGGAGACTTGGGGGAACGCTGGATGGAAGGAAATTTGTGGCTCCTCTCAGATTCCAGAACTTTCTGCCACAGAAATATGAGTAACATGTGTTTTCTTAGCCATATTTTGAGGTTTGCAAAGGATTCTGGGTAACAGAACCTGGTCCAAGCCCCGCAAGTCACCCCTCCTTAGATTCCCCTAGGTCTCTAGTTTTCAGAAATGCACAGGTTTGGTAGGTTTCCTTAGGTGCCGGCTGAGCTAGAGGCCAAAATCTACACGTAGGCACTTCGCAAAAATCACCTCTGTTTTCTTTCAAAAAATTGGATGTGTCCATGTTGCGATTTGGGGCGTTTCCTGTCGCTGGTGCTAGGCCTACCCACACAAGTGAGGTATCATTTTTATCGGGAGACTTGGGGGAACGCTGGGTGGAAGGAAATTTGTGGCTCCTCTCAGATTCCAGAACTTTCTGCCACAGAAATGTGAGGAATATGTGTTTTTTTAGCCAAATTTTGAGGTTTGCAAAGTATTCTGGGTAACAGAACCTGGTCCGAGCCCCGCAAGTCACCCCATCATGGATTCCTCTAGGTCTCTAGGTTTCAGAAATGCACAGGTTTGGTAGGTTTCCCTAGGTGCCGGCTGAGCTAGAGGCAAAATCTACAGGTAGGCACTTCGCAAAAATCACCTCTGTTTTCTTTAAAAAAATTGGATGTGTCCACGTTGCGATTTGGGGCGTTTCCTGTCGCTGGTGCTAGGCCTACCCACACAAGTGAGGTATCATTTTTATCGGGAGACTTGGGGGAACGCTGGGTGGAAGGCAATTTGTGGCTCCTCTCAGATTCCAGAACTTTCTGCCACAGAAATGTGAGGAACATGTGTTTTTTTAGCCAAATTTTGAGGTTTGCAAAGGATTCTGGGTAACAGAACCTGGTCCGAGCCCCGCAAGTCACCCCTCCTTAGATTCCCCTAGGTCTCTAGTTTTCAGAAATGCACAGGTTTGGTAGGTTTCCTTAGGTGCCGGCTGAGCTAGAGGCCAAAATCTACAGGTAGGCCCTTCGCAAAAAACACCTCTGTTTTCTTCCAAAAATTTGGATGTGTCCACGTTGCGCTTTGGGGCGTTTCCTGTCGCGGGCGCTAGGCCTACCCACACAAGTGAGGTATCATTTTTATCGGTAGACTTGGGGGAACGCTGGGTGGAAGGAAATTTGTGGCTCCTCTCAGATTCCAGAACTTTCTGCCACAGAAATGTGAGGAACATGTGTTTTTTTAGCCAAATTTTGAGGTTTGCAAAGGATTCTGGGTAACAGAACCTGGTCCGAGCCCCGCAAGTCACCCCATCTTGGATTCCTCTAGGTCTCTAGGTTTCAGAAATGCACAGGTTTGGTAGGTTTCCCTAGGTGCCGGCTGAGCTAGAGGCCAAAATCTACAGGTAGGCACTTCGCAGAAATCACCTCTGTTTTCTTTCAAAAAATTGGATGTGTCCACGTTGCGATTTGGGGCGTTTCCTGTCGCTGGTGCTAGGCCTACCCACACAAGTGAGGTAACATTTTTATCGGGAGACTTGGGGGAACGCTGGGTGGAAGGAAATTTGTGGCTCTTCTCAGATTCCAGAACTTTCTGCCACAGAAATGTGAGGAACATGTGTTTTTTTAGCCAAATTTTGAGGTTTGCAAAGGATTCTGGGTAACAGAACCTGGTCCGAGCCCCGCAAGTCACCCCATCTTGGATTCCTCTAGGTCTCTAGGTTTCAGAAATGCACAGGCTTGGTAGGTTGCCCTAGGTGCCGGCTGAGCTAGAGGCCAAAATCTACAGGTAGGCACTTCGCAAAAAACACCTCTGTTTTCTTCCAAAAATTTGGATGTGTCCACGTTGCGCTTTGGGGCGTTTCCTGTCGCGGGCGCTAGGCCTACCCACACAAGTGAGGTATCATTTTTATCGGGAGACTTGGGGGAACGCTGGGTGGAAGGCAATTTGTGGCTCCTCTCAGATTCCAGAACTTTCTGCCACAGAAATGTGAGGAACATGTGTTTTTTTAGCCAAATTTTGAGGTTTGCAAAGGATTCTGGGTAACAGAACCTAGTCCGAGGCCCGCAAGTCACCCCTCCTTAGATTCCCCTAGGTCTCTAGTTTTCAGAAATGCACAGGTTTGGTAGGTTTCCCTAGGTGCCGGCTGAGCTAGAGGCCAAAATCTACAGGTAGGCACTTCGCAAAAAACACCTCTGTTTTCTTTAAAAAATTTGGATGTGTCCACGTTGCGCTTTGGGGCGTTTCCTGTCGCGGGCGCTAGGCCTACCCACACAAGTGAGGTATCATTTTTATCGGGAGACTTGGGGGAACGCTGGGTGGAAGGAAATTTGTGGCTCCTCTCAGATTCCAGAACTTTCTGCCACAGAAATATGAGGAACATGTGTTTTCTTAGCCATATTTTGAGGTTTGCAAAGGATTCTGGGTAACAGAACCTGGTCCAAGCCCCGCAAGTCACCCCTCCTTAGATTCCCCTAGGTCTCTAGTTTTCAGAAATGCACAGGTTTGGTAGGTTTCCTTAGGTGCCGGCTGAGCTAGAGGCCAAAATCTACAGGTAGGCACTTCGCAGAAATCACCTCTGTTTTCTTTCAAAAAATTGGATGTGTCCACGTTGCGATTTGGGGCGTTTCCTGTCGCTGGTGCTAGGCCTACCCACACAAGTGAGGTAACATTTTTATCGGGAGACTTGGGGGAACGCTGGGTGGAAGGAAATTTGTGGCTCTTCTCAGATTCCAGAACTTTCTGCCACAGAAATGTGAGGAACAAGTGTTTTTTTAGCCAAATTTTGAGGTTTGCAAAGGATTCTGGGTAACAGAACCTGGTCCGAGCCCCGCAAGTCACCCCATCTTGGATTCCTCTAGGTCTCTAGGTTTCAGAAATGCACAGGCTTGGTAGGTTGCCCTAGGTGCCGGCTGAGCTAGAGGCCAAAATCTACAGGTAGGCACTTCGCAAAAAACACCTCTGTTTTCTTCCAAAAATTTGGATGTGTCCACGTTGCGCTTTGGGGCGTTTCCTGTCGCGGGCGCTAGGCCTACCCACACAAGTGAGGTATCATTTTTATCGGGAGACTTGGGGGAACGCTGGGTGGAAGGCAATTTGTGGCTCCTCTCAGATTCCAGAACTTTCTGCCACAGAAATGTGAGGAACATGTGTTTTTTTAGCCAAATTTTGAGGTTTGCAAAGGATTCTGGGTAACAGAACCTGGTCCAAGCCCCGCAAGTCACCCCTCCTTAGATTCCCCTAGGTCTCTAGTTTTCAGAAATGCACAGGTTTGGTAGGTTTCCTTAGGTGCCGGCTGAGCTAGAGGCCAAAATCTACACGTAGGCACTTCGCAAAAATCACCTCTGTTTTCTTTCAAAAAATTGGATGTGTCCACGTTGCGATTTGGGGCGTTTCCTGTCGCTGGTGCTAGGCCTACCCACACAAGTGAGGTATCATTTTTATCGGGAGACTTGGGGGAACGCTGGGTGGAAGGAAATTTGTGGCTCCTCTCAGATTCCAGAACTTTCTGCCACAGAAATGTGAGGAATATGTGTTTTTTTAGCCAAATTTTGAGGTTTGCAAAGGATTCTGGGTAACAGAACCTGGTCCGAGCCCCGCAAGTCACCCCATCATGGATTCCTCTAGGTCTCTAGGTTTCAGAAATGCACAGGTTTGGTAGGTTTCCCTAGGTGCCGGCTGAGCTAGAGGACAAAATCTACAGGTAGGCACTTCGCAAAAATCACCTCTGTTTTCTTTCAAAAAATTGGATGTGTCCACGTTGCGATTTGGGGCGTTTCCTGTCGCTGGTGCTAGGCCTACCCACACAAGTGAGGTATCATTTTTATCGGGAGACTTGGGGGAACGCTGGGTGGAAGGAAATTTGTGGCTCCTCTCTGATTCCAGAACTTTCTGCCACAGAAATGTGAGTAACATGTGTTTTTTTAGCCAAATTTTGAGGTTTGCAAAGGATTCTGGGTAACAGAACCTGGTCCGAGCCCCGCAAGTCACCCCATCTTGGATTCCTCTAAGTCTCTAGGTTTCAGAAATGCACAGGTTTGGTAGGTTGCCCTAGGTGCCGGCTGAGCTAGAGGCCAAAATCTACAGGTAGGCACTTCGCAAAAATCACCTCTGTTTTCTTTCAAAAAATTGGATGTGTCCACGTTGTGATTTGGGGCGTTTCCTGTCGCTGGCGCTAGGCCTACCCACACAAGTGAGGTATCATTTTTATCGGAACACTTGGGGGAACGCTGGGTGGAAGGAAATTTGTGGCTCCTCTCAGATTCCAGAACTTTCTGCCACAGAAATGTGAGTAACATGTGTTTTTTTAGCCAAATTGTGAGGTTTGCAAAGGATTCTGGGTAACAGAACCTGGTCCGAGCCCCGCAAGTCACCCCATCTTGGATTCCTCTAGGTCTCTAGGTTTCAGAAATGCACAGGTTTGGTAGGTTGCCCTAGGTGCCGGCTGAGCTAGAGGCCAAAATCTACAGGTAGGCACTTCGCAAAAAACACCTCTGTTTTCTTCCAAAAATTTGGATGTGTCCACGTTGCGCTTTGGGGAGTTTCCTGTCGCGGGCGCTAGGCCTACCCACACAAGTGAGGTATCATTTTTATCGGGAGACTTGGAGGAACGCTGGGTGGAAGGCAATTTGTGGCTCCTCTCAGATTCCAGAACTTTCTGCCACAGAAATGTGAGGAACATGTGTTTTTTTAGCCAAATTTTGAGGTTTGCAAAGGATTCTGGGTAACAGAACCTGGTCCGAGCCCTGCAAGTCACCCCTCCTTAGATTCCCCTAGGTCTCTAGTTTTCAGAAATGCACAGGTTTAGTAGGTTTCCCTAGGTGCCGGCTGAGCTAGAGGCCAAAATCTACAGGTAGGCACTTCGCAAAAAACACCTCTGTTTTCTTTCAAAAATTTGGATGTGTCCACGTTGCGCTTTGGGGCGTTTCCTGTCGCGGGCGCTAGGCCTACCCACACAAGTGAGGTATCATTTTTATCGGGAGACTTGGGGGAACGCTGGGTGGAAGGAAATTTGTGGCTCCTCTCAGATTCCAGAACTTTCTGCCACAGAAATATGAGGAACATGTGTTTTCTTAGCCATATTTTGAGGTTTGCAAAGGATTCTGGGTAACAGAACCTGGTCTAAGCCCCGCAAGTCACCCCTCCTTAGATTCCCCTAGGTCTCTAGTTTTCAGAAATGCACAGGTTTGGTAGGTTTCCTTAGGTGCCGGCTGAGCTAGAGGCCAAAATCTACAGGTAGGCACTTCGCACAAAACACCTCTGTTTTCTTCCAAAAATTTGGATGTGTCCACGTTGCGCTTTGGGGCGTTTCCTGTCGCGGGCGCTAGGCCTACCCACACAAGTGAGGTATCATTTTTATCGGTAGACTTGGGGGAACGCTGGGTGGAAGGAAATTTGTGGCTCCTCTCAGATTCCAGAACTTTCTGCCACAGAAATGTGAGGAACATGTGTTTTTTTAGCCAAATTTTGAGGTTTGCAAAGGATTCTGGGTAACAGAACCTGGTCCGAGCCCCGCAAGTCACCCCATCTTGGATTCCTCTAAGTCTCTAGGTTTCAGAAATGCACAGGTTTGGTAGGTTTCCCTAGGTGCCGGCTGAGCTAGAGGCCAAAATCTACAGGCAGGCACTTCGCAAAAATCACCTCTGTTTTCTTTCAAAAAATTGGATGTGTCCACGTTGCGATTTGGGGAGTTTCCTGTCGCTGGCGCTAGGCCTACCCACACAAGTGAGGTATCATTTTTATCAGAAGACTTGGGGGAACGCTGGGTGGAAGGAAATTTGTGGCTCCTCTCAGATTCCAGAACTTTCTGCCACAGAAATGTGAGTAACATGTGTTTTTTTAGCCAAATTTTGAGGTTTGCAAAGGATTCTGGGTAACAGAACCTGGTCCGAGCCCCGCAAGTCACCCCATCTTGGATTCCTCCAGGTCTCTAGGTTTCAGAAATGCACAGGTTTGGTAGGTTGCCCTAGGTGCCGGCTGAGCTAGAGGCCAAAATCTACAGGTAGGCACTTCGCAAAAAACACCTCTGTTTTCTTCCAAAAATTTGGATGTGTCCACGTTGCGCTTTGGGGCGTTTCCTATCGCGGACGCTAGGCCTACCCACACAAGTGAGGTATCATTTTTATCGGGAGACTTGGGGGAACGCTGGGTGGAAGGAAATTTGTGGCTCCTCTCAGATTCCAGAACTTTCTGCCACAGAAATATGAGGAACATGTGTTTTCTTAGCCATATTTTGAGGTTTGAAAAGGATTCTGGGTAACAGAACCTGGTCCGAGCCCCGCAAGTCACCCCTCCTTAGATTCCCCTAGGTCTCTAGTTTTCAGAAATGCACAGGTTTGGCAGGTTAACTTAGGTGCCGGCTGAGCTATAGGCCAAAATCTACAGGTAGGCACTTCGCAAAAAACACCTCTGTTTTCTTCCCAAAATTTGGATGTGTCCACGTTGTGCTTTGGGGCGTTTCCTGTCGCGGGCGCTAGGACTACCCACACAAGTGAGGTATCATTTTTATCGGTAGACTTGGGGGAACGCTGGGCGGAAGGAAATTTGTGGCTCCTCTCAGATTCCAGAACTTTCTGCCACAGAAATGTGAGGAACATGTGTTTTTTTAGCCAAAATTTGAGGTTTGCAAAGGATTCTGGGTAACAGAACCTGGTCCGAGCCCCGCAAGTCACCCCATCTTGGATTCCCCTAGGTCTCTAGTTTTCAGAAATGCACAGGTTTGGTAGGTTTCCCTAGGTGCCGGCTGAGCTATAGACCAAAATCTACAGGTAGGCACTTCGCAAAAAACACCTCTGTTTTCTTCCAAAAATTTGGATGTGTCCACGTTGCGCTTTGGGGCGTTTCCTGTCGCGGGCGCTAGGCCTACCCACACAAGTGAGGTATCATTTTTATCGGGAGACTTGGGGGAACGCTGGGTGAAAGGAAATTGGTGGCTCCTCTCAGATTCCAGAACTTTCTGCCACAGAAATGTGAGTAACATGTGTTTTTTTAGCCAAATTTTGAGGTTTGCAAAGGATTCTGGGTAACAGAACCTGGTCCGAGCCCCGCAAGTCACCCCATCTTGGATTCTCTAGGTCTCTAGGTTTCAGAAATGCACAGGTTTGGTAAGTTTCCCTAGGTGCCGGCTGAGCTAGAGGCCAAAATCTACAGGTATGCACTTCGCAAAAAACACCTCTGTTTTCTTTAAAAAATTTGGATGTGTCCAAGTTGCGCTTTGGGGCGTTTCCTGTCGCGGGCGCTAGGCCTACCCACACAAGTGAGGTATCATTTTTATCGGGAGACTTGGGGGAACGCTGGGTGGAAGGAAATTTGTGGCTCCTCTCAGATTCTAGAACTTTCTGCCACAGAAATATGAGGAACATGTGTTTTCTTAGCCATATTTTGAGGTTTGCAAAGGATTCTGGGTAACAGAACCTGGTCCAAGCCCCGCAAGTCACCCCTCCTTAGATTCCCCTAGGTCTCTAGTTTTCAGAAATGCACAGGTTTGGTAGGTTTTCTTAGGTGCCGGCTGAGCTAGAGGCCAAAATCTACACGTAGGCACTTCGCAAAAATCACCTCTGTTTTCTTTCAAAAAATTGGATGTGTCCACGTTGCGATTTGGGGCGTTTCCTGTCGCTGGTGCTAGGCCTACCCACACAAGTGAGGTATCATTTTTATCGGGAGACTTGGGGGAACGCTGGGTGGAAGGAAATTTGTGGCTCCTCTCAGATTCCAGAACTTTCTGCCACAGAAATGTGAGGAATATGTGTTTTTTTAGCCAAATTTTGAGGTTTGCAAAGGATTCTGGGTAACAGAACCTGGTCCGAGCCCCGCAAGTCACCCCATCATGGATTCCTCTAGGTCTCTAGGTTTCAGAAATGCACAGGTTTGGTAGGTTTCCCTAGGTGCCGGCTGAGCTAGAGGCAAAATCTACAGGTAGGCACTTCGCAAAAATCACCTCTGTTTTCTTTCAAAAAATTGGATGTGTCCACGTTGCGATTTGGGGCGTTTCCTGTCGCTGGTGCTAGGCCTACCCACACAAGTGAGGTATCATTTTTATCGGGAGACTTGGGGGAACGCTGGGTGGAAGGCAATTTGTGGCTCCTCTCAGATTCCAGAACTTTCTGCCACAGAAATGTGAGGAACATGTGTTTTTTTAGCCAAATTTTGAGGTTTGCAAAGGATTCTGGGTAACAGAACCTGGTCCGAGCCCCGCAAGTCACCCCTCCTTAGATTCCCCTAGGTCTCTAGTTTTCAGAAATGCACAGGTTTGGTAGGTTTCCTTAGGTGCCGGCTGAGCTAGAGGCCAAAATCTACAGGTAGGCCCTTCGCAAAAAACACCTCTGTTTTCTTCCAAAAATTTGGATGTGTCCACGTTGCGCTTTGGGGCGTTTCCTGTCGCGGGCGCTAGGCCTACCCACACAAGTGAGGTATCATTTTTATCGGTAGACTTGGGGGAACGCTGGGTGGAAGGAAATTTGTGGCTCCTCTCAGATTCCAGAACTTTCTGCCACAGAAATGTGAGGAACATGTGTTTTTTTAGCCAAATTTTGAGGTTTGCAAAGGATTCTGGGTAACAGAACCTGGTCCGAGCCCCGCAAGTCACCCCATCTTGGATTCCTCTAGGTCTCTAGGTTTCAGAAATGCACAGGTTTGGTAGGTTTCCCTAGGTGCCGGCTGAGCTAGAGGCCAAAATCTACAGGTAGGCACTTCGCAGAAATCACCTCTGTTTTCTTTCAAAAAATTGGATGTGTCCACGTTGCGATTTGGGGCGTTTCCTGTCGCTGGTGCTAGGCCTACCCACACAAGTGAGGTAACATTTTTATCGGGAGACTTGGGGGAACGCTAGGTGGAAGGAAATTTGTGGCTCCTCTCAGATTCCAGAACTTTCTGCCACAGAAATGTGAGGAACATGTGTTTTTTTAGCCAAATTTTGAGGTTTGCAAAGGATTCTGGGTAACAGAACCTGGTCCGAGCCCTGCAAGTCACCCCATCTTGGATTCCTCTAGGTCTCTAGGTTTCAGAAATGCACAGGTTTGGTAGGTTGCCCTAGGTGCCGGCTGAGCTAGAGGCCAAAATCTACAGGTAGGCACTTCGCAAAAAACACCTCTGTTTTCTTCCAAAAATTTGGATGTGTCCACGTTGCGCTTTGGGGCGTTTCCTGTCGCGGGCGCTAGGCCTACCCACACAAGTGAGGTATCATTTTTATCGGGAGACTTGGGGGAACGCTGGGTGGAAGGCAATTTGTGGCTCCTCTCAGATTCCAGAACTTTCTGCCACAGAAATGTGAGGAACATGTGTTTTTTTAGCCAAATTTTGAGGTTTGCAAAGGATTCTGGGTAACAGAACCTGGTCCGAGGCCCGCAAGTCACCCCTCCTTAGATTCCCCTAGGTCTCTAGGTTTCAGAAATGCACAGGTTTGGTAGGTTTCCCTAGGTGCCGGCTGAGCTAGAGGCCAAAATCTACAGGTAGGCACTTCGCAAAAATCACCTCTGTTTTCTTTCAAAAAATTGTATGTGTCCACGTTGCGATTTGGGGCGTTTCCTGTCGCTGGCGCTAGGCCTACCCACACAAGTGAGGTATCATTTTTATCGGAAGACTTGGGGGAACGCTGGGTGGAAGGAAATTTGTGGCTCCTCTCAGATTCCAGAACTTTCTGCCACAGAAATGTGAGTAACATGTGTTTCTTTAGCCAAATTTTGAGGTTTGCAAAGGATTCTGGGTAACAGAACCTGGTCCGAGCCCCGCAAGTCACCCCATCTTGGATTCCTCTAGGTCTCTAGGTTTCAGAAATGCACAGGTTTGGTAGGTTTCCCTAGGTGCCGGCTGAGCTAGAGGCCAAAATCTACAGGTAGGCACTTCGCAGAAATCACCTCTGTTTTCTTTCAAAAAATTGGATGTGTCCACGTTGCGATTTGGGGCGTTTCCTGTCGCTGGTGCTAGGCCTACCCACACAAGTGAGGTAACATTTTTATCGGGAGACTTGGGGGAACGCTGGGTGGAAGGAAATTTGTGGCTCCTCTCAGATTCCAGAACTTTCTGCCACAGAAATGTGAGTACCATGTGTTTTTTTAGCCAAATTTTGAGGTTTGCAAAGGATTCTGGGTAACAGAACCTGGTCCGAGCCCCGCAAGTCACCCCATCTTGGATTCCTCTAGGTCTCTAGGTTTCAGAAATGCACAGGTTTGGTAGGTTGCCCTAGGTGCCGGCTGAGCTAGAGGCCAAAATCTACAGGTAGGCACTTCGCAAAAAACACCTCTGTTTTCTTCCAAAAATTTGGATGTGTCCACGTTGCGCTTTGGGGCGTTTCCTGTCGCGGGCGCTAGGCCTACCCACACAAGTGAGGTATCATTTTTATCGGGAGACTTGGGGGAACGCTGGGTGGAAGGCAATTTGTGGCTCCTCTCAGATTCAAGAACTTTCTGCCACAGAAATGTGAGGAACATGTGTTTTTTTAGCCAAATTTTGAGGTTTGCAAAGGATTCTGGGTAACAGAACCTGGTCCGAGCCCCGCAAGTCACCCCTCCTTAGATTCCCCTAGGTCTCTAGTTTTCAGAAAT
The DNA here is from genome assembly GCF_031143425.1 of Pleurodeles waltl. Classification (NCBI taxonomy): domain Eukaryota; kingdom Metazoa; phylum Chordata; class Amphibia; order Caudata; family Salamandridae; genus Pleurodeles; species Pleurodeles waltl. The sequence goes on from NC_090448.1 coordinate 707,999,722, forward strand.
GCACAGGTTTGGTAGGTTTCCCTAGGTGCCGGCTGAGCTAGAGGCCAAAATCTACAGGTAGGCACTTCGCAGAAATCACCTCTGTTTTCTTTCAAAAAATTGGATGTGTCCACGTTGCGATTTGGGGCGTTTCCTGTCGCTGGTGCTAGGCCTACCCACACAAGTGAGGTAACATTTTTATCGGGAGACTTGGGGGAACGCTGGGTGGAAGGAAATTTGTGGCTCCTCTCAGATTCCAGAACTTTCTGCCACAGAAATGTGAGTACCATGTGTTTTTTTAGCCAAATTTTGAGGTTTGCAAAGGATTCTGGGTAACAGAACCTGGTCCGAGCCCCGCAAGTCACCCCTCCTTAGATTCCCCTAGGTCTCTAGTTTTCAGAAATGCACAGGTTTGGTAGGTTTCCCTAGGTGCCGGCTGAGCTAGAGGCCAAAATCTACAGGTAGGCACTTCGCAAAAAACACCTCTGTTTTCTTTAAAAAATTTGGATGTGTCCACGTTGCGCTTTGGGGCGTTTCCTGTCGCGGGCGCTAGGCCTACCCACACAAGTGAGGTATCATTTTTATCGGGAGACTTGGGGGAACGCTGGATGGAAGGAAATTTGTGGCTCCTCTCAGATTCCAGAACTTTCTGCCACAGAAATATGAGTAACATGTGTTTTCTTAGCCATATTTTGAGGTTTGCAAAGGATTCTGGGTAACAGAACCTGGTCCAAGCCCCGCAAGTCACCCCTCCTTAGATTCCCCTAGGTCTCTAGTTTTCAGAAATGCACAGGTTTGGTAGGTTTCCTTAGGTGCCGGCTGAGCTAGAGGCCAAAATCTACACGTAGGCACTTCGCAAAAATCACCTCTGTTTTCTTTCAAAAAATTGGATGTGTCCATGTTGCGATTTGGGGCGTTTCCTGTCGCTGGTGCTAGGCCTACCCACACAAGTGAGGTATCATTTTTATCGGGAGACTTGGGGGAACGCTGGGTGGAAGGAAATTTGTGGCTCCTCTCAGATTCCAGAACTTTCTGCCACAGAAATGTGAGGAATATGTGTTTTTTTAGCCAAATTTTGAGGTTTGCAAAGGATTCTGGGTAACAGAACCTGGTCCGAGCCCCGCAAGTCACCCCATCATGGATTCCTCTAGGTCTCTAGGTTTCAGAAATGCACAGGTTTGGTAGGTTTCCCTAGGTGCCGGCTGAGCTAGAGGCAAAATCTACAGGTAGGCACTTCGCAAAAATCACCTCTGTTTTCTTTAAAAAAATTGGATGTGTCCACGTTGCGATTTGGGGCGTTTCCTATCGCGGACGCTAGGCCTACCCACACAAGTGAGGTATCATTTTTATCGGGAGACTTGGGGGAACGCTGGGTGGAAGGAAATTTGTGGCTCCTCTCAGATTCCAGAACTTTCTGCCACAGAAATATGAGGAACATGTGTTTTCTTAGCCATATTTTGAGGTTTGAAAAGGATTCTGGGTAACAGAACCTGGTCCGAGCCCCGCAAGTCACCCCTCCTTAGATTCCCCTAGGTCTCTAGTTTTCAGAAATGCACAGGTTTGGCAGGTTTCCTTAGGTGCCGGCTGAGCTATAGGCCAAAATCTACAGGTAGGCACTTCGCAAAAAACACCTCTGTTTTCTTCCCAAAATTTGGATGTGTCCACGTTGCGCTTTGGGGCGTTTCCTGTCGCGGGCGCTAGGACTACCCACACAAGTGAGGTATCATTTTTATCGGTAGACTTGGGGGAACGCTGGGCGGAAGGAAATTTGTGGCTCCTCTCAGATTCCAGAACTTTCTGCCACAGAAATGTGAGGAACATGTGTTTTTTTAGCCAAAATTTGAGGTTTGCAAAGGATTCTGGGTAACAGAACCTGGTCCGAGCCCCGCAAGTCACCCCATCTTGGATTCCCCTAGGTCTCTAGTTTTCAGAAATGCACAGGTTTGGTAGGTTTCCCTAGGTGCCGGCTGAGCTATAGACCAAAATCTACAGGTAGGCACTTCGCAAAAAACACCTCTGTTTTCTTCCAAAAATGTGGATGTGTCCACGTTGCGCTTTGGGGCGTTTCCTGTCGCGGGCGCTAGGCCTACCCACACAAGTGAGGTATCATTTTTATCGGGAGACTTGGGGGAACGCTGGGTGGAAGGAAATTGGTGGCTCCTCTCAGATTCCAGAACTTTCTGCCACAGAAATGTGAGTAACATGTGTTTTTTTAGCCAAATTTTGAGGTTTGCAAAGGATTCTGGGTAACAGAACCTGGTCCGAGCCCCGCAAGTCACCCCATCTTGGATTCTCTAGGTCTCTAGGTTTCAGAAATGCACAGGTTTGGTAAGTTTCCCTAGGTGCCGACTGAGCTAGAGGCCAAAATCTACAGGTATGCACTTCGCAAAAAACACCTCTGTTTTCTTTAAAAAATTTGGATGTGTCCAAGTTGCGCTTTGGGGCGTTTCCTGTCGCGGGCGCTAGGCCTACCCACACAAGTGAGGTATCATTTTTATCGGGAGACTTGGGGGAACGCTGGGTGGAAGGAAATTTGTGGCTCCTCTCAGATTCTAGAACTTTCTGCCACAGAAATATGAGGAACATGTGTTTTCTTAGCCATATTTTGAGGTTTGCAAAGGATTCTGGGTAACAGAACCTGGTCCAAGCCCCGCAAGTCACCCCTCCTTAGATTCCCCTAGGTCTCTAGTTTTCAGAAATGCACAGGTTTGGTAGGTTTTCTTAGGTGCCGGCTGAGCTAGAGGCCAAAATCTACACGTAGACACTTCGCAAAAATCACCTCTGTTTTCTTTCAAAAAATTGGATGTGTCCACGTTGCGATTTGGGGCGTTTCCTGTCGCTGGTGCTAGGCCTACCCACACAAGTGAGGTATCATTTTTATCGGGAGACTTGGGGGAACGCTGGGTGGAAGGAAATTTGTGGCTCCTCTCAGATTCCAGAACTTTCTGCCACAGAAATGTGAGGAATATGTGTTTTTTTAGCCAAATTTTGAGGTTTGCAAAGGATTCTGGGTAACAGAACCTGGTCCGAGCCCCGCAAGTCACCCCATCATGGATTCCTCTAGGTCTCTAGGTTTCAGAAATGCACAGGTTTGGTAGGTTTCCCTAGGTGCCGGCTGAGCTAGAGGCAAAATCTACAGGTAGGCACTTCGCAAAAATCACCTCTGTTTTCTTTCAAAAAATTGGATGTGTCCACGTTGCGATTTGGGGCGTTTCCTGTCGCTGGTGCTAGGCCTACCCACACAAGTGAGGTATCATTTTTATCGGGAGACTTGGGGGAACGCTGGGTGGAAGGCAATTTGTGGCTCCTCTCAGATTCCAGAACTTTCTGCCACAGAAATGTGAGGAACATGTGTTTTTTTAGCCAAATTTTGAGGTTTGCAAAGGATTCTGGGTAACAGAACCTGGTCCGAGCCCCGCAAGTCACCCCTCCTTAGATTCCCCTAGGTCTCTAGTTTTCAGAAATGCACAGGTTTGGTAGGTTTCCTTAGGTGCCGGCTGAGCTAGAGGCCAAAATCTACAGGTAGGCCCTTCGCAAAAAACACCTCTGTTTTCTTCCAAAAATTTGGATGTGTCCACGTTGCGCTTTGGGGCGTTTCCTGTCGCGGGCGCTAGGCCTACCCACACAAGTGAGGTATCATTTTTATCGGTAGACTTGGGGGAACGCTGGGTGGAAGGAAATTTGTGGCTCCTCTCAGATTCCAGAACTTTCTGCCACAGAAATGTGAGGAACATGTGTTTTTTTAGCCAAATTTTGAGGTTTGCAAAGGATTCTGGGTAACAGAACCTGGTCCGAGCCCCGCAAGTCACCCCATCTTGGATTCCTCTAGGTCTCTAGGTTTCAGAAATGCACAGGTTTGGTAGGTTTCCCTAGGTGCCGGCTGAGCTAGAGGCCAAAATCTACAGGTAGGCACTTCGCAGAAATCACCTCTGTTTTCTTTCAAAAAATTGGATGTGTCCACGTTGCGATTTGGGGCGTTTCCTGTCGCTGGTGCTAGGCCTACCCACACAAGTGAGGTAACATTTTTATCGGGAGACTTGGGGGAACGCTGGGTGGAAGGAAATTTGTGGCTCCTCTCAGATTCCAGAACTTTCTGCCACAGAAATGTGAGGAACATGTGTTTTTTTAGCCAAATTTTGAGGTTTGCAAAGGATTCTGGGTAACAGAACCTGGTCCGAGCCCCGCAAGTCACCCCATCTTGGATTCCTCTAGGTCTCTAGGTTTCAGAAATGCACAGGTTTGGTAGGTTGCCCTAGGTGCCGGCTGAGCTAGAGGCCAAAATCTACAGGTAGGCACTTCGCAAAAAACACCTCTGTTTTCTTCCAAAAATTTGGATGTGTCCACGTTGCGCTTTGGGGCGTTTCCTGTCGCGGGCGCTAGGCCTACCCACACAAGTGAGGTATCATTTTTATCGGGAGACTTGGGGGAACGCTGGGTGGAAGGCAATTTGTGGCTCCTCTCAGATTCCAGAACTTTCTGCCACAGAAATGTGAGGAACATGTGTTTTTTTAGCCAAATTTTGAGGTTTGCAAAGGATTCTGGGTAACAGAACCTGGTCCGAGGCCCGCAAGTCACCCCTCCTTAGATTCCCCTAGGTCTCTAGGTTTCAGAAATGCACAGGTTTGGTAGGTTTCCCTAGGTGCCGGCTGAGCTAGAGGCCAAAATCTACAGGTAGGCACTTCGCAAAAATCACCTCTGTTTTCTTTCAAAAAATTGTATGTGTCCACGTTGCGATTTGGGGCGTTTCCTGTCGCTGGCGCTAGGCCTACCCACACAAGTGAGGTATCATTTTTATCGGAAGACTTGGGGGAACGCTGGGTGGAAGGAAATTTGTGGCTCCTCTCAGATTCCAGAACTTTCTGCCACAGAAATGTGAGTAACATGTGTTTCTTTAGCCAAATTTTGAGGTTTGCAAAGGATTCTGGGTAACAGAACCTGGTCCGAGCCCCGCAAGTCACCCCATCTTGGATTCCTCTAGGTCTCTAGGTTTCAGAAATGCACAGGTTTGGTAGGTTTCCCTAGGTGCCGGCTGAGCTAGAGGCCAAAATCTACAGGTAGGCACTTCGCAGAAATCACCTCTGTTTTCTTTCAAAAAATTGGATGTGTCCACGTTGCGATTTGGGGCGTTTCCTGTCGCTGGTGCTAGGCCTACCCACACAAGTGAGGTAACATTTTTATCGGGAGACTTGGGGGAACGCTGGGTGGAAGGAAATTTGTGGCTCCTCTCAGATTCCAGAACTTTCTGCCACAGAAATGTGAGTACCATGTGTTTTTTTAGCCAAATTTTGAGGTTTGCAAAGGATTCTGGGTAACAGAACCTGGTCCGAGCCCCGCAAGTCACCCCATCTTGGATTCCTCTAGGTCTCTAGGTTTCAGAAATGCACAGGTTTGGTAGGTTGCCCTAGGTGCCGGCTGAGCTAGAGGCCAAAATCTACAGGTAGGCACTTCGCAAAAAACACCTCTGTTTTCTTCCAAAAATTTGGATGTGTCCACGTTGCGCTTTGGGGCGTTTCCTGTCGCGGGCGCTAGGCCTACCCACACAAGTGAGGTATCATTTTTATCGGGAGACTTGGGGGAACGCTGGGTGGAAGGCAATTTGTGGCTCCTCTCAGATTCAAGAACTTTCTGCCACAGAAATGTGAGGAACATGTGTTTTTTTAGCCAAATTTTGAGGTTTGCAAAGGATTCTGGGTAACAGAACCTGGTCCGAGCCCCGCAAGTCACCCCTCCTTAGATTCCCCTAGGTCTCTAGTTTTCAGAAATGCACAGGTTTGGTAGGTTTCCCTAGGTGCCGGCTGAGCTAGAGGCCAAAATCTACAGGTAGGCACTTCGCAGAAATCACCTCTGTTTTCTTTCAAAAAATTGGATGTGTCCACGTTGCGATTTGGGGCGTTTCCTGTCGCTGGTGCTAGGCCTACCCACACAAGTGAGGTAACATTTTTATCGGGAGACTTGGGGGAACGCTGGGTGGAAGGAAATTTGTGGCTCCTCTCAGATTCCAGAACTTTCTGCCACAGAAATGTGAGTACCATGTGTTTTTTTAGCCAAATTTTGAGGTTTGCAAAGGATTCTGGGTAACAGAACCTGGTCCGAGCCCCGCAAGTCACCCCTCCTTAGATTCCCCTAGGTCTCTAGTTTTCAGAAATGCACAGGTTTGGTAGGTTTCCCTAGGTGCCGGCTGAGCTAGAGGCCAAAATCTACAGGTAGGCACTTCGCAAAAAACACCTCTGTTTTCTTTAAAAAATTTGGATGTGTCCACGTTGCGCTTTGGGGCGTTTCCTGTCGCGGGCGCTAGGCCTACCCACACAAGTGAGGTATCATTTTTATCGGGAGACTTGGGGGAACGCTGGATGGAAGGAAATTTGTAGCTCCTCTCAGATTCCAGAACTTTCTGCCACAGAAATATTAGTAACATGTGTTTTCTTAGCCATATTTTGAGGTTTGCAAAGGATTCTGGGTAACAGAACCTGGTCCAAGCCCCGCAAGTCACCCCTCCTTAGATTCCCCTAGGTCTCTAGTTTTCAGAAATGCACAGGTTTGGTAGGTTTCCTTAGGTGCCGGCTGAGCTAGAGGCCAAAATCTACACGTAGGCACTTCGCAAAAATCACCTCTGTTTTCTTTCAAAAAATTGGATGTGTCCATGTTGCGATTTGGGGCGTTTCCTGTCGCTGGTGCTAGGCCTACCCACACAAGTGAGGTATCATTTTTATCGGGAGACTTGGGGGAACGCTGGGTGGAAGGAAATTTGTGGCTCCTCTCAGATTCCAGAACTTTCTGCCACAGAAATGTGAGGAATATGTGTTTTTTTAGCCAAATTTTGAGGTTTGCAAAGGATTCTGGGTAACAGAACCTGGTCCGAGCCCCGCAAGTCACCCCATCATGGATTCCTCTAGGTCTCTAGGTTTCAGAAATGCACAGGTTTGGTAGGTTTCCCTAGGTGCCGGCTGAGCTAGAGGCAAAATCTACAGGTAGGCACTTCGCAAAAATCACCTCTGTTTTCTTTAAAAAAATTGGATGTGTCCACGTTGCGATTTGGGGCGTTTCCTGTCGCTGGTGCTAGGCCTACCCACACAAGTGAGGTATCATTTTTATCGGGAGACTTGGGGGAACGCTGGGTGGAAGGCAATTTGTGGCTCCTCTCAGATTCCAGAACTTTCTGCCACAGAAATGTGAGGAACATGTGTTTTTTTAGCCAAATTTTGAGGTTTGCAAAGGATTCTGGGTAACAGAACCTGGTCCGAGCCCCGCAAGTCACCCCTCCTTAGATTCCCCTAGGTCTCTAGTTTTCAGAAATGCACAGGTTTGGTAGGTTTCCTTAGGTGCCGGCTGAGCTAGAGGCCAAAATCTACAGGTAGGCCCTTCGCAAAAAACACCTCTGTTTTCTTCCAAAAATTTGGATGTGTCCACGTTGCGCTTTGGGGCGTTTCCTGTCGCGGGCGCTAGGCCTACCCACACAAGTGAGGTATCATTTTTATCGGTAGACTTGGGGGAACGCTGGGTGGAAGGAAATTTGTGGCTCCTCTCAGATTCCAGAACTTTCTGCCACAGAAATGTGAGGAACATGTGTTTTTTTAGCCAAATTTTGAGGTTTGCAAAGGATTCTGGGTAACAGAACCTGGTCCGAGCCCCGCAAGTCACCCCATCTTGGATTCCTCTAGGTCTCTAGGTTTCAGAAATGCACAGGTTTGGTAGGTTTCCCTAGGTGCCGGCTGAGCTAGAGGCCAAAATCTACAGGTAGGCACTTCGCAGAAATCACCTCTGTTTTCTTTCAAAAAATTGGATGTGTCCACGTTGCGATTTGGGGCGTTTCCTGTCGCTGGTGCTAGGCCTACCCACACAAGTGAGGTAACATTTTTATCGGGAGACTTGGGGGAACGCTGGGTGGAAGGAAATTTGTGGCTCCTCTCAGATTCCAGAACTTTCTGCCACAGAAATGTGAGGAACATGTGTTTTTTTAGCCAAATTTTGAGGTTTGCAAAGGATTCTGGGTAACAGAACCTGGTCCGAGCCCCGCAAGTCACCCCATCTTGGATTCCTCTAGGTCTCTAGGTTTCAGAAATGCACAGGTTTGGTAGGTTGCCCTAGGTGCCGGCTGAGCTAGAGGCCAAAATCTACAGGTAGGCACTTCGCAAAAAACACCTCTGTTTTCTTCCAAAAATTTGGATGTGTCCACGTTGCGCTTTGGGGCGTTTCCTGTCGCGGGCGCTAGGCCTACCCACACAAGTGAGGTATCATTTTTATCGGGAGACTTGGGGGAACGCTGGGTGGAAGGCAATTTGTGGCTCCTCTCAGATTCCAGAACTTTCTGCCACAGAAATGTGAGGAACATGTGTTTTTTTAGCCAAATTTTGAGGTTTGCAAAGGATTCTGGGTAACAGAACCTGGTCCGAGGCCCGCAAGTCACCCCTCCTTAGATTCCCCTAGGTCTCTAGTTTTCAGAAATGCACAGGTTTGGTAGGTTTCCCTAGGTGCCGGCTGAGCTAGAGGCCAAAATCTACAGGTAGGCACTTCGCAAAAAACACCTCTGTTTTCTTTAAAAAATTTGGATGTGTCCACGTTGCGCTTTGGGGCGTTTCCTGTCGCGGGCGCTAGGCCTACCCACACAAGTGAGGTATCATTTTTATCGGGAGACTTGGGGGAACGCTGGGTGGAAGGAAATTTGTGGCTCCTCTCAGATTCCAGAACTTTCTGCCACAGAAATATGAGTAACATGTGTTTTCTTAGCCATATTTTGAGGTTTGCAAAGGATTCTGGGTAACAGAACCTGGTCCAAGCCCCGCAAGTCACCCCTCCTTAGATTCCCCTAGGTCTCTAGTTTTCAGAAATGCACAGGTTTGGTAGGTTTCCTTAGGTGCCGGCTGAGCTAGAGGCCAAAATCTACACGTAGGCACTTCGCAAAAATCACCTCTGTTTTCTTTCAAAAAATTGGATGTGTCCACGTTGCGATTTGGGGCGTTTCCTGTCGCTGGTGCTAGGCCTACCCACACAAGTGAGGTATCATTTTTATCGGGAGACTTGGGGGAACGCTGGGTGGAAGGAAATTTGTGGCTCCTCTCAGATTCCAGAACTTTCTGCCCCAGAAATGTGAGGAATATGTGTTTTTTTAGCCAAATTTTGAGGTTTGCAAGGGATTCTGGGTAACAGAACCTGGTCCGAGCCCCGCAAGTCACCCCATCATGGATTCCTCTAGGTCTCTAGGTTTCAGAAATGCACAGGTTTGGTAGGTTTCCCTAGGTGCCGGCTGAGCTAGAGGCCAAAATCTACAGGTAGGCACTTCGCAAAAATCACCTCTGTTTTCTTTCAAAAAATTGGATGTGTCCACGTTGCGATTTGGGGCGTTTCCTGTCGCTGGTGGTAGGCCTACCCACACAAGTGAGGTATCATTTTTATCGGGAGACTTGGGGGAACGCTGGGTGGAAGGAAATTTGTGGCTCCTCTCTGATTCCAGAACTTTCTGCCACAGAAATGTGAGTAACATGTGTTTTTTTAGCCAAATTTTGAGGTTTGCAAAGGATTCTGGGTAACAGAACCTGGTCCGAGCCCCGCAAGTCACCCCATCTTGGATTCCTCTAAGTCTCTAGGTTTCAGAAATGCACAGGTTTGGTAGGTTGCCCTAGGTGCCGGCTGAGCTAGAGGCCAAAATCTACAGGTAGGCACTTCGCAAAAATCACCTCTGTTTTCTTTCAAAAAATTGGATGTGTCCACGTTGTGATTTGGGGCGTTTCCTGTCGCTGGCGCTAGGCCTACCCACACAAGTGAGGTATCATTTTTATCGGAAGACTTGGGGGAACGCTGGGTGGAAGCAAATTTGTGGCTTCTCTCAGATTCCAGAACTTTCTGCCACAGAAATGTGAGTAACATGTGTTTTTTTAGCCAAATTGTGAGGTTTGCAAAGGATTCTGGGTAACGGAACCTGGTCCGAGCCCCGCAAGTCACCCCATCTTGGATTCCTCTAGGTCTCTAGGTTTCAGAAATGCACAGGTTTGGTAGGTTGCCCTAGGTGCCGGCTGAGCTAGAGGCCAAAATCTACAGGTAGGCACTTCGCAAAAAACACCTCTGTTTTCTTCCAAAAATTTGGATGTGTCCACGTTGCGCTTTGGGGAGTTTCCTGTCGCGGGCGCTAGGCCTACCCACACAAGTGAGGTATCATTTTTATCGGGAGACTTGGAGGAACGCTGGGTGGAAGGCAATTTGTGGCTCCTCTCAGATTCCAGAACTTTCTGCCACAGAAATGTGAGGAACATGTGTTTTTTTAGCCAAATTTTGAGGTTTGCAAAGGATTCTGGGTAACAGAACCTGGTCCGAGCCCTGCAAGTCACCCCTCCTTAGATTCCCCTAGGTCTCTAGTTTTCAGAAATGCACAGGTTTAGTAGGTTTCCCTAGGTGCCGGCTGAGCTAGAGGCCAAAATCTACAGGTAGGCACTTCGCAAAAAACACCTCTGTTTTCTTTCAAAAATTTGGATGTGTCCACGTTGCGCTTTGGGGCGTTTCCTGTCGCGGGCGCTAGGCCTACCCACACAAGTGAGGTATCATTTTTATCGGGAGACTTGGGGGAACGCTGGGTGGAAGGAAATTTGTGGCTCCTCTCAGATTCCAGAACTTTCTGCCACAGAAATATGAGGAACATGTGTTTTCTTAGCCATATTTTGAGGTTTGCAAAGGATTCTGGGTAACAGAACCTGGTCTAAGCCCCGCAAGTCACCCCTCCTTAGATTCCCCTAGGTCTCTAGTTTTCAGAAATGCACAGGTTTGGTAGGTTTCCTTAGGTGCCGGCTGAGCTAGAGGCCAAAATCTACAGGTAGGCACTTCGCAAAAAACACCTCTGTTTTCTTCCAAAAATTTGGATGTGTCCACGTTGCGCTTTGGGGTGTTTCCTGTCGCGGGCGCTAGGCCTACCTACACAAGTGAGGTATCATTTTTATCGGTAGACTTGGGGGAACGCTGGGTGGAAGGAAATTTGTGGCTCCTCTCAGATTCCAGAACTTTCTGCCACAGAAATGTGAGGAACATGTGTTTTTTTAGCCAAATTTTGAGGTTTGCAAAGGATTCTGGGTAACAGAACCTGGTCCGAGCCCCGCAAGTCACCCCATCTTGGATTCCTCTAAGTCTCTAGGTTTCAGAAATGCACAGGTTTGGTAGGTTTCCCTAGGTGCCGGCTGAGCTAGAGGCCAAAATCTACAGGCAGGCACTTCGCAAAAATCACCTCTGTTTTCTTTCAAAAAATTGGATGTGTCCACGTTGCGATTTGGGGAGTTTCCTGTCGCTGGCGCTAGGCCTACCCACACAAGTGAGGTATCATTTTTATCAGAAGACTTGGGGGAACGCTGGGTGGAAGGAAATTTGTGGCTCCTCTCAGATTCCAGAACTTTCTGCCACAGAAATGTGAGTAACATGTGTTTTTTTAGCCAAATTTTGAGGTTTGCAAAGGATTCTGGGTAACAGAACCTGGTCCGAGCCCCGCAAGTCACCCCATCTTGGATTCCTCCAGGTCTCTAGGTTTCAGAAATGCACAGGTTTGGTAGGTTGCCCTAGGTGCCGGCTGAGCTAGAGACCAAAATCTACAGGTAGGCACTTCGCAAAAAACACCTCTGTTTTCTTCCAAAAATTTGGATGTATCCACGTTGCGCTTTGGGGCGTTTCCTATCGCGGACGCTAGGCCTACCCACACAAGTGAGGTATCATTTTTATCGGGAGACTTGGGGGAACGCTGGGTGGAAGGAAATTTGTGGCTCCTCTCAGATTCCAGAACTTTCTGCCACAGAAATATGAGGAACATGTGTTTTCTTAGCCATATTTTGAGGTTTGAAAAGGATTCTGGGTAACAGAACCTGGTCCGAGCCCCGCAAGTCACCCCTCCTTAGATTCCCCTAGGTCTCTAGTTTTCAGAAATGCACAGGTTTGGCAGGTTTCCTTAGGTGCCGGCTGAGCTATAGGCCAAAATCTACAGGTAGGCACTTCGCAAAAAACACCTCTGTTTTCTTCCCAAAATTTGGATGTGTCCACGTTGCGCTTTGGGGCGTTTCCTGTCGCGGGCGCTAGGACTACCCACACAAGTGAGGTATCATTTTTATCGGTAGACTTGGGGGAACGCTGGGCGGAAGGAAATTTGTGGCTCCTCTCAGATTCCAGAACTTTCTGCCACAGAAATGTGAGGAACATGTGTTTTTTTAGCCAAAATTTGAGGTTTGCAAAGGATTCTGGGTAACAGAACCTGGTCCGAGCCCCGCAAGTCACCCCATCTTGGATTCCCCTAGGTCTCTAGTTTTCAGAAATGCACAGGTTTGGTAGGTTTCCCTAGGTGCCGGCTGAGCTATAGACCAAAATCTACAGGTAGGCACTTCGCAAAAAACACCTCTGTTTTCTTCCAAAAATTTGGATGTGTCCACGTTGCGCTTTGGGGCGTTTCCTGTCGCGGGCGCTAGGCCTACCCACACAAGTGAGGTATCATTTTTATCGGGAGACTTGGGGGAACGCTGGGTGGAAGGAAATTTGTGGCTCCTCTCAGATTCTAGAACTTTCTGCCACAGAAATATGAGGAACATGTGTTTTCTTAGCCATATTTTGAGGTTTGCAAAGGATTCTGGGTAACAGAACCTGGTCCAAGCCCCGCAAGTCACCCCTCCTTAGATTCCCCTAGGTCTCTAGTTTTCAGAAATGCACAGGTTTGGTAGGTTTTCTTAGGTGCCGGCTGAGCTAGAGGCCAAAATCTACAGGTAGGCACTTCGCAAAAAACACCTCTGTTTTCTTCCAAAAATTTGGATGTGTCCACGTTGCGCTTTGGGGCGTTTCCTGTCGCGGGCGCTAGGCCTACCCACACAAGTGAGGTATCATTTTTATCGGTAGACTTGGGGGAACGCTGGGTGGAAGGAAATTTGTGGCTCCTCTCAGATTCCAGAACTTTCTGCCACAGAAATATGAGGAACATGTGTTTTCTTAGCCATATTTTGAGGTTTGCAAAGGATTCTGGGTAACAGAACCTGGTCCGAGCCCCGCAAGTCACCCCTCCTTAGATTCCCCTAGGTCTCTAGTTTTCAGAAATGCACAGGTTTGGTAGGTTTCCCTAGGTGCCGGCTGAGCTAGAGGCCAAAATCTACAGCTAAGCACTTCGCAAAAAACACCTCTGTTTTCTTTCAAAAATTTGGATGTGTCCACGTTGCGCTTTGGGGCGTTTCCTGTCGCGGGCGCTAGGCCTACCCACACAAGTGAGGTATCATTTTTATCGGGAGACTTGGGGGAACGCTGGGTGGAAGGAAATTTGTGGCTCCTCTCAGATTCCAGAACTTTCTGCCACAGAAATATTAGGAACATGTGTTTTCTTAGCCATATTTTGAGGTTTGCAAAGGATTCTGGGTAACAGAACCTGGTCCGAGCCCCGCAAGTCACCCCTCCTTAGATTCCCCTAGGTCTCTAGTTTTCAGAAATGCACAGGTTTGGTAGGGTGCCCTAGGTGCCGGCTGAGCTAGAGGCCAAAATCTACAGGTAGGCACTTCGCAAAAAACACCTCTGTTTTCTTTAAAAAATTTGGATGTGTCCACGTTGCGCTTTGGGGCGTTTCCTGTCGCGGGCGCTAGGCCTACCCACACAAGTGAGGTATCATTTTTATCGGGAGACTTGGGGGAACGTTGGGTGGAAGGCAATTTGTGGCTCCTCTCAGATTCCAGAACTTTCTGCCACAGAAATGTGAGGAACATGTGTTTTTTTAGCCAAATTTTGAGGTTTGCAAAGGATTCTGGGTAACAGAACCTGGTCCGAGCCCCGCAAGTCACCCCTCCTTAGATTCCTCTAGGTCTCTAGGTTTCAGAAATGCACAGGTTTGGTAGGTTTCCCTAGGTGCCGGCTGAGGTAGAGGCCAAAATCTACAGGTAGGCACTTCGCAAAAATCACCTCTGTTTTCTTTCAAAAAATTGGATGTGTCCACGTTGCGATTTGGGGCGTTTCCTGTCGCTGGCGCTAGGCCTACCCACACAAGTGAGGTATCATTTTTATCGGAAGACTTGGGGGAACGCTGGGTGGAAGGAAATTTGTGGCTCCTCTCAGATTCTAGAACTTTCTGCCACAGAAATATGAGGAACATGTGTTTTCTTAGCCATATTTTGAGGTTTGCAAAGGATTCTGGGTAACAGAACCTGGTCCAAGCCCCGCAAGTCACCCCTCCTTAGATTCCCCTAGGTCTCTAGTTTTCAGAAATGCACAGGTTTGGTAGGTTTTCTTAGGTGCCGGCTGAGCTAGAGGCCAAAATCTACAGGTAGGCACTTCGCAAAAAACACCTCTGTTTTCTTCCAAAAATTTGGATGTGTCCCCGTTGCGCTTTGGGGCGTTTCCTGTCGCAGGCGCTAGGCCTACCCACACAAGTGAGGTATCATTTTTATCGGTAGACTTGGGGGAACGCTGGGTGGAAGGAAATTTGTGGCTCCTCTCAGATTCCAGAACTTTCTGCCACAGAAATATGAGGAACATGTGTTTTCTTAGCCATATTTTGAGGTTTGCAAAGGATTCTGGGTAACAGAACCTGGTCCGAGCCCTGCAAGTCACCCCTCCTTAGATTCCCCTAGGTCTCTAGTTTTCAGAAATGCACAGGTTTGGTAGGTTTCCCTAGGTGCTGGCTGAGCTAGAGGCCAAATTCTACAGCTAAGCACTTCGCAAAAAACACCTCTGTTTTCTTTCAAAAATTTGGATGTGTCCACGTTGCGCTTTGGGGCGTTTCCTGTCGCGGGCGCTAGGCCTACCCACACAAGTGAGGTATCATTTTTATCGGGAGACTTGGGGGAACGCTGGGTGGAAGGAAATTTGTGGCTCCTCTCAGATTCCAGAACTTTCTGCCACAGAAATATGAGGAACATGTGTTTTCTTAGCCATATTTTGAGGTTTGCAAAGGATTCTGGGTAACAGAACCTGGTCCGAGCCCCGCAAGTCACCCCTCCTTAGATTCCCCTAGGTCTCTAGTTTTCAGAAATGCACAGGTTTGGTAGGGTGCCCTAGGTGCCGGCTGAGCTAGAGGCCAAAATCTACAGGTAGGCACTTCGCAAAAAACACCTCTGTTTTCTTTAAAAAATTTGGATGTGTCCACGTTGCGCTTTGGGGCGTTTCCTGTCGCGGGCGCTAGGCCTACCCACACAAGTGAGGTATCATTTTTATCGGGAGACTTGGGGGAGCGTTGGGTGGAAGGCAATTTGTGGCTCCTCTCAGATTCCAGAACTTTCTGCCACAGAAATGTGAGGAACATGTGTTTTTTTAGCCAAATTTTGAGGTTTGCAAAGGATTCTGGGTAACAGAACCTGGTCCGAGCCCCGCAAGTCACCCCTCCTTAGATTCCTCTAGGTCTCTAGGTTTCAGAAATGCACAGGTTTGGTAGGTTTCCCTAGGTGCCGGCTGAGCTAGAGGCCAAAATCTACAGGTAGGCACTTCGCAAAAATCACCTCCGTTTTCTTTCAAAAAATTGGATGTGTCCACGTTGCGATTTGGGGCGTTTCCTGTCGCTGGCGCTAGGCCTACCCACACAAGTGAGGTATCATTTTTATCGGAAGACTTGGGGGAACGCTGGGTGGAAGGAAATTTGTGGCTCCTCTCAGATTCCAGAACTTTCTGCCACAGAAATATGAGTAACATGTGTTTTCTTAGCCATATTTTGAGGTTTGCAAAGGATTCTGGGTAACAGAACCTGGTCCGAGCCCCGCAAGTCACCCCTCCTTAGATTCCCCTAGGTCTCTAGTTTTCAGAAATGCACAGGTTTGGTAGGTTGCCCTAGGTGCCGGCTGATCTAGAGGCCAAAATCTACAGGTAGGCACTTCGCAAAAAACACCTCTGTTTTCTTTCAAAAATTTGGATGTGTCCACGTTGCGCTTTGGGGCGTTTCCTGTCGCAGGCGCTAGGCCTACCCACACAAGTGAGGTATCATTTTTATCGGGAGACTTGGGGGAACGCTGGGTGGAAGGCAATTTGTGGCTCCTCTCAGATTCCAGAACTATCTGCAACAGAAATGTGAGGAACATGTGTTTTTTTAGCCAAATTTTGAGGTTTGCAAAGGATTCTGGGTAACAGAACCTGGTCCGAGCCCCGCAAGTCACCCCTCCTTAGATTCCCCTAGGTCTCTAGTTTTCAGAAATGCACAGGTTTGGTAGGTTTCCCTAGGTGCCGGCTGAGCTAGAGGCCAAAATCTACAGGTATGCACTTCGCAAAAAACACCTCTGTTTTCTTTCAAAAATTTGGATGTGTCCACGTTGCGCTTTGGGGCGTTTCCTGTCGCGGGCGCTAGGCCTACCCACACAAGTGAGGTATCATTTTTATCGGGAGACTTGGGGGAACGCTGGGTGGAAGGAAATTTGTGGCTCCTCTCAGATTCCAGAACTTTCTGCCACAGAAATATGAGGAACATGTGTTTTCTTAGCCATATTTTGAGGTTTGCAAAGGATTCTGGGTAACAGAACCTGGTCCGAGCCCCGCAAGTCACCCCTCCTTAGATTCCCCTAGGTCTCTAGTTTTCACAAATGCACAGGTTTGGTAGGGTGCCCTAGGTGCCGGCTGAGCTAGAGGCCAAAATCTACAGGTAGGCACTTCGCAAAAAACACCTCTGTTTTCTTTAAAAAATTTGGATGTGTCCACGTTGCGCTTTGGGGCGTTTCCTGTCGCGGGCGCTAGGCCTACCCACACAAGTGAGGTATCATTTTTATCGGGAGACTTGGGGGAACGTTGGGTGGAAGGCAATTTGTGGCTCCTCTCAGATTCCAGAACTTTCTGCCACAGAAATGTGAGGAACATGTGTTTTTTTAGTCAAATTTTGAGGTTTGCAAAGGATTCTGGGTAACAGAACCTGGTCCGAGCCCCGCAAGTCACCCCTCCTTAGATTCCTCTAGGTCTCTAGGTTTCAGAAATGCACAGGTTTGGTAGGTTTCCCTAGGTGCCGGCTGAGCTAGAGGCCAAAATCTACAGGTAGGCACTTCGCAAAAATCACCTCTGTTTTCTTTCAAAAAATTGGATGTGTCCACGTTGCGATTTGGGGCGTTTCCTGTCGCTGGCGCTAGGCCTACCCACACAAGTGAGGTATCATTTTTATCGGAAGACTTGGGGGAACGCTGGGTGGAAGGAAATTTGTGGCTCCTCTCAGATTCCAGAACTTTCTGCCACAGAAATGTGAGTAACATGTGTTTCTTTAGCCAAATTTTGAGGTTTGCAAAGGATTCTGGGTAACAGAACCTGGTCCGAGCCCCGCAAGTCACCCCATCTTGGATTCCTCTAGGTCTCTAGGTTTCAGAAATGCACAGGTTTGGTAGGTTTCCCTAGGTGCCGGCTGAGCTAGAGGCCAAAATCTACAGGTAGGCACTTCGCAAAAAACACCTCTGTTTTCTTTAAAAAATTTGGATGTGTCCACGTTGCGCTTTGGGGCGTTTCCTGTCGTGGGCGCTAGGCCTACCCACACAAGTGAGGTATCATTTTTATCGGGAGACTTGGGGGAACGTTGGGTGGAAGGCAATTTGTGGCTCCTCTCAGATTCCAGAACTTTCTGCCACAGAAATGTGAGGAACATGTGTTTTTTTAGCCAAATTTTGAGGTTTGCAAAGGATTCTGGGTAACAGAACCTGGTCCGAGCCCCGCAAGTCTCCCCTCCTTAGATTCCCCTAGGTCTCTAGTTTTCAGAAATGCACAGGTTTGGTAGGTTTCCTTAGGTGCCGGCTGAGCTAGAGGCCAAAATCTAGAGGTAGGCACTTCGCAAAAAACACCTCTGTTTTCTTCCAAAAATGTGGATGTGTCCACGTTGCGCTTTGGGGCGTTTCCTGTCGCGGGCGCTAGGCCTACCCACACAAGTGAGGTATCATTTTTATCGGTAGACTTGGGGGAACGCTGGGTGGAAGGAAATTTGTGGCTCCTCTCAGATTCCAGAACTTTGTGCCACAGAAATGTGAGGAACATGTGTTTTTTTAGCCAAATTTTGAGGTTTGCAAAGGATTCTGGGTAACAGAACCTGGTCCGAGCCCCGCAAGTCACCCCATCTTGGATTCCTCTAGGTCTCTAGGTTTCAGAAATGCACAGGTTTGGTAGGTTTCCCTAGGTGCCGGCTGAGCTAGAGGCCAAAATCTACAGGTAGGCACTTCGCAAAAATCACCTCTGTTTTCTTTCAAAAAATTGGATGTGTCCACGTTGCGATTTGGGGCGTTTCCTGTCGCTGGCGCTAGGCCTACCCACACAAGTGAGGTATCATTTTTATCGGAAGACTTGGGGGAACGCTGGGTGGAAGGAAATTTGTGGCTCCTCTCAGATTCCAGAACTTTCTGCCACAGAAATGTGAGGAACATGTGTTTCTTTAGCCAAATTTTGAGGTTTGCAAAGGATTCTGGGTAACAGAACCTGGTCCGAGCCCCGCAAGTCACCCCATCTTGGATTCCTCTAGGTCTCTAGGTTTCAGAAATGCACAGGTTTGGTAGGTTTCCCTAGGTGCCGGCTGAGCTAGAGGCCAAAATCTACAGGTAGGCACTTCGCAAAAAACACCTCTGTTTTCTTTAAAAAATGTGGATGTGTCCACGTTGCGCTTTGGGGCGTTTCCTGTCGCGGGCGCTAGGCCTACCCACACAAGTGAGGTATCATTTTTATCGGGAGACTTGGGGGAACGTTGGGTGGAAGGCAATTTGTGGCTCCTCTCAGATTCCAGAACTTTCTGCCACAGAAATGTGAGGAACATGTGTTTTTTTAGCCAAATTTTGAGGTTTGCAAAGGATTCTGGGTAACAGAACCTGGTCCGAGCCCCGCAAGTCACCCCTCCTTAGATTCCCCTAGGTCTCTAGTTTTCAGAAATGCACAGGTTTGGTAGGTTTCCCTAGGTGCCGGCTGAGCTAGAGGCCAAAATCTACAGGTATGCACTTCGCAAAAAACACCTCTGTTTTCTTTAAAAAATTTGGATGTGTCCAAGTTGCGCTTTGGGGCGTTTCCTGTCGCGGGCGCTAGGCCTACCCACACAAGTGAGGTATCATTTTTATCGGGAGACTTGGGGGAACGCTGGGTGGAAGGAAATATGTGGCTCCTCTCAGATTCCAGAACTTTCTGCCACAGAAATATGAGGAACATGTGTTTTCTTAGCCATATTTTGAGGTTTGCAAAGGATTCTGGGTAAAAGAACCTGGTCCAAGCCCCGCAAGTCACCCCTCCTTAGATTCCCCTAGGTCTCTAGTTTTCAGAAATGCACAGGTTTGGTAGGTTTCCTTAGGTGCCGGCTGAGCTAGAGGCCAAAATCTACAGGTAGGCACTTCGCAAAAAACACCTCTGTTTTCTTCCAAAAATTTGGATGTGTCCACGTTGCGCTTTGGGGCGTTTCCTGTCGCGGGCGCTAGGCCTACCCACACAAGTGAGGTATCATTTTTATCGGTAGACTTGGGGGAACGCTGGGTGGAAGGAAATTTGTGGCTCCTCTCAGATTCCAGAACTTTCTGCCACAGAAATATGAGGAACATGTGTTTTCTTAGCCATATTTTGAGGTTTGCAAAGGATTCTGGGTAAAAGAACCTGGTCCAAGCCCCGCAAGTCACCCCTCCTTAGATTCCCCTAGGTCTCTAGTTTTCAGAAATGCACAGGTTTGGTAGGTTTCCTTAGGTGCCGGCTGAGCTAGAGGCCAAAATCTACAGGTAGGCACTTCGCAAAAAACACCTCTGTTTTCTTCCAAAAATTTGGATGTGTCCACGTTGCGCTTTGGGGCGTTTCCTGTCGCGGGCGCTAGGCCTACCCACACAAGTGAGGTATCATTTTTATCGGTAGACTTGGGGGAACGCTGGGTGGAAGGAAATTTGTGGCTCCTCTCAGATTCCAGAACTTTCTGCTACAGAAATATGAGGAACATGTGTTTTCTTAGCCATATTTTGAGGTTTGCAAAGGATTCTGGGTAACAGAACCTGGTCCGAGCCCCGCAAGTCACCCCTCCTTAGATTCCCCTAGGTCTCTAGTTTTCAGAAATGCACAGGTTTGGTAGGTTTCCTTAGGTGCCGGCTGAGCTAGAGGCCAAAATCTACAGGTAGGCACTTCGCAAAAAACACCTCTGTTTTCTTTAAAAAATGTGGATGTGTCCACGTTGCGCTTTGGGGCGTTTCCTGTCGCGGGCGCTAGGCCTACCCACACAAGTGAGGTATCATTTTTATCGGGAGACTTGGGGGAACGTTGGGTGGAAGGCAATTTGTGGCTCCTCTCAGATTCCAGAACTTTCTGCCACAGAAATGTGAGGAACATGTGTTTTTTTAGCCAAATTTTGAGGTTTGCAAAGGATTCTGGGTAACAGAACCTGGTCCGAGCCCCGCAAGTCACCCCTCCTTAGATTCCCCTAGGTCTCTAGTTTTCAGAAATGCACAGGTTTGGTAGGTTTCCCTAGGTGCCGGCTGAGCTAGAGGCCAAAATCTACAGGTATGCACTTCGCAAAAAACACCTCTGTTTTCTTTAAAAAATTTGGATGTGTCCAAGTTGCGCTTTGGGGCGTTTCCTGTCGCGGGCGCTAGGCCTACCCACACAAGTGAGGTATCATTTTTATCGGGAGACTTGGGGGAACGCTGGGTGGAAGGAAATATGTGGCTCCTCTCAGATTCCAGAACTTTCTGCCACAGAAATATGAGGAACATGTGTTTTCTTAGCCATATTTTGAGGTTTGCAAAGGATTCTGGGTAAAAGAACCTGGTCCAAGCCCCGCAAGTCACCCCTCCTTAGATTCCCCTAGGTCTCTAGTTTTCAGAAATGCACAGGTTTGGTAGGTTTCCTTAGGTGCCGGCTGAGCTAGAGGCCAAAATCTACAGGTAGGCACTTCGCAAAAAACACCTCTGTTTTCTTCCAAAAATTTGGATGTGTCCACGTTGCGCTTTGGGGCGTTTCCTGTCGCGGGCGCTAGGCCTACCCACACAAGTGAGGTATCATTTTTATCGGTAGACTTGGGGGAACGCTGGGTGGAAGGAAATTTGTGGCTCCTCTCAGATTCCAGAACTTTCTGCCACAGAAATATGAGGAACATGTGTTTTCTTAGCCATATTTTGAGGTTTGCAAAGGATTCTGGGTAAAAGAACCTGGTCCAAGCCCCGCAAGTCACCCCTCCTTAGATTCCCCTAGGTCTCTAGTTTTCAGAAATGCACAGGTTTGGTAGGTTTCCTTAGGTGCCGGCTGAGCTAGAGGCCAAAATCTACAGGTAGGCACTTCGCAAAAAACACCTCTGTTTTCTTCCAAAAATTTGGATGTGTCCACGTTGCGCTTTGGGGCGTTTCCTGTCGCGGGCGCTAGGCCTACCCACACAAGTGAGGTATCATTTTTATCGGTAGACTTGGGGGAACGCTGGGTGGAAGGAAATTTGTGGCTCCTCTCAGATTCCAGAACTTTCTGCTACAGAAATATGAGGAACATGTGTTTTCTTAGCCATATTTTGAGGTTTGCAAAGGATTCTGGGTAACAGAACCTGGTCCGAGCCCCGCAAGTCACCCCTCCTTAGATTCCCCTAGGTCTCTAGTTTTCAGAAATGCACAGGTTTGGTAGGTTTCCCTAGGTGCCGGCTGAGCTAGAGGCCAAAATCTACAGGTATGCACTTTGCAAAAAACACCTCTGTTTTCTTTAAAAAATTTGGATGTGTCCACGTTGCGCTTTGGGGCATTTCCTGTCGCGGGCGCTAGGCCTACCCACACAAGTGAGGTATCATTTTTATCGGTAGACTTGGGGGAACGCTGGGTGGAAGGAAATTTGTGGCTCCTCTCAGATTCCAGAACTTTCTGCTACAGAAATATGAGGAACATGTGTTTTCTTAGCCATATTTTGAGGTTTGCAAAGGATTCTGGGTAACAGAACCTGGTCCGAGCCCCGCAAGTCACCCCTCCTTAGATTCCCCTAGGTCTCTAGTTTTCAGAAATGCACAGGTTTGGTAGGTTGCCCTAGGTGCCGGCTGAGCTAGAGGCCAAAATCTACAGGTAGGCACTTCGCAAAAAACACCTCTGTTTTCTTTCAAAAATTTGGATGTGTCCACGTTGCGCTTTGGGGCGTTTCCTGTCGCGGGCGCTAGGCCTACCCACACAAGTGAGGTATCATTTTTATCGGGAGACTTGGGGGAACGCTGGGTGGAAGGCAATTTGTGGCTCCTCTCAGATTCCAGAACTTTCTGCCACAGAAATGTGAGGAACATGTGTTTTTTTAGCCAAATTTTGAGGTTTGCAAAGGATTCTGGGTAACAGAACCTGGTCCGAGCCCCGCAAGTCACCCCTCCTTAGATTCCCCTAGGTCTCTAGTTTTCAGAAATGCACAGGTTTGGTAGGTTTCCCTAGGTGCCGGCTGAGCTAGAGGCCAAAATCTACAGGTATGCACTCGCAAAAAACACCTCTGTTTTCTTTCAAAAATTTGGATGTGTCCACGTTGCGCTTTGGGGCGTTTCCTGTCGCGGGCGCTAGGCCTACCCACACAATTGAGGTATCATTTTTATCGGGAGACTTGGGGGAACGCTGGGTGGAAGGAAATTTGTGGCTCCTCTCAGATTCCAGAACTTTCTGCCACAGAAATATGAGGAACATGTGTTTTCTTAGCCATATTTTGAGGTTTACAAAGGATTCTTGGTAACAGAACCTGGTCCGAGCCCCGCAAGTCACCCCTCCTTAGATTCCCCTAGGTCTCTAGTTTTCAGAAATGCACAGGTTTGGTAGGGTGCCCTAGGTGCCGGCTGAGCTAGAGGCCAAAATCTACAGGTAGGCACTTCGCAAAAAACACCTCTGTTTTCTTTAAAAAATTTGGATGTGTCCACGTTGCGCTTTGGGGCATTTCCTGTCGCGGGCGCTAGGCCTACCCACACAAGTGAGGTATCATTTTTATCGGTAGACTTGGGGGAACGCTGGGTGGAAGGAAATTTGTGGCTCCTCTCAGATTCCAGAACTTTCTGCTACAGAAATATGAGGAACATGTGTTTTCTTAGCCATATTTTGAGGTTTGCAAAGGATTCTGGGTAAAAGAACCTGGTCCAAGCCCCGCAAGTCACCCCTCCTTAGATTCCCCTAGGTCTCTAGTTTTCAGAAATGCACAGGTTTGGTAGGTTTCCTTAGGTGCCGGCTGAGCTAGAGGCCAAAATCTACAGGTAGGCACTTCGCAAAAAACACCTCTGTTTTCTTCCAAAAATTTGGATGTGTCCACGTTGCGCTTTGGGGCGTTTCCTGTCGCGGGCGCTAGGCCTACCCACACAAGTGAGGTATCATTTTTATCGGTAGACTTGGGGGAACGCTGGGTGGAAGGAAATTTGTGGCTCCTCTCAGATTCCAGAACTTTCTGCTACAGAAATATGAGGAACATGTGTTTTCTTAGCCATATTTTGAGGTTTGCAAAGGATTCTGGGTAACAGAACCTGGTCCGAGCCCCGCAAGTCACCCCTCCTTAGATTCCCCTAGGTCTCTAGTTTTCAGAAATGCACAGGTTTGGTAGGTTTCCCTAGGTGCCGGCTGAGCTAGAGGCCAAAATCTACAGGTATGCACTTTGCAAAAAACACCTCTGTTTTCTTTAAAAAATTTGGATGTGTCCACGTTGCGCTTTGGGGCATTTCCTGTCGCGGGCGCTAGGCCTACCCACACAAGTGAGGTATCATTTTTATCGGTAGACTTGGGGGAACGCTGGGTGGAAGGAAATTTGTGGCTCCTCTCAGATTCCAGAACTTTCTGCTACAGAAATATGAGGAACATGTGTTTTCTTAGCCATATTTTGAGGTTTGCAAAGGATTCTGGGTAACAGAACCTGGTCCGAGCCCCGCAAGTCACCCCTCCTTAGATTCCCCTAGGTCTCTAGTTTTCAGAAATGCACAGGTTTGGTAGGTTGCCCTAGGTGCCGGCTGAGCTAGAGGCCAAAATCTACAGGTAGGCACTTCGCAAAAAACACCTCTGTTTTCTTTCAAAAATTTGGATGTGTCCACGTTGCGCTTTGGGGCGTTTCCTGTCGCGGGCGCTAGGCCTACCCACACAAGTGAGGTATCATTTTTATCGGGAGACTTGGGGGAACGCTGGGTGGAAGGCAATTTGTGGCTCCTCTCAGATTCCAGAACTTTCTGCCACAGAAATGTGAGGAACATGTGTTTTTTTAGCCAAATTTTGAGGTTTGCAAAGGATTCTGGGTAACAGAACCTGGTCCGAGCCCCGCAAGTCACCCCTCCTTAGATTCCCCTAGGTCTCTAGTTTTCAGAAATGCACAGGTTTGGTAGGTTTCCCTAGGTGCCGGCTGAGCTAGAGGCCAAAATCTACAGGTATGCACTCGCAAAAAACACCTCTGTTTTCTTTCAAAAATTTGGATGTGTCCACGTTGCGCTTTGGGGCGTTTCCTGTCGCGGGCGCTAGGCCTACCCACACAATTGAGGTATCATTTTTATCGGGAGACTTGGGGGAACGCTGGGTGGAAGGAAATTTGTGGCTCCTCTCAGATTCCAGAACTTTCTGCCACAGAAATATGAGGAACATGTGTTTTCTTAGCCATATTTTGAGGTTTACAAAGGATTCTTGGTAACAGAACCTGGTCCGAGCCCCGCAAGTCACCCCTCCTTAGATTCCCCTAGGTCTCTAGTTTTCAGAAATGCACAGGTTTGGTAGGGTGCCCTAGGTGCCGGCTGAGCTAGAGGCCAAAATCTACAGGTAGGCACTTCGCAAAAAACACCTCTGTTTTCTTTAAAAAATTTGGATGTGTCCACGTTGCGCTTTGGGGCGTTTCCTGTCGCGGGCGCTAGGCCTACCCACACAAGTGAGGTATCATTTTTATCGGGAGACTTGGGGGAACGTTGGGTGGAAGGCAATTTGTGGCTCCTCTCAGATTCCAGAACTTTCTGCCACAGAAATGTGAGGAACATGTGTTTTTTTAGTCAAATTTTGAGGTTTGCAAAGGATTCTGGGTAACAGAACCTGGTCCGAGCCCCGCAAGTCACCCCTCCTTAGATTCCTCTAGGTCTCTAGGTTTCAGAAATGCACAGGTTTGGTAGGTTTCCCTAGGTGCCGGCTGAGCTAGAGGCCAAAATCTACAGGTAGGCACTTCGCAAAAATCACCTCTGTTTTCTTTCAAAAAATTGGATGTGTCCACGTTGCGATTTGGGGCGTTTCCTGTCGCTGGCGCTAGGCCTACCCACACAAGTGAGGTATCATTTTTATCGGAAGACTTGGGGGAACGATGGGTGGAAGGAAATTTGTGGCTCCTCTCAGATTCCAGAACTTTCTGCCACAGAAATGTGAGTAACATGTGTTTCTTTAGCCAAATTTTGAGGTTTGCAAAGGATTCTGGGTAACAGAACCTGGTCCGAGCCCCGCAAGTCACCCCATCTTGGATTCCTCTAGGTCTCTAGGTTTCAGAAATGCACAGGTTTGGTAGGTTTCCCTAGGTGCCGGCTGAGCTAGAGGCCAAAATCTACAGGTAGGCACTTCGCAGAAATCACCTCTGTTTTCTTTCAAAAAATTGGATGTGTCCACGTTGCGATTTGGGGCGTTTCCTGTCGCTGGTGCTAGGCCTACCCACACAAGTGAGGTAACATTTTTATCGGGAGACTTGGGGGAACGCTGGGTGGAAGGAAATTTGTGGCTCCTCTCAGATTCCAGAACTTTCTGCCACAGAAATGTGAGTACCATGTGTTTTTTTAGCCAAATTTTGAGGTTTGCAAAGGATTCTGGGTAACAGAACCTGGTCCGAGCCCCGCAAGTCACCCCATCTTGGATTCCTCTAGGTCTCTAGGTTTCAGAAATGCACAGGTTTGGTAGGTTGCCCTAGGTGCCGGCTGAGCTAGAGGCCAAAATCTACAGGTAGGCACTTCGCAAAAAACACCTCTGTTTTCTTCCAAAAATTTGGATGTGTCCACGTTGCGCTTTGGGGCGTTTCCTGTCGCGGGCGCTAGGCCTACCCACACAAGTGAGGTATCATTTTTATCGGGAGACTTGGGGGAACGCTGGGTGGAAGGCAATTTGTGGCTCCTCTCAGATTCCAGAACTTTCTGCCACAGAAATGTGAGGAACATGTGTTTTTTTAGCCAAATTTTGAGGTTTGCAAAGGATTCTGGGTAACAGAACCTGGTCCGAGCCCCGCAAGTCACCCCTCCTTAGATTCCCCTAGGTCTCTAGTTTTCAGAAATGCACAGGTTTGGTGGGTTTCCCTAGGTGCCGGCTGAGCTAGAGGCCAAAATCTGCAGGTAGGCACTTCGCAAAAAACACCTCTGTTTTCTTTAAAAAATTTGGATGTGTCCACGTTGCGCTTTGGGGCGTTTCCTGTCGCGGGCGCTAGGCCTACCCACACAAGTGAGGTATCATTTTTATCGGTAGACTTGGGGGAACGCTGGGTGGAAGGAAATTTGTGGCTCCTCTCAGATTCCAGAACTTTCTGCCACAGAAATGTGAGGAACATGTGTTTCTTTAGCCAAATTTTGAGGTTTGCAAAGGATTCTGGGTAACAGAACCTGGTCCGAGCCCCGCAAGTCACCCCATCTTGGATTCCTCTAGGTCTCTAGGTTTCAGAAATGCACAGGTTTGGTAGGTTTCCCTAGGTGCCGGCTGAGCTAGAGGCCAAAATCTACAGGTAGGCACTTCGCAGAAATCACCTCTGTTTTCTTTCAAAAAATTGGATGTGTCCACGTTGCGATTTGGGGCGTTTCCTGTCGCTGGTGCTAGGCCTACCCACACAAGTGAGGTAACATTTTTATCGGGAGACTTGGGGGAACGCTGGGTGGAAGGAAATTTGTGGCTCCTCTCAGATTCCAGAACTTTCTGCCACAGAAATGTGAGTACCATGTGTTTTTTTAGCCAAATTTTGAGGTTTGCAAAGGATTCTGGGTAACAGAACCTGGTCCGAGCCCCGCAAGTCACCCCATCTTGGATTCCTCTAGGTCTCTAGGTTTCAGAAATGCACAGGTTTGGTAGGTTGCCCTAGGTGCCGGCTGAGCTAGAGGCCAAAATCTACAGGTAGGCACTTCGCAAAAAACACCTCTGTTTTCTTCCAAAAATTTGGATGTGTCCACGTTGCGCTTTGGGGCGTTTCCTGTCGCGGGCGCTAGGCCTACCCACACAAGTGAGGTATCATTTTTATCGGGAGACTTGGGGGAACGCTGGGTGGAAGGCAATTTGTGGCTCCTCTCAGATTCCAGAACTTTCTGCCACAGAAATGTGAGGAACATGTGTTTTTTTAGCCAAATTTTGAGGTTTGCAAAGGATTCTGGGTAACAGAACCTGGTCCGAGCCCCGCAAGTCACCCCTCCTTAGATTCCCCTAGGTCTCTAGTTTTCAGAAATGCACAGGTTTGGTGGGTTTCCCTAGGTGCCGGCTGAGCTAGAGGCCAAAATCTGCAGGTAGGCACTTCGCAAAAAACACCTCTGTTTTCTTTAAAAAATGTGGATGTGTCCACGTTGCGCTTTGGGGCGTTTCCTGTCGCGGGCGCTAGGCCTACCCACACAAGTGAGGTATCATTTTTATCGGTAGACTTGGGGGAACGCTGGGTGGAAGGAAATTTGTGGCTCCTCTCTGATTCCAGAACTTTCTGCCACAGAAATGTGAGGAACATGTGTTTTTTTAGCCAAATTTTGAGGTTTGCAAAGGATTCTGGGTAACAGAACCTGGTCCGAGCCCCGCAAGTCACCCCATCTTGGATTCCTCTAGGTCTCTAGGTTTCAGAAATGCACAGGTTTGGTAGGTTTTCCTAGGTGCCGGCTGAGCTAGAGGCCAAAATCTACAGGTAGGCACTTCGCAGAAATCACCTCTGTTTTCTTTCAAAAAATTGGATGTGTCCACGTTGCGATTTGGGGCGTTTCCTGTCGCTGGTGCTAGGCCTACCCACACAAGTGAGGTAACATTTTTATCGGGAGACTTGGGGGAACACTGGGTGGAAGGAAATTTGTGGCTCCTCTCAGATTCCAGAACTTTCTGCCACAGAAATGTGAGGAACATGTGTTTTTTTAGCCAAATTTTGAGGTTTGCAAAGGATTCTGGGTAACAGAACCTGGTCCGAGCCCCGCAAGTCACCCCATCTTGGATTCCTCTAGGTCTCTAGGTTTCAGAAATGCACAGGTTTGGTAGGTTGCCCTAGGTGCCGGCTGAGCTAGAGGCCAAAATCTACAGGTAGGCACTTCACAAAAAACACCTCTGTTTTCTTCCAAAAATTTGGATGTGTCCACGTTGCGCTTTGGGGCGTTTCCTGTCGCGGGCGCTAGGCCTACACACACAAGTGAGGTATCATTTTTATCGGGAGACTTGGGGGAACGCTGGGTGGAAGGCAATTTGTGGCTCCTCTCAGATTCCAGAACTTTCTGCCACAGAAATGTGAGGAACATGTGTTTTTTTAGCCAAATTTTGAGGTTTGCAAAGGATTCTGAGTAACAGAACCTGGTCCGAGCCCCGCAAGTCACCCCTCCTTAGATTCCCCTAGGTCTCTAGTTTTCAGAAATGCACAGGTTTGGTAGGTTTCCCTAGGTGCCGGCTGAGCTAGAGGCCAAAATCTACAGGTAGGCACTTCGCAAAAAACACCTCTGTTTTCTTTAAAAAATTTGGATGTGTCCACGTTGCGCTTTGGGGCGTTTCCTGTCGCGGGCGCTAGGCCTACCCACACAAGTGAGGTATCATTTTTATAGGGAGGCTTGGGGGAACGCTGGGTGGAAGGAAATTTGTGGCTCCTCTCAGATTCCAGAACTTTCTGCCACAGAAATATGAGTAACATGTGTTTTCTTAGCCATATTTTGAGGTTTGCAAAGGATTCTGGATAACAGAACCTGGTCCAAGCCCCGCAAGTCACCCCTCCTTAGATTCCCCTAGGTCTCTAGTTTTCAGAAATGCACAGGTTTGGCAGGTTTCCTTAGGTGCCGGCTGAGCTAGAGGCCAAAATCTACACGTAGGCACTTCGCAAAAATCACCTCTGTTTTCTTTCAAAAAATTGGATGTGTCCACGTTGCGATTTGGGGCGTTTCCTGTCGCTGGTGCTAGGCCTACCCACACAAGTGAGGTATCATTTTTATCGGGAGACTTGGGGGAACGCTGGGTGGAAGGAAATTTGGGCTCCTCTCAGATTCCAGAACTTTCTGCCACAGAAATGTGAGGAATATGTGATTTTTTAGCCAAATTTTGAGGTTTGCAAAGGATTCTGGGTAACAGAACCTGGTCCGAGCCCCGCAAGTCACCCCATCATGGATTCCTCTAGGTCTCTAGGTTTCAGAAATGCACAGGTTTGGTAGGTTTCCCTAGGTGCCGGCTGAGCTAGAGGCCAAAATCTACAGGTAGGCACTTCGCAAAAATCACCTCTGTTTTCTTTCAAAAAATTGGATGTGTCCACGTTGCGATTTGGGGCGTTTCCTGTCGCTGGTGCTAGGCCTACCCACACAAGTGAGGTATCATTTTTATCGGTAGACTTGGGGGAACGCTGGGTGGAAGGAAATTTGTGGCTCCTCTCTGATTCCAGAACTTTCTGCCACAGAAATGTGAGTAACATGTGTTTTTTTAGCCAAATTTTGAGGTTTGCAAAGGATTCTGGGTAACAGAACCTGGTCCGAGCCCCGCAAGTCACCCCATCTTGGATTCCTCTAAGTCTCTAGGTTTCAGAAATGCACAGGTTTGGTAGGTTTCCCTAGGTGCCGGCTGAGCTAGAGGCCAAAATCTACAGGTAGGCACTTCGCAAAAATCACCTCTGTTTTCTTTAAAAAAATTGGATGTGTCCACGTTGTGATTTGGGGCGTTTCCTGTCGCTGGCGCTAGGCCTACCCACACAAGTGAGGTATAATTTTTATCGGAAGACTTGGGGGAACGCTGGGTGGAAGGAAATTTGTGGCTCCTCTCAGATTCCAGAACTTTCTGCCACAGAAATGTGAGTAACATGTGTTTTTTTAGCCAAATTTTGAGGTTTGCAAAGGATTCTGGGTAACAGAACCTGGTCCGAGCCCCGCAAGTCACCCCATCTTGGATTCCTCTAGGTCTCTAGGTTTCAGAAATGCACAGGTTTGGTAGGTTTCCCTAGGTGCCGGCTGAGCTAGAGGCCAAAATCTACAGGTAGGCACTTCGCAAAAAACACCTCTGTTTTCTTCCAAAAATTTGGATGTGTCCACGTTGCGCTTTGGGGAGTTTCCTGTCGCGGGCGCTAGGCCTACCCACACAAGTGAGGTATCATTTTTATCGGGAGACTTGGAGGAACGCTGGGTGGAAGGCAATTTGTGGCTCCTCTCAGATTCCAGAACTTTCTGCCACAGAAATGTGAGGAACATGTGTTTTTTTAGCCAAATTTTGAGGTTTGCAAAGGATTCTGGGTAACAGAACCTGGTCCGAGCCCTGCAAGTCACCCCTCCTTAGATTCCCCTAGGTCTCTAGTTTTCAGAAATGCACAGGTTTAGTAGGTTTCCCTAGGTGCCGGCTGAGCTAGAGGCCAAAATCTACAGGTAGGCACTTCGCAAAAAACACCTCTGTTTTCTTCCAAAAATTTGGATGTGTCCACGTTGCGCTTTGGGGCGTTTCCTGTCGCGGGCGCTAGGCCTACACACACAAGTGAGGTATCATTTTTATCGGGAGACTTGGGGGAACGCTGGGTGGAAGGCAATTTGTGGCTCCTCTCAGATTCCAGAACTTTCTGCCACAGAAATGTGAGGAACATGTGTTTTTTTAGCCAAATTTTGAGGTTTGCAAAGGATTCTGAGTAACAGAACCTGGTCCGAGCCCCGCAAGTCACCCCTCCTTAGATTCCCCTACGTCTCTAGTTTTCAGAAATGCACAGGTTTGGTAGGTTTCCCTAGGTGCCGGCTGAGCTAGAGGCCAAAATCTACAGGTAGGCACTTCGCAAAAAACACCTCTGTTTTCTTTAAAAAATTTGGATGTGTCCACGTTGCGCTTTGGGGCGTTTCCTGTCGCGGGCGCTAGGCCTACCCACACAAGTGAAGTATCATTTTTATAGGGAGGCTTGGGGGAACGCTGGGTGGAAGGAAATTTGTGGCTCCTCTCAGATTCCAGAACTTTCTGCCACAGAAATATGAGTAACATGTGTTTCCTTAGCCATATTTTGAGGTTTGCAAAGGATTCTGGATAACAGAACCTGGTCCAAGCCCCGCAAGTCACCCCTCCTTAGATTCCCCTAGGTCTCTAGTTTTCAGAAATGCACAGGTTTGGCAGGTTTCCTTAGGTGCCGGCTGAGCTAGAGGCCAAAATCTACACGTAGGCACTTCGCAAAAATCACCTCTGTTTTCTTTCAAAAAATTGGATGTGTCCACGTTGCGATTTGGGGCATTTCCTGTCGCTGGTGCTAGGCCTACCCACACAAGTGAGGTATCATTTTTATCGGAAGACTTGGGGGAACGCTGGGTGGAAGGAAATTTGTGACTCCTCTCAGATTCCAGAACTTTCTGCCACAGAAATGTGAGTAACATGTGTTTTTTTAGCCAAATTTTGAGGTTTGCAAAGGATTCTGGGTAACAGAACCTGGTCCGAGCCCCGCAAGTCACCCCATCTTGGATTCCTCTAGGTCTCTAGGTTTCAGAAATGCACAGGTTTGGTAGGTTTCCCTAGGTGCCGGCTGAGCTAGAGGCCAAAATCTACAGGTAGGCACTTCGCAAAAAACACCTCTGTTTTCTTCCAAAAATTTGGATGTGTCCACGTTGCGCTTTGGGGAGTTTCCTGTCGCGGGCGCTAGGCCTACCCACACAAGTGAGGTATCATTTTTATCGGGAGACTTGGAGGAACGCTGGGTGGAAGGCAATTTGTGGCTCCTCTCAGATTCCAGAACTTTCTGCCACAGAAATGTGAGGAACATGTGTTTTTTTAGCCAAATTTTGAGGTATGCAAAGGATTCTGGGTAACAGAACCTGGTCCGAGCCCTGCAAGTCACCCCTCCTTAGATTCCCCTAGGTCTCTAGTTTTCAGAAATGCACAGGTTTAGTAGGTTTCCCTAGGTGCCGGCTGAGCTAGAGGCCAAAATCTACAGGTAGGCACTTCGCAAAAAACACCTCTGTTTTCTTTCTAAAATTTGGATGTGTCCACGTTGCGCTTTGGGGCATTTCCTGTCGCGGGCGCTAGGCCTACCCACACAAGTGAGGTATCATTTTTATCGGGAGACTTGGGGGAACGCTGGGTGGAAGGAAATTTGTGGCTCCTCTCAGATTCCAGAACTTTCTGCCACAGAAATATGAGGAACATGTGTTTTCTTAGCCATATTTTGAGGTTTGCAAAGGATTCTGGGTAACAGAACCTGGTCTAAGCCCCGCAAGTCACCCCTCCTTAGATTCCCCTAGGTCTCTAGTTTTCGGAAATGCACAGGTTTGGTAGGTTTCCTTAGGTGCCGGCTGAGCTAGAGGCCAAAATCTACAGGTAGGCACTTCGCAAAAAACACCTCTGTTTTCTTCCAAAAATTTGGATGTGTCCACGTTGCGCTTTGGGGCGTTTCCTGTCGCGGGCGCTAGGCCTACCCACGCAAGTGAGGTATCATTTTTATCGGTAGACTTGGGGGAATGCTGGGTGGAAGGAAATTTGTGGCTCCTCTCAGATTCCAGAACTTTCTGCCACAGAAATGTGAGTAACATGTGTTTTTTTAGCCAAATTTTGAGGTTTGCAAAGGATTCTGGGTAACAGAACCTGGTCCGAGCCCCGCAAGTCACCCCATCTTGGATTCCTCCAGGTCTCTAGGTTTCAGAAATGCACAGGTTTGGTAGGTTTCCCTAGGTGCCGGCTGAGCTAGAGGCCAAAATCTACAGGTAGGAACTTCGCAAAAAACACCTCTGTTTTCTTCCAAAAATTTGGATGTGTCCACGTTGCGCTTTGGGGCGTTTCCTATCGCGGACGCTAGGCCTACCCACACAAGTGAGGTATCATTTTTATCGGGAGACTTGGGGGAACGCTGGGTGGAAGGAAATTTGTGGCTCCTCTCAGATTCCAGAACTTTCTGCCACAGAAATATGAGGAACATGTGTTTTCTTAGCCATATTTTGAGGTTTGCAAAGGATTCTGGGTAACAGAACCTGGTCCGAGCCCCGCAAGTCACCCCTCCTTAGATTCCCCTAGGTCTCTAGTTTTCAGAAATGCACAGGTTTGGTAGGTTTCCTTAGGTGCCGGCTGAGCTATAGGCCAAAATCTACAGGTAGGCACTTCGCAAAAAACACCTCTGTTTTCTTCCCAAAATTTGGATGTGTCCACGTTGCGCTTTGGGGCGTTTCCTGTCGCGGGCGCTAGGCCTACCCACACAAGTGAGGTATCATTTTTATCGGTAGACTTGGGGGAACGCTGGGCGGAAGGAAATTTGTGGCTCCTCTCAGATTCCAGAACTTTCTGCCACAGAAATGTGAGGAACATGTGTTTTTTTAGCCAAAATTTGAGGTTTGCAAAGGATTCTGGGTAACAGAACCTGGTCCGAGCCCCGCAAGTCACCCCATCTTGGATTCCCCTAGGTCTCTAGTTTTCAGAAATGCACAGGTTTGGTAGGTTTCCCTAGGTGCCGGCTGAGCTATAGACCAAAATCTACAGGTAGGCACTTCGCAAAAAACACCTCTGTTTTCTTCCAAAAATTTGGATGTGTCCACGTTGCGCTTTGGGGCGTTTCCTGTCGCGGGCGCTAGGCCTACCCACACAAGTGAGGTATCATTTTTATCGGGAGACTTGGGGGAACGCTGGGAGGAAGGAAATTTGTGGCTCCTCTCAGATTCCAGAACTTTCTGCCACAGAAATGTGAGTAACATGTGTTTTTTTAGCCAAATTTTGAGGTTTGCAAAGGATTCTGGGTAACAGAACCTGGTCCGAGCCCAGCAAGTCACCCCATCTTGGATTCTCTAGGTCTCTAGGTTTCAGAAATGCACAGGTTTGGTAAGTTTCCCTAGGTGCCGGCTGAGCTAGAGGCCAAAATCTACAGGTAGGCACTTCGCAAAAAACACGTATGTTTTCTTCCAAAAATTTGGATTTGTCCACGTTGTGCTTTGGGGCGTTTCCTGTCGCGGGCGCTAGGCCTACCCACACAAGTGAGGTATCATTTTTATCGGGAGACTTGGGGGAACACTGGGTGGAAATAAATTTGTGGCTCCTCTCAGATTCCAGAACTTTCTGCCACAGAAATGTGAGGAACATGTGTTTTTTTAGCCAAATTTTGAGGTTTGCAAAGGATTCTGGGTAACAGAACCTGGTCCGAGCCCCGCAAGTCACCACATCTTGGATTCCTCTAGGTCTCTAGGTTTCAGAAATGCACAGGTTTGGTAGGTTTCCCTAGGTGCCGGCTGAGCTAGAGGCCAAAATCTACAGGTAGGCACTTCGCAAAAATCACCTCTGTTTTCTTTCAAAAAATTGGATGTGTCCACGTTGCGATTTGGGGAGTTTCCTGTCGCTGGCGCTAGGCCTACCCACACAAGTGAGGTATCATTTTTATCAGAAGACTTGGGGGAACGCTGGGTGGAAGGAAATTTGTGGCTCCTCTCAGATTCCAGAACTTTCTGCCACAGAAATGTGAGGAACATGTGTTTTTTTAGCCAAATTTTGAGGTTTGCAAAGGATTCTGGGTAACAGAACCTGGTCCGAGCCCCGCAAGTCACCCCATCTTGGATTCCTCCAGGTCTCTAGGTTTCAGAAATGCACAGGTTTGGTAGGTTTCCCTAGGTGCCGGCTGAGCTAGAGGCCAAAATCTACAGGTAGGCACTTCGCAAAAAACACCTCTGTTTTCTTCCAAAAATGTGGATGTGTCCACGTTGCGCTTTGGGGCGTTTCCTGTCGCGGGCGCTAGGCCTACCCACACAAGTGGGGTATCATTTTTATCGGGAGACTTGGGGGAACGCTGGGTGGAAGGCAATTTGTGGCTCCTCTCAGATTCCAGAACTTTCTGCCACAGAAATGTGAGGAACATGTGTTTTTTTAGCCAAATTTTGAGGTTTGCAAAGGATACTGGGTAACAGAACCTGGTCCGAGCCCCACAAGTCACCCCTCCTTAGATTCCCCTGGGTCTCTAGTTTTAAGAAATGCACAGGTTTGGTAGGTTTCCCTAGGTGCCGGCTGAGCTAGAGGCCAAAATCTACAGGTAGACACTTCGCAAAAATCACCTCTGTTTTCTTTCAAAAAATTGGATGTGTCCACGTTGCGCTTTGGGGCGTTTCCTGTCGCGGGCGCTAGGCCTACCCACACAAGTGAGGTATCATTTTTATCGGGAGACTTGGGGGAACGCTGGATGGAAGGAAATTTGTGGCTCCTCTCAGATTCCAGAACTTTCTGCCACAGAAATGTGAGTAACATGTGTTTTTTTAGCCAAATTTTGAGGTTTGCAAAGGATTCTGGGTAACAGAACCTGGTCCGAGCCCCGCAAGTCACCCCATCTTGGATTCCTCTAGGTCTCTAGGTTTCAGAAATGCACAGGTTTGGTAGGTTTCCCTAGGTGCCGGCTGAGCTAGAGGCCAAAATCTACAGGTAGGCACTTCGCAAAAAACACCTCTGTTTTCTTCCAAAAATTTGGATGTGTCCACATTGTGCTTTGGGGCGTTTCCTGTCGCGGGCGCTAGGCCTACCCACACAAGTGAGGTATCATTTTTATCGGGAGACTTGGGGGAACGCTGGGTGGAAGGAAATTTGTGGCTCCTCTCAGATTCCAGAACTTTCTGCCACAGAAATGTGAGGAACATGTGTTTTTTTAGCCAAATTTTGAGGTTTGCAAAGGATTCTGGGTAACAGAACCTGGTCCGAGCCCCACAAGTCACCCCTCCTTAGATTCCCCTAGGTCTCTAGTTTTCAGAAATGCACAGGTTTGGTAGGTTTCCCTAGGTGCCGGCTGAGCTAGAGGCCAAAATCTACAGTTAGGCACTTCGCAAAAATCACCTCTGTTTTCTTTCAAAAAATTGGATGTGTCCACGTTGCGCTTTGGGGCGTTTCCTGTCGCGGGCGCTAGGCCTACCCACACAAGTGAGGTATCATTTTTATCGGGAGACTTGGGGGAACGCTGGGTGGAAGGAAATTTGTGGCTCCTCTCAGATTCCAGAACTTTCTGCCACAGAAATGTGAGTAACATGTGTTTTTTTAGCCAAATTTTGAGGTTTGCAAAGGATTCTGGGTAACAGAACCTGGTCCGAGACCCGCAAGTCACCCCATCTTGGATTCCTCTAGGTCTCTAGGTTTCAGAAATGCACAGGTTTGGTAGGTTTCCCTAGGTGCCGGCTGTGCTAGAGGCCAAAATCTACAGGTAGGCACTTCGCAAAAATCACCTCTATTTTCTTCCAAAAATTTGGATGTGTCCACGTTGCGCTTTGGGCTGTTTCCTGTCGCGGGCGCTAGGCCTACCCACACAAGTGAGGTATCATTTTTATCGGGAGACTTGGGGGAACGCTGGATGGAAGGAAATTTGTGGCTCCTCTCAGATTCCAGAACTTTCTGCCACAGAAATATGAGGAACATGTGTTTTCTTAACCATATTTTGAGGTTTGCAAAGGATTCTGGGTAACAGAACCTGGTCCGAGCCCCGCAAGTCACCCCTCCTTAGATTCCCCTAGGTCTCTAGTTTTCAGAAATGCACAGGTTTGGTAGGTTGCCCTAGGTGCCGGCTGAGCTAGAGGCCAAAATCTACAGGTAGGCACTTTGCAAAAAACACCTCTGTTTTCTTTAAAAAATTTGGATGGGTCCACGTTGCGCTTTGGGGCGTTTCCTGTCGCGGGCACTAGGCCTACCCACACAAGTGAGGTGTCATTTTTATCGGGAGACTTCGGGGAACGCTGGGTGGAAGGAAATTTGTGGCTCCTCTCAGATTCCAGAACTTTCTGCCACAGAAATGTGAGGAACATGTGTTTTTTTTAGCCAAATTTTGAGGTTTGCAAAGGATTCTGGGTAACAGAACCTGGTCCGAGCCCCGCAAGTCACCCCTCCTTAGATTCCCCTAGGTCTCTAGTTTTCAGAAATGCACAGGCTTGTTAGGTTTCCCTAGGTGCCGGCTGAGCTAGAGGCCAAAATCTACAGGTAGACACTTCGCAAAAAACACCTCTGTTTTCTTTAAAAAATTTGGATGTGTCCACGTTGCGCTTTGGGGCGTTTCATGTCGCGGGCGCTAGGCCTACCCACACAAGTGAGGTATCATTTTTATCGGGAGACTTGGGGGAACGCTGGGTGGAAGGCAATTTGTGGCTCCTCTCAGATTCCAGAACTTTCTGCCACAGAAATGTGAGGAACATGTGTTTTTTTAGCCAAATTTTGAGGTTTGCAAAGGATACTGGGTAACAGAACCTGGTCCGAGCCCCACAAGTCACCCCTCCTTAGATTCCCCTGGGTCTCTAGTTTTAAGAAATGCACAGGTTTGGTAGGTTTCCCTAGGTGCCGGCTGAGCTAGAGGCCAAAATCTACAGGTAGACACTTCACAAAAATCACCTCTGTTTTCTTTAAAAAAATTGGATGTGTCCACGTTGCGCTTTGGGGCGTTTCCTGTCACGGGCGCTAGGCCTACCCACACAAGTGAGGTATCATTTTTATCGGGAGACTTGGGGGAACGCTGGGTGGAAGGAAATTTGTGGCTCCTCTCAGATTCCAGAACTTTCTGCCACAGAAATGTGAGTAACATGTGTTTTTTTAGCCAAATTTTGAGGTTTGCAAAGGATTCTGGGTAACAGAACCTGGTCCGAGCCCTGCAAGTCACCCCATCTTGGATTCCTCTAGGTCTCTAGGTTTCAGAAATGCACAGGTTTGGTAGGTTTCCCTAGGTGCCGGCTGTGCTAGAGGCCAAAATCTACAGGTAGGCACTTCGCAAAAATCACCTCTGTTTTCTTCCAAAAATTTGGATGTGTCCATGTTGCGCTTTGGGCTGTTTCCTGTCGCGGGCGCTAGGCCTACCCACACAAGTGAGGTATCATTTTTATCGGGAGACTTGGGGGAACGCTGGATGGAAGGAAATTTGTGGCTCCTCTCAGATTCCAGAACTTTCTGCCACAGAAATATGAGGAACATGTGTTTTCTTAGCCATATTTTGAGGTTTGCAAAGGATTCTGGGTAACAGAACCTGGTCCGAGCCCCGCAAGTCACCACTCCTTAGATTCCCCTAGGTCTCTAGTTTTCAGAAATGCACAGGTTTGGTAGGTTGCCCTAGGTGCCGGCTGAGCTAGAGGCCAAAATCTACAGGTAGGCACTTTGCAAAAAACACCTCTGTTTTCTTTAAAAAATTTGGATGTGTCCACGTTGCGCTTTGGGGCGTTTCATGTCGCGGGCGCTAGGCCTACCCACACAAGTGAGGTATCATTTTTATCGGGAGACTTCGGGGAACGCTGGGTGGAAGGAAATTTGTGGCTCCTCTCAGATTCCAGAACTTTCTGCCACAGAAATGTGAGGAACATGTGTTTTTTAGCCAAATTTTGAGGTTTGCAAAGGATTCTGGGTAACAGAACCTGGTCCGAGCTTCACAAGTCACCCCTCCTTAGATTCCCCTAGGTCTCTAGTTTTCAGAAATGCACAGGTTTGGTAGGTTTCCCTAGGTGCCGGCTGAGCTAGAGGCCAAAATCTACAGTTAGGCACTTCGCAAAAATCACCTCTGTTTTCTTTCAAAAAATTGGATGTGTCCACGTTGCGCTTTGGGGCGTTTCCTGTCGCGGGCGCTAGGCCTACCCACACAAGTGAGGTATCATTTTTATCGGGAGACTTGGGGGAACGCTGGGTGGAAGGAAATTTGTGGCTCCTCTCAGATTCCAGAACTTTCTGCCACAGAAATGTGAGTAACATGTGTTTTTTTAGCCAAATTTTGAGGTTTGCAAAGGATTCTGGGTAACAGAACCTGGTCCGAGCCCCGCAAGTCACCCCATCTTGGATTCCTCTAGGTCTCTAGGTTTCAGAAATGCACAGGTTTGGTAGGTTTCCCTAGGTGCCGGCTGTGCTAGAGGCCAAAATCTACAGGTAGGCACTTCGCAAAAAACACCTCTGTTTTCTTCCCAAAATTTGGATGTGTCCACGTTGCGCTTTGGGCTGTTTCCTGTCGCGGGCGCTAGGCCTACCCACACAAGTGAGGTATCATTTTTATCGGGAGACTTGGGGGAACGCTGGATGGAAGGAAATTTGTGGCTCCTCTCAGATTCCAGAACTTTCTGCCACAGAAATATGAGGAACATGTGTTTTCTTAGCCATATTTTGAGGTTTGCAAAGGATTCTGGGTAACAGAACCTGGTCCGAGCCCCGCAAGTCACCCCTCCTTAGATTCCCCTAGGTCTCTAGTTTTCAGAAATGCACAGGTTTGGTAGGTTGCCCTAGGTGCCGGCTGAGCTAGAGGCCAAAATCTACAGGTAGGCACTTTGCAAAAAACACCTCTGTTTTCTTTCAAAAATTTGGATGTGTCCACGTTGCGCTTTGGGGCGTTTCCTGTCGCGGGCGCTAGCCCTACCCACACAAGTGAGGTGTCATTTTTATCGGGAGACTTCGGGGAACGCTGGGTGGAAGGAAATTTGTGGCTCCTCTCAGATTCCAGAACTTTCTGCCACAGAAATGTGAGGAACATGTGTTTTTTTAGCCAAATTTTGAGGTTTGCAAAGGATTCTGGGTAACAGAACCTGGTCCGAGCCCCGCAAGTCACCCCTCCTTAGATTCCCCTAGGTCTCTAGTTTTCAGAAATGCACAGGTTTGGTAGGTTTCCCTAGGTGCCGGCTGAGCTAGAGGCCAAAATCTACAGGTAGACACTTCGCAAAAAACACCTCTGTTTTCTTTAAAAAATTTGGATGTGTCCACGTTGCGCTTTGGGGCGTTTCATGTCGCGGGCGCTAGGCCTACCCACACAAGTGAGGTATCATTTTTATCGGGAGACTTGGGGGAACGCTGGGTGGAAGGAAATTTGTGGCTCCTCTCAGATTCCAGAACTTTCTGCCACAGAAATGTGAGGAACATGTGTTTTTTTAGTCAAATTTTGAGGTTTGCAAAGGATTCTGGGTAACAGAACCTGGTCCGAGCCCCGCAAGTCACCCCA
This sequence comes from Pleurodeles waltl, assembly GCF_031143425.1. Lineage (NCBI taxonomy): Eukaryota > Metazoa > Chordata > Amphibia > Caudata > Salamandridae > Pleurodeles > Pleurodeles waltl. The sequence goes on from NC_090448.1 coordinate 708,039,511, forward strand.
TCTTGGATTCCTCTAAGTCTCTAGGTTTCAGAAATGCACAGGTTTGGTAGGTTTCCCTAGGTGCCGGCTGAGCTAGAGGCCAAAATCTACAGGTAGGCACTTCGCAAAAATCACCTCTGTTTTCTTTAAAAAAATTGGATGTGTCCACGTTGTGATTTGGGGCGTTTCCTGTCGCTGGCGCTAGGCCTACCCACACAAGTGAGGTATAATTTTTATCGGAAGACTTGGGGGAACGCTGGGTGGAAGGAAATTTGTGGCTCCTCTCAGATTCCAGAACTTTCTGCCACAGAAATGTGAGTAACATGTGTTTTTTTAGCCAAATTTTGAGGTTTGCAAAGGATTCTGGGTAACAGAACCTGGTCCGAGCCCCGCAAGTCACCCCATCTTGGATTCCTCTAGGTCTCTAGGTTTCAGAAATGCACAGGTTTGGTAGGTTTCCCTAGGTGCCGGCTGAGCTAGAGGCCAAAATCTACAGGTAGGCACTTCGCAAAAAACACCTCTGTTTTCTTCCAAAAATTTGGATGTGTCCACGTTGCGCTTTGGGGAGTTTCCTGTCGCGGGCGCTAGGCCTACCCACACAAGTGAGGTATCATTTTTATCGGGAGACTTGGAGGAACGCTGGGTGGAAGGCAATTTGTGGCTCCTCTCAGATTCCAGAACTTTCTGCCACAGAAATGTGAGGAACATGTGTTTTTTTAGCCAAATTTTGAGGTTTGCAAAGGATTCTGGGTAACAGAACCTGGTCCGAGCCCTGCAAGTCACCCCTCCTTAGATTCCCCTAGGTCTCTAGTTTTCAGAAATGCACAGGTTTAGTAGGTTTCCCTAGGTGCCGGCTGAGCTAGAGGCCAAAATCTACAGGTAGGCACTTCGCAAAAAACACCTCTGTTTTCTTCCAAAAATTTGGATGTGTCCACGTTGCGCTTTGGGGCGTTTCCTGTCGCGGGCGCTAGGCCTACACACACAAGTGAGGTATCATTTTTATCGGGAGACTTGGGGGAACGCTGGGTGGAAGGCAATTTGTGGCTCCTCTCAGATTCCAGAACTTTCTGCCACAGAAATGTGAGGAACATGTGTTTTTTTAGCCAAATTTTGAGGTTTGCAAAGGATTCTGAGTAACAGAACCTGGTCCGAGCCCCGCAAGTCACCCCTCCTTAGATTCCCCTAGGTCTCTAGTTTTCAGAAATGCACAGGTTTGGTAGGTTTCCCTAGGTGCCGGCTGAGCTAGAGGCCAAAATCTACAGGTAGGCACTTCGCAAAAAACACCTCTGTTTTCTTTAAAAAATTTGGATGTGTCCACGTTGCGCTTTGGGGCGTTTCCTGTCGCGGGCGCTAGGCCTACCCACACAAGTGAGGTATCATTTTTATAGGGAGGCTTGGGGGAACGCTGGGTGGAAGGAAATTTGTGGCTCCTCTCAGATTCCAGAACTTTCTGCCACAGAAATATGAGTAACATGTGTTTTCTTAGCCATATTTTGAGGTTTGCAAAGGATTCTGGATAACAGAACCTGGTCCAAGCCCCGCAAGTCACCCCTCCTTAGATTCCCCTAGGTCTCTAGTTTTCAGAAATGCACAGGTTTGGCAGGTTTCCTTAGGTGCCGGCTGAGCTAGAGGCCAAAATCTACACGTAGGCACTTCGCAAAAATCACCTCTGTTTTCTTTCAAAAAATTGGATGTGTCCACGTTGCGATTTGGGGCATTTCCTGTCGCTGGTGCTAGGCCTACCCACACAAGTGAGGTATCATTTTTATCGGAAGACTTGGGGGAACGCTGGGTGGAAGGAAATTTGTGACTCCTCTCAGATTCCAGAACTTTCTGCCACAGAAATGTGAGTAACATGTGTTTTTTTAGCCAAATTTTGAGGTTTGCAAAGGATTCTGGGTAACAGAACCTGGTCCGAGCCCCGCAAGTCACCCCATCTTGGATTCCTCTAGGTCTCTAGGTTTCAGAAATGCACAGGTTTGGTAGGTTTCCCTAGGTGCCGGCTGAGCTAGAGGCCAAAATCTACAGGTATGCACTTCGCAAAAAACACCTCTGTTTTCTTCCAAAAATTTGGATGTGTCCACGTTGCGCTTTGGGGAGTTTCCTGTCGCGGGCGCTAGGCCTACCCACACAAGTGAGGTATCATTTTTATCGGGAGACTTGGAGGAACGCTGGGTGGAAGGCAATTTGTGGCTCCTCTCAGATTCCAGAACTTTCTGCCACAGAAATGTGAGGAACATGTGTTTTTTTAGCCAAATTTTGAGGTATGCAAAGGATTCTGGGTAACAGAACCTGGTCCGAGCACTGCAAGTCACCCCTCCTTAGATTCCCCTAGGTCTCTAGTTTTCAGAAATGCACAGGTTTAGTAGGTTTCCCTAGGTGCCGGCTGAGCTAGAGGCCAAAATCTACAGGTAGGCACTTCGCAAAAAACACCTCTGTTTTCTTTCTAAAATTTGGATGTGTCCACGTTGCGCTTTGGGGCATTTCCTGTCGCGGGCGCTAGGCCTACCCACACAAGTGAGGTATCATTTTTATCGGGAGACTTGGGGGAACGCTGGGTGGAAGGAAATTTGTGGCTCCTCTCAGATTCCAGAACTTTCTGCCACAGAAATATGAGGAACATGTGTTTTCTTAGCCATATTTTGAGGTTTGCAAAGGATTCTGGGTAACAGAACCTGGTCTAAGCCCCGCAAGTCACCCCTCCTTAGATTCCCCTAGGTCTCTAGTTTTCAGAAATGCACAGGTTTGGTAGGTTTCCTTAGGTGCCGGCTGAGCTAGAGGCCAAAATCTACAGGTAGGCACTTCGCAAAAAACACCTCTGTTTTCTTCCAAAAATTTGGATGTGTCCACGTTGCGCTTTGGGGCGTTTCCTGTCGCGGGCGCTAGGCCTACCCACGCAAGTGAGGTATCATTTTTATCGGTAGACTTGGGGGAATGCAGGGTGGAAGGAAATTTGTGGCTCCTCTCAGATTCCAGAACTTTCTGCCACAGAAATGTGAGTAACATGTGTTTTTTTAGCCAAATTTTGAGGTTTGCAAAGGATTCTGGGTAACAGAACCTGGTCCGAGCCCCGCAAGTCACCCCATCTTGGATTCCTCCAGGTCTCTAGGTTTCAGAAATGCACAGGTTTGGTAGGTTTCCCTAGGTGCCGGCTGAGCTAGAGGCCAAAATCTACAGGTAGGAACTTCGCAAAAAACACCTCTGTTTTCTTCCAAAAATTTGGATGTGTCCACGTTGCGCTTTGGGGCGTTTCCTATCGCGGACGCTAGGCCTACCCACACAAGTGAGGTATCTTTTTTATCGGGAGACTTGGGGGAACGCTGGGTGGAAGGAAATTTGTGGCTCCTCTCAGATTCCAGAACTTTCTGCCACAGAAATATGAGGAACATGTGTTTTCTTAGCCATATTTTGAGGTTTGCAAAGGATTCTGGGTAACAGAACCTGGTCCGAGCCCCGCAAGTCACCCCTCCTTAGATTCCCCTAGGTCTCTAGTTTTCAGAAATGCACAGGTTTGGTAGGTTTCCTTAGGTGCCGGCTGAGCTATAGGCCAAAATCTACAGGTAGGCACTTCGCAAAAAACACCTCTGTTTTCTTCCCAAAATTTGGATGTGTCCACGTTGCGCTTTGGGGCGTTTCCTGTCGCGGGCGCTAGGCCTACCCACACAAGTGAGGTATCATTTTTATCGGTAGACTTGGGGGAACGCTGGGCGGAAGGAAATTTGTGGCTCCTCTCAGATTCCAGAACTTTCTGCCACAGAAATGTGAGGAACATGTGTTTTTTTAGCCAAAATTTGAGGTTTGCAAAGGATTCTGGGTAACAGAACCTGGTCCGAGCCCCGCAAGTCACCCCATCTTGGATTCCCCTAGGTCTCTAGTTTTCAGAAATGCACAGGTTTGGTAGGTTTCCCTAGGTGCCGGCTGAGCTATAGACCAAAATCTACAGGTAGGCACTTCGCAAAAAACACCTCTGTTTTCTTCCAAAAATTTGGATGTGTCCACGTTGCGCTTTGGGGCGTTTCCTGTCGCAGGCGCTAGGCCTACCCACACAAGTGAGGTATCATTTTTATCGGGAGACTTGGGGGAACGCTGGGTGGAAGGAAATTTGTGGCTCCTCTCAGATTCCAGAACTTTCTGCCACAGAAATGTGAGTAACATGTGTTTTTTTAGCCAAATTTTGAGGTTTGCAAAGGATTCTGGGTAACAGAACCTGGTCCGAGCCCAGCAAGTCACCCCATCTTGGATTCTCTAGGTCTCTAGGTTTCAGAAATGCACAGGTTTGGTAAGTTTCCCTAGGTGCCGGCTGAGCTAGAGGCCAAAATCTACAGGTAGGCACTTCGCAAAAAACACGTATGTTTTCTTCCAAAAATTTGGATTTGTCCACGTTGTGCTTTGGGGCGTTTCCTGTCGCGGGCGCTAGGCCTACCCACACAAGTGAGGTATCATTTTTATCGGGAGACTTGGGGGAACACTGGGTGGAAATAAATTTGTGGCTCCTCTCAGATTCCAGAACTTTCTGCCACAGAAATGTGAGGAACATGTGTTTTTTTAGCCAAATTTTGAGGTTTGCAAAGGATTCTGGGTAACAGAACCTGGTCCGAGCCCCGCAAGTCACCACATCTTGGATTCCTCTAGGTCTCTAGGTTTCAGAAATGCACAGGTTTGGTAGGTTTCCCTAGGTGCCGGCTGAGCTAGAGGCCAAAATCTACAGGTAGGCACTTCGCAAAAATCACCTCTGTTTTCTTTCAAAAAATTGGATGTGTCCACGTTGCGATTTGGGGAGTTTCCTGTCGCTGGCGCTAGGCCTACCCACACAAGTGAGGTATCATTTTTATCAGAAGACTTGGGGGAACGCTGGGTGGAAGGAAATTTGTGGCTCCTCTCAGATTCCAGAACTTTCTGCCACAGAAATGTGAGGAACATGTGTTTTTTTAGCCAAATTTTGAGGTTTGCAAAGGATTCTGGGTAACAGAACCTGGTCCGAGCCCCGCAAGTCACCCCATCTTGGATTCCTCCAGGTCTCTAGGTTTCAGAAATGCACAGGTTTGGTAGGTTTCCCTAGGTGCCGGCTGAGCTAGAGGCCAAAATCTACAGGTAGGCACTTCGCAAAAAACACCTCTGTTTTCTTCCACAAATTTGGATGTGTCCACGTTGCGCTTTGGGGCGTTTCCTATCGCGGACGCTAGGCCTACCCACACAAGTGAGGTATCATTTTTATCGGGAGACTTGGGGGAACGCTGGGTGGAAGGACATTTGTGGCTCCTCTCAGATTCCAGAACTTTCTGCCACAGAAATATGAGGAACATGTGTTTTCTTAGCCATATTTTGAGGTTTGCAAAGGATTCTGGGTAACAGAACCTGGTCCGAGCCCCGCAAGTCACCCCTCCTTAGATTCCCCTAGGTCTCTAGTTTTCAGAAATGCACAGGTTTGGCAGGTTTCCTTAGGTGCCGGCTGAGCTATAGGCCAAAATCTACAGGTAGGCACTTCGCAAAAAACACCTCTGTTTTCTTCCCAAAATTTGGATGTGTCCACGTTGCGCTTTGGGGTGTTTCCTGTCGCGGGCGCTAGGCCTACCCACACAAGTGAGGTATCATTTTTATCGGTAGACTTGGGGGAACGCTGGGCGGAAGGAAATTTGTGGCTCCTCTCAGATTCCAGAACTTTCTGCCACAGAAATGTGAGGAACATGTGTTTTTTTAGCCAAAATTTGAGGTTTGCAAAGGATTCTGGGTAACAGAACCTGGTCCGAGCCCCGCAAGTCACCCCATCTTGGATTCCCCTAGGTCTCTAGTTTTCAGAAATGCACAGGTTTGGTAGGTTTCCCTAGGTGCCGGCTGAGCTATAGACCAAAATCTACAGGTAGGCACTTCGCAAAAAACACCTCTGTTTTCTTCCAAAAATTTGGATGTGTCCACGTTGCGCTTTGGGGCGTTTCCTGTCGCGGGCGCTAGGCCTACCCACACAAGTGAGGTATCATTTTTATCGGGAGACTTGGGGGAACGCTGGGTGGAAGGAAATTTGTGGCTCCTCTCAGATTCCAGAACTTTCTGCCACAGAAATGAGAGTAACATGTGTTTTTTTAGCCAAATTTTGAGGTTTGCAAAGGATTCTGGGTAACAGAACCTGGTCCGAGCCCAGCAAGTCACCCCATCTTGGATTCTCTAGGTCTCTAGGTTTCAGAAATGCACAGGTTTGGTAAGTTTCCCTAGGTGCCGGCTGAGCTAGAGGCCAAAATCTACAGGTAGGCACTTCGCAAAAAACACGTATGTTTTCTTCCAAAAATTTGGATTTGTCCACGTTGTGCTTTGGGGCGTTTCCTGTCGCGGGCGCTAGGCCTACCCACACAAGTGAGGTATCATTTTTATCGGGAGACTTGGGGGAACACTGGGTGGAAATAAATTTGTGGCTCCTCTCAGATTCCAGAACTTTCTGCCACAGAAATGTGAGGAACATGTGTTTTTTTAGCCAAATTTTGAGGTTTGCAAAGGATTCTGGGTAACAGAACCTGGTCCGAGCCCCGCAAGTCACCACATCTTGGATTCCTCTAGGTCTCTAGGTTTCAGAAATGCACAGGTTTGGTAGGTTTCCCTAGGTGCCGGCTGAGCTAGAGGCCAAAATCTACAGGTAGGCACTTCGCAAAAATCACCTCTGTTTTCTTTCAAAAAATTGGATGTGTCCACGTTGCGATTTGGGGAGTTTCCTGTCGCTGGCGCTAGGCCTACCCACACAAGTGAGGTATCATTTTTATCAGAAGACTTGGGGGAACGCTGGGTGGAAGGAAATTTGTGGCTCCTCTCAGATTCCAGAACTTTCTGCCACAGAAATGTGAGGAACATGTGTTTTTTTAGCCAAATTTTGAGGTTTGCAAAGGATTCTGGGTAACAGAACCTGGTCCGAGCCCCGCAAGTCACCCCATCTTGGATTCCTCCAGGTCTCTAGGTTTCAGAAATGCACAGGTTTGGTAGGTTTCCCTAGGTGCCGGCTGAGCTAGAGGCCAAAATCTACAGGTAGGCACTTCGCAAAAAACACCTCTGTTTTCTTCCACAAATTTGGATGTGTCCACGTTGCGCTTTGGGGCGTTTCCTATCGCGGACGCTAGGCCTACCCACACAAGTGAGGTATCATTTTTATCGGGAGACTTGGGGGAACGCTGGGTGGAAGGACATTTGTGGCTCCTCTCAGATTCCAGAACTTTCTGCCACAGAAATATGAGGAACATGTGTTTTCTTAGCCATATTTTGAGGTTTGCAAAGGATTCTGGGTAACAGAACCTGGTCCGAGCCCCGCAAGTCACCCCTCCTTAGATTCCCCTAGGTCTCTAGTTTTCAGAAATGCACAGGTTTGGCAGGTTTCCTTAGGTGCCGGCTGAGCTATAGGCCAAAATCTACAGGTAGGCACTTCGCAAAAAACACCTCTGTTTTCTTCCCAAAATTTGGATGTGTCCACGTTGCGCTTTGGGGCGTTTCCTGTCGCGGGCGCTAGGCCTACCCACACAAGTGAGGTATCATTTTTATCGGTAGACTTGGGGGAACGCTGGGCGGAAGGAAATTTGTGGCTCCTCTCAGATTCCAGAACTTTCTGCCACAGAAATGTGAGGAACATGTGTTTTTTTAGCCAAAATTTGAGGTTTGCATAGGATTCTGGGTAACAGAACCTGGTCCGAGCCCCGCAAGTCACCCCATCTTGGATTCCCCTAGGTCTCTAGTTTTCAGAAATGCACAGGTTTGGTAGGTTTCCCTAGGTGCCGGCTGAGCTATAGACCAAAATCTACAGGTAGGCACTTCGCAAAAAACACCTCTGTTTTCTTCCAAAAATTTGGATGTGTCCACGTTGCGCTTTGGGGCGTTTCCTGTCGCGGGCGCTAGGCCTACCCACACAAGTGAGGTATCATTTTTATCGGGAGACTTGGGGGAACGCTGGGTGGAAGGAAATTTGTGGCTCCTCTCAGATTCCAGAACTTTCTGCCACAGAAATGTGAGTAACATGTGTTTTTTTAGCCAAATTTTGAGGTTTGCAAAGGATTCTGGGTAACAGAACCTGGTCCGAGCCCCGCAAGTCACCCCATCTTGGATTCTCTAGGTCTCTAGGTTTCAGAAATGCACAGGTTTGGTAAGTTTCCCTAGGTGCCGGCTGAGCTAGAGGCCAAAATCTACAGGTAGGCACTTCGCAAAAAACACGTATGTTTTCTTCCAAAAATTTGGATTTGTCCACGTTGTGCTTTGGGGCGTTTCCTGTCGCGGGCGCTAGGCCTACCCACACAAGTGAGGTATCATTTTTATCGGGAGACTTGGGGGAACACTGGGTGGAAATAAATTTGTGGCTCCTCTCAGATTCCAGAACTTTCTGCCACAGAAATGTGAGAAACATGTGTTTTTTTAGCCAAATTTTGAGGTTTGCAAAGGATTCTGGGTAACAGAACCTGGTCCGAGCCCCGCAAGTCACCACATCTTGGATTCCTCTAGGTCTCTAGGTTTCAGAAATGCACAGGTTTGGTAGGTTTCCCTAGGTGCCGGCTGAGCTAGAGGCCAAAATCTACAGGTAGGCACTTCGCAAAAATCACGTCTGTTTTCTTTCAAAAAATTGGATGTGTCCACGTTGCGATTTGGGGAGTTTCCTGTCGCTGGCGCTAGGCCTACCCACACAAGTGAGGTATCATTTTTATCAGAAGACTTGGGGGAACGCTGGGTGGAAGGAAATTTGTGGCTCCTCTCAGATTCCAGAACTTTCTGCCACAGAAATGTGAGGAACATGTGTTTTTTTAGCCAAATTTTGAGGTTTGCAAAGGATTCTGGGTAACAGAACCTGGTCCGAGCCCCGCAAGTCACCCCATCTTGGATTCCTCCAGGTCTCTAGGTTTCAGAAATGCACAGGTTTGGTAGGTTTCCCTAGGTGCCGGCTGAGCTAGAGGCCAAAATCTACAGGTAGGCACTTCGCAAAAAACACCTCTGTTTTCTTCCAAAAATGTGGATGTGTCCACGTTGCGCTTTGGGGCGTTTCCTGTCGCGGGCGCTAGGCCTACCCACACAAGTGGGGTATCATTTTTATCGGGAGACTTGGGGGAACGCTGGGTGGAAGGCAATTTGTGGCTCCTCTCAGATTCCAGAACTTTCTGCCACAGAAATGTGAGGAACATGTGTTTTTTTAGCCAAATTTTGAGGTTTGCAAAGGATACTGGGTAACAGAACCTGGTCCGAGCCCCACAAGTCACCCCTCCTTAGATTCCCCTGGGTCTCTAGTTTTAAGAAATGCACAGGTTTGGTAGGTTTCCCTAGGTGCCGGCTGAGCTAGAGGCCAAAATCTACAGGTAGACACTTCGCAAAAATCACCTCTGTTTTCTTTCAAAAAATTGGATGTGTCCACGTTGCGCTTTGGGGCGTTTCCTGTCGCGGGCGCTAGGCCTACCCACACAAGTGAGGTATCATTTTTATCGGGAGACTTGGGGGAACGCTGGGTGGAAGGAAATTTGTGGCTCCTCTCAGATTCCAGAACTTTCTGCCACAGAAATGTGAGTAACATGTGTTTTTTTAGCCAAATTTTGAGGTTTGCAAAGGATTCTGGGTAACAGAACCTGGTCCGAGCCCCGCAAGTCACCCCATCTTGGATTCCTCTAGGTCTCTAGGTTTCAGAAATGCACAGGTTTGGTAGGTTTCCCTAGGTGCCGGCTGAGCTAGAGGCCAAAATCTACAGGTAGGCACTTCGCAAAAAACACCTCTGTTTTCTTCCAAAAATTTGGATGTGTCCACATTGTGCTTTGGGGCGTTTCCTGTCGCGGGCGCTAGGCCTACCCACACAAGTGAGGTATCATTTTTATCGGGAGACTTGGGGGAACGCTGGGTGGAAGGAAATTTGTGGCTCCTCTCAGATTCCAGAACTTTCTGCCACAGAAATGTGAGGAACATGTGTTTTTTTAGCCAAATTTTGAGGTTTGCAAAGGATTCTGGGTAACAGAACCTGGTCCGAGCCCCACAAGTCACCCCTCCTTAGATTCCCCTAGGTCTCTAGTTTTCAGAAATGCACAGGTTTGGTAGGTTTCCCTAGGTGCCGGCTGAGCTAGAGGCCAAAATCTACAGTTAGGCACTTCGCAAAAATCACCTCTGTTTTCTTTCAAAAAATTGGATGTGTCCACGTTGCGCTTTGGGGCGTTTCCTGTCGCGGGCGCTAGGCCTACCCACACAAGTGAGGTATCATTTTTATCGGGAGACTTGGGGGAACGCTGGGTGGAAGGAAATTTGTGGCTCCTCTCAGATTCCAGAACTTTCTGCCACAGAAATGTGAGTAACATGTGTTTTTTTAGCCAAATTTTGAGGTTTGCAAAGGATTCTGGGTAACAGAACCTGGTCCGAGACCCGCAAGTCACCCCATCTTGGATTCCTCTCGGTCTCTAGGTTTCAGAAATGCACAGGTTTGGTAGGTTTCCCTAGGTGCCGGCTGTGCTAGAGGCCAAAATCTACAGGTAGGCACTTCGCAAAAATCACCTCTATTTTCTTCCAAAAATTTGGATGTGTCCACGTTGCGCTTTGGGCTGTTTCCTGTCGCGGGCGCTAGGCCTACCCACACAAGTGAGGTATCATTTTTATCGGGAGACTTGGGGGAACGCTGGATGGAAGGAAATTTGTGGCTCCTCTCAGATTCCAGAACTTTCTGCCACAGAAATATGAGGAACATGTGTTTTCTTAACCATATTTTGAGGTTTGCAAAGGATTCTGGGTAACAGAACCTGGTCCGAGCCCCGCAAGTCACCCCTCCTTAGATTCCCCTAGGTCTCTAGTTTTCAGAAATGCACAGGTTTGGTAGGTTGCCCTAGGTGCCGGCTGAGCTAGAGGCCAAAATCTACAGGTAGGCACTTTGCAAAAAACACCTCTGTTTTCTTTCAAAAATTTGGATGGGTCCACGTTGCGCTTTGGGGCGTTTCCTGTCGCGGGCACTAGGCCTACCCACACAAGTGAGGTGTCATTTTTATCGGGAGACTTCGGGGAACGCTGGGTGGAAGGAAATTTGTGGCTCCTCTAAGATTCCAGAACTTTCTGCCACAGAAATGTGAGGAACATGTGTTTTTTTTAGCCAAATTTTGAGGTTTGCAAAGGATTCTGGGTAACAGAACCTGGTCCGAGCCCCGCAAGTCACCCCTCCTTAGATTCCCCTAGGTCTCTAGTTTTCAGAAATGCACAGGCTTGGTAGGTTTCCCTAGGTGCCGGCTGAGCTAGAGGCCAAAATCTACAGGTAGACACTTCGCAAAAAACACCTCTGTTTTCTTTAAAAAATTTGGATGTGTCCACGTTGCGCTTTGGGGCGTTTCATGTCGCGGGCGCTAGGCCTACCCACACAAGTGAGGTATCATTTTTATCGGGAGACTTGGGGGAACGCTGGGTGGAAGGCAATTTGTGGCTCCTCTCAGATTCCAGAACTTTCTGCCACAGAAATGTGAGGAACATGTGTTTTTTTAGCCAAATTTTGAGGTTTGCAAAGGATACTGGGTAACAGAACCTGGTCCGAGCCCCACAAGTCACCCCTCCTTAGATTCCCCTGGGTCTCTAGTTTTAAGAAATGCACAGGTTTGGTAGGTTTCCCTAGGTGCCGGCTGAGCTAGAGGCCAAAATCTACAGGTAGACACTTCACAAAAATCACCTCTGTTTTCTTTCAAAAAATTGGATGTGTCCACGTTGCGCTTTGGGGCGTTTCCTGTCACGGGCGCTAGGCCTACCCACACAAGTGAGGTATCATTTTTATCGGGAGACTTGGGGGAACGCTGGGTGGAAGGAAATTTGTGGCTCCTTTCAGATTCCAGAACTTTCTGCCACAGAAATGTGAGTAACATGTGTTTTTTTAGCCAAATTTTGAGGTTTGCAAAGGATTCTGGGTAACAGAACCTGGTCCGAGCCCTGCAAGTCACCCCATCTTGGATTCCTCTAGGTCTCTAGGTTTCAGAAATGCACAGGTTTGGTAGGTTTCCCTAGGTGCCGGCTGTGCTAGAGGCCAAAATCTACAGGTAGGCACTTCGCAAAAATCACCTCTGTTTTCTTCCAAAAATTTGGATGTGTCCACGTTGCGCTTTGGGCTGTTTCCTGTCGCGGGCGCTAGGCCTACCCACACAAGTGAGGTATCATTTTTATCGGGAGACTTGGGGGAACGCTGGATGGAAGGAAATTTGTGGCTCCTCTCAGATTCCAGAACTTTCTGCCACAGAAATATGAGGAACATGTGTTTTCTTAGCCATATTTTGAGGTTTGCAAAGGATTCTGGGTAACAGAACCTGGTCCGAGCCCCGCAAGTCACCCCTCCTTAGATTCCCCTAGGTCTCTAGTTTTCAGAAATGCACAGGTTTGGTAGGTTGCCCTAGGTGCCGGCTGAGCTAGAGGCCAAAATCTACAGGTAGGCACTTTGCAAAAAACACCTCTGTTTTCTTTAAAAAATTTGGATGTGTCCACGTTGCGCTTTGGGGCGTTTCATGTCGCGGGCGCTAGGCCTACCCACACAAGTGAGGTATCATTTTTATCGGGAGACTTCGGGGAACGCTGGGTGGAAGGAAATTTGTGGCTCCTCTCAGATTCCAGAACTTTCTGCCACAGAAATGTGAGGAACATGTGTTTTTTAGCCAAATTTTGAGGTTTGCAAAGGATTCTGGGTAACAGAACCTGGTCCGAGCTTCACAAGTCACCCCTCCTTAGATTCCCCTAGGTCTCTAGTTTTCAGAAATGCACAGGTTTGGTAGGTTTCCCTAGGTGCCGGCTGAGCTAGAGGCCAAAATCTACAGTTAGGCACTTCGCAAAAATCACCTCTGTTTTCTTTCAAAAAATTGGATGTGTCCACGTTGCGCTTTGGGGCGTTTCCTGTCGCGGGCGCTAGGCCTACCCACACAAGTGAGGTATCATTTTTATCGGGAGACTTGGGGGAACGCTGGGTGGAAGGAAATTTGTGGCTCCTCTCAGATTCCAGAACTTTCTGCCACAGAAATGTGAGTAACATGTGTTTTTTTAGCCAAATTTTGAGGTTTGCAAAGGATTCTGGGTAACAGAACCTGGTCCGAGCCCCGCAAGTCACCCCATCTTGGATTCCTCTAGGTCTCTAGGTTTCAGAAATGCACAGGTTTGGTAGGTTTCCCTAGGTGCCGGCTGTGCTAGAGGCCAAAATCTACAGGTAGGCACTTCGCAAAAAACACCTCTGTTTTCTTCCCAAAATTTGGATGTGTCCACGTTGAGCTTTGGGCTGTTTCCTGTCGCGGGCGCTAGGCCTACCCACACAAGTGAGGTATCATTTTTATCGGGAGACTTGGGGGAACGCTGGATGGAAGGAAATTTGTGGCTCCTCTCAGATTCCAGAACTTTCTGCCACAGAAATATGAGGAACATGTGTTTTCTTAGCCATATTTTGAGGTTTGCAAAGGATTCTGGGTAACAGAACTTGGTCCGAGCCCCGCAAGTCACCCCTCCTTAGATTCCCCTAGGTCTCTAGTTTTCAGAAATGCACAGGTTTGGTAGGTTGCCCTAGGTGCCGGCTGAGCTAGAGGCCAAAATCTACAGGTAGGCACTTTGCAAAAAACACCTCTGTTTTCTTTCAAAAATTTGGATGTGTCCACGTTGCGCTTTGGGGCGTTTCCTGTCGCGGGCGCTAGCCCTACCCACACAAGTGAGGTGTCATTTTTATCGGGAGACTTCGGGGAAGGCTGGGTGGAAGGAAATTTGTGGCTCCTCTCAGATTCCAGAACTTTCTGCCACAGAAATGTGAGGAACATGTGTTTTTTTAGCCAAATATTGAGGTTTGCAAAGGATTCTGGGTAACAGAACCTGGTCCGAGCCCCGCAAGTCACCCCTCCTTAGATTCCCCTAGGTCTCTAGTTTTCAGAAATGCACAGGTTTGGTAGGTTTCCCTAGGTGCCGGCTGAGCTAGAGGCCAAAATCTACAGGTAGACACTTCGCAAAAAACACCTCTGTTTTCTTTAAAAAATTTGGATGTGTCCACGTTGCGCTTTGGGGCGTTTCATGTCGCGGGCGCTAGGCCTACCCACACAAGTGAGGTATCATTTTTATCGGGAGACTTGGGGGAACGCTGGGTGGAAGGAAATTTGTGGCTCCTCTCAGATTCCAGAACTTTCTGCCACAGAAATGTGAGTAACATGTGTTTTTTTAGCCAAATTTTGAGGTTTGCAAAGGATTCTGGGTAACAGAACCTGGTCCGAGCCCCGCAAGTCACCCCATCTTGGATTCCCCTAGGTCTCTAGTTTTCAGAAATGCACAGGTTTGGTAGGGTTCCCTAGGTGCCGGCTGAGCTAGAGGCCAAAATCTACAGGTAGGCACTTCGCAAAAAACACCTCTGTTTTCTTTCAAAAATTTGAATGTGTCCACGTTGCGCTTTGGGGCGTTTCCAGTCGCGGGCGCTAGGCCTACCCACACAAGTGAGGTATAATTTTTATCGGGAGACTTGGAGGAACGCTGGGTGGAAGGAAATTTGTGGCTCCTCTCAGATTCCAGAACTTTCTGTCACCGAAATGTGAAGAACATGTGTTTTTTTAGCCAAATTTTGAGGTTTGCAAAGGATTCTGGGTAACAGAACCTGGTCCGAGCCCCGCAAGTCACCCCTCCTTGGATTCCCCTAGGACTCTAGTTTTCAGAAATGCACAGGTTTGGTAGGTTTCCCTAGGTGCCGGATGAGCTAGAGGCCAAAATCTACAGGTAGGCACTTCGCAAAAAACAGCTCTGTATTTTGTCAAAAAATGGGATGTGTCCACGTTGTGTTTTGGGGCCTTTCCTGTCACGGGCGCTAGGCCTACCCACACAAGTGAGGTATCATTTTTATCGGGAGACTTGGGGGAACGCTGGGTGGAAGGAAATTTGTGGCTCCTCTCAGATTCCAGAACTTTCTGCCACAGAAATGTGAGTAACATGTGTTTTTTTAGCCAAATTTTGAGGTTTGCAAAGGATTCTGGGTAACAGAACCTGGTCCGAGCCCCGCAAATCACCCCATCTTGGATTCCTCTAGGTCTCTAGGTTTCAGAAATGCACAGGTTTGGTAGGTTTCCCTAGGTGCCGGCTGTGCTAGAGGCGAAAATCTACAGGTAGGCACTTCGCAAAAAACACCTCTGTTTTCTTCCAAAAATTTGGATGTGTCCACGTTGCGCTTTGGGCTGTTTCCTGTCGCGGGCGCTAGGCCTACCCACACAAGTGAGGTATCATTTTTATCGGGAGACTTGGGGGAACGCTGGATGGAAGGAAATTTGTGGCTCCTCTCAGATTCCAGAACTTTCTGCCACAGAAATAGAGGAACACATGTTTTCTTAGCCATATTTTGAGGTTTGCAAAGGATTCTGGGTAACAGAACCTGGTCCGAGCCCCGCAAGTCACCCCTCCTTAGATTCCCCTAGGTCTCTAGTTTTCAGAAATGCACAGGTTTGGTAGGTTGCCCTAGGTGCCGGCTGAGCTAGAGGCCAAAATCTACAGGTAGGCACTTCGCAAAAAACACCTCTGTTTTCTTTCAAAAATTTGGATGTGTCCACGTTGCGCTTTGGGGCGTTTCCTGTCGCGGGCGCTGGGCCTACCCACACAAGTGAGGTGTCATTTTTATCGGGAGACTTCGGGGAACGCTGGGTGGAAGGAAATTTGTGGCTCCTCTCAGATTCCAGAACTTTCTGCCACAGAAATGTGAGGAAGATGTGTTTTTTTAGCCAAATTTTGAGGTTTGCAAAGGATTCTGGGTAACAGAACCTGGTCCGAGCCCCGCAAGTCACCCCTCCTTAGATTCCCCTAGGTCTCTAGTTTTCAGAAATGCACAGGTTTGGTAGGTTTCCCTAGGTGCCGGCTGAGCTAGAGGCCAAAATCTACAGGTAGACACTTCACAAAAAACACCTCTGTTTTCTTTAAAAAATGTGGATGTGTCCACGTTGCGCTTTGGGGCGTTTCATGTCGCGGGCGCTAGGCCTACCCACACAAGTGAGGTATCATTTTTATCGGGAGACTTGGGGGAACGCTGGGTGGAAGGAAATTTGTGGCTCCTCTCAGATTCCAGAACTTTCTGCCACAGAAATAGAGGAACACGTGTTTTCTTAGCCATATTTTGAGGTTTGCAAAGGATTCTGGGTAACAGAACCTGGTCCGAGCCCCGCAAGTCACCCCTCCTTAGATTCCCCTAGGTCTCTAGTTTTCAGAAATGCACAGGTTTGGTAGGTTGCCCTAGGTGCCGGCTGAGCTAGAGGCCAAAATCTACAGGTAGGCACTTCGCAAAAAACACCTCTGTTTTCTTTCAAAAATTTGGATGTGTCCACGTTGCGCTTTGGGGCGTTTCCTGTCGCGGGCGCTAGGCCTACCCACACAAGTGAGGTGTCATTTTTATCGGGAGACTTCGGGGAACGCTGGGTGGAAGGAAATTTGTGGCTCCTCTCAGATTCCAGAACTTTCTGCCACAGAAATGTGAGGAAGATGTGTTTTTTTAGCCAAATTTTGAGGTTTGCAAAGGATTCTGGGTAACAGAACCTGGTCCGAGCCCCGCAAGTCACCCCATCTTGGATTCCCCTAGGTCTCTAGTTTTCAGAAATGCACAGGTTTGGTAGGTTTCCCTTGGTGCCGGCTGAGCTAGAGGCCAAAATCTACAGGTAGGCACTTCGCAAAAAACACCTCTGTTTTCTTTCAAAGATTTGTATGTGTCCACGTTGCGCTTTGAGGCGTTTCCTGTCGCGGGCGCTAGGCCTACCCACACAAGTGAGGTATCATTTTTATCGGGAGACTTGGAGGAACGCTGGGTGGAAGGTAATTTGTGGCTCCTCTCAGATTCCAGAACTTTCTGTCACCGAAATGTGAAGAACATGTGTTTTTTTAGCCAAATTTTGAGGTTTGCAAAGGATTCTGGGTAACAGAACCTGGTCCGAGCCCCGCAAGTCACCCCTCCTTGGATTCCCCTAGGACTCTATTTTTCAGAAATGCACAGGTTTGGTAGGTTTCCCTAGGTGCCGGATGAGCCAGAGGCCAAAATCTACAGGTAGGCACTTCGCAAAAAACAGCTCTGTATTTTGTCAAAAAATGGGATGTGTCCACGTTGTGTTTTGGGGCCTTTCCTGTCACAGGCGCTAGGCCTACCCACACAAGTGAGGTATCATTTTTATTGGGAGACTTGGGGGAACGCTGGGTGGAAGGAAATTTGTGGCTCCTCTCAGATTCCAGAACTTTCTGCCACAGAAATGTGAGTAACATGTGTTTTTTTAGCCAAATTTTGAGGTTTGCAAAGGATTCTGGGTAACAGAACCTGGTCCGAGCCCTGCAAGTCACCCCATCTTGGATTCCCCTAGGTCTCTAGTTTTCAGAAATGCACAGGTTTGGTAGGTTTCCCTAGGTGCCGGCTGAGCTAGAGGCCAAAATCTACAGGTAGGCACTTCGCAAAAAACACCTCTGTTTTCTTCCAAAAATTTGGATGTGTCCACGTTGCGCTTTGGGGCGTTTCCTGTCACGGGCGCTAGGCCTACCCACACAAGTGAGGTATCATTTTTATCGGGAGACTTGGGGGAACGCTGGGTGGAAGGAAATTTGTGGCTCCTCTCAGATTCCAGAACTTTCTGCCACAGAAATGTGAGGAACATGTGTTTTTTTAGCCAAATTTTGAGGTTTGCAAAGGATTCTGGGTAACATAACCTGGTCCGAGCCCCGCAAGTCACCCCATCTTGGATTCCCCTAGGTCTCTAGTTTTCAGAAATGCACAGGTTTGGTAGGTTTCCTTAGGTGCCGGCTGAGCTAGAGGCCAAAATCTACAGGTAGGCACTTCGCAAAAAACACCTCTGTTTTCTTCCAAAAATTTGGATGTGTCCACGTTGCGCTTTGGGGCGTTTCCTGTCGCGGGCGCTAGGCCTACCCACACAAGTGAGGTATCATTTTTATCGGTAGACTTGGGGGAACGCTGGGTGGAAGGAAATTTGTGGCTCCTCTCAGATTCCAGAACTTTCTGCCACAGAAATGTGAGTAACATGTGTTTTTTTAGCCAAATTTTGAGGTTTGCAAAGGATTCTGGGGAACAGAACCTGGTCCGAGCCCCGCAAGTCACCCCATCTTGGATTCCCCTAGGTCTCTAGTTTTCAGAAATGCACAGGTTTGGTGGGTTTCCCTAGGTGCCGGCTGAGCTAGAGGCCAAAATCTACAGGTAGGCACTTCGCAAAAAACACCTCTGTTTTCTTTCAAAAATTTGTATGTGTCCACGTTGCGCTTTGGGGCGTTTCCTGTCGCGGGCGCTAGGCCTACCCACACAAGTGAGGTATAATTTTTATCGGGAGACTTGGAGGAACGCTGGGTGGAAGGAAATTTGTGGCTCCTCTCAGATTCCAGAACTTTCTGTCACCGAAATGTGAAGAACATGTGTTTTTTTAGCCAAATTTTGAGGTTTGCAAAGAATTCTGGGTAACAGAACCTGGTCCGAGCCCCGCAAGTCACCCCTCCTTGGATTCCCCTAGGACTCTAGTTTTCAGAAATGCACAGGTTTGGTAGGTTTCCCTAGGTGCCGGATGAGCTAGAGGCCAAAATCTACAGGTAGGCACTTCGCAAAAAACAGCTCTGTATTTTGTCAAAAAATGGGATGTGTCCACGATGTGTTTTGGGGCCTTTCCTGTCACGGGCGCTAGGCCTACCCACACAAGTGAGGTATCATTTTTATCGGGAGACTTGGGGGAACGCTGGGTGGAAGGAAATTTGTGGCTCCTCTCAGATTCCAGAACTTTCTGCCACAGAAATGTGAGTAACATGTGTTTTTTTAGCCAAATTTTGAGGTTTGCAAAGGATTCTGGGTAACAGAACCTGGTCCGAGCCCTGCAAGTCACCCCATCTTGGATTCCCCTAGGTCTCTAGTTTTCAGAAATGCACAGGTTTGGTAGGTTTCCCTAGGTGCCGGCTGAGCTAGAGGCCAAAATCTACAGTTAGGCACTTCGCAAAAATCACCTCTGTTTTCTTTCAAAAATTTGTATGTGTCCACGTTGCGCTTTGGGGCGTTTCCGGTCGCGGGCGCTAGGCCTACCCACACAAGTGAGGTATCATTTTTATCGGGAGACTTGGAGGAACGCTGGGTGGAAGGAAATTTGTGGCTCCTCTCAGATTCCAGAACTTTCTGTCACCGAAATGTGAAGAACATGTGTTTTTTTAGCCAAATTTTGAGGTTTGCAAAGGATTCTGGGTAACAGAACCTGGTCCGAGCCCCGCAAGTCACCCCTCCTTGGATTCCCCTAGGACTCTAGTTTTCAGAAATGCACAGGTTTGGTAGGTTTCCCTAGGTGCCGGATGAGCTAGAGGCCAAAATCTACAGGTAGGCACTTCGCAAAAAACACCTCTGTTTTCTTCCAAAAATTTGGATGTGTCCACGTTGCGCTTTGGGCTGTTTCCTGTCGCGGGCGCTAGGCCTACCCACACAAGTGAGGTATCATTTTTATCGGGAGACTTGGGGGAACGCTGGATGGAAGGAAATTTGTGGCTCCTCTCAGATTCCAGAACTTTCTGCCACAGAAATATGAGGAACATGTGTTTTCTTAGCCATATTTTGAGGTTTGCAAAGGATTCTGGGTAACAGAACCTGGTCCGAGCCCCGCAAGTCACCCCTCCTTAGATTCCCCTAGGTCTCTAGTTTTCAGAAATGCACAGGTTTGGTAGGTTGCCCTAGGTGCCGGCTGAGCTAGAGGCCAAAATCTACAGGTAGGCACTTCGCAAAAAACACCTCTGTTTTCTTTCAAAAATTTGGATGTGTCCACGTTGCGCTTTGGGGCGTTTCCTGTCGCGGGCGCTAGGCCTACCCACACAAGTGAGGTGTCATTTTTATCGGGAGACTTCGGGGAACGCTGGGTGGAAGGAAATTTGTGGCTCCTCTCAGATTCCAGAACTTTCTGCCACAGAAATGTGAGGAACATGTGTTTTTTTAGCAAAATTTTGAGGTTTGCAAAGGATTCTGGGTAACAGAACCTGGTCCGAGCCCCGCAAGTCACCCCTCCTTAGATTCCCCTAGGTCTCTAGTTTTCAGAAATGCACAGGTTTGGTAGGTTGCCCTAGGTGCCGGCTGAGCTAGAGGCCAAAATCTACAGGTAGACACTTCGCAAAAAACACCTCTGTTTTCTTTCAAAAATTTGGATGTGTCCACGTTGCGCTTTGGGGCGTTTCATGTCGCGGGCGCTAGGCCTACCCACACAAGTGAGGTATCATTTTTATCGGGAGACTTGGGGGAACGCTGGGTGGAAGGAAATTTGTGGCTCCTCTCAGATTCCAGAACTTTCTGCCACAGAAATGTGAGTAACATGTGTTTTTTTCGCCAAATTTTGAGGTTTGCAAAGGATTCTGGGTAACAGAACCTGGTCCGAGCTCCGCAAGTCACCCCATCTTGGATTCCCCTAGGTCTCTAGTTTTCAGAAATGCACAGGTTTGGTAGGTTTCCCTTGGTGCCGGCTGAGCTAGAGGCCAAAATCTACAGGTAGGCACTTCGCAAAAAACACCTCTGTTTTCTTTCAAAAATTTGTATGTGTCCACGTTGCGCTTTGGGGCGTTTCCGGTCGCGGGCGCTAGGCCTACCCACACAAGTGAGGTATCATTTTTATCGGGAGACTTGGGGGAACGCTGGGTGGAAGGAAATTTGTGGCTCCTCTCAGATTCCAGAACTTTCTGCCACAGAAATGTGAGTAACATGTGTTTTTTTAGCCAAATTTTGAGGTTTGCAAAGGATTCTGGATAACAGAACCTGGTCCGAGCCCTGCAAGTCACCCCATCTTGGATTCCCCTAGGTCTCTAGTTTTCAGAAATGCACAGGTTTGGTAGGTTTCCCTAGGTGCCGGCTGAGCTAGAGGCCAAAATCTACAGGTAGGCACTTCGCAAAAAACACCTCTGTTTTCTTCCAAAAATTTGGATGTGTCCACGTTGCGCTTTGGGGCGTTTCCTGTCACGGGCGCTAGGCCTACCCACACAAGTGAGGTATCATTTTTATCGGGAGACTTGGGGGAACGCTGGGTGGAAGGAAATTTGTGGCTCCTCTCAGATTCCAGAACTTTCTGCCAAAGAAATGTGAGGAACATGTGTTTTTTTAGCCAAATTTTGAGGTTTGCAAAGGATTCTGGGTAACAGAACCTGGTCCGAGCCCTGCAAGTCACCCCTCCTTGGATTCCCCTAGGTCTATAGTTTTCAGAAATGCACAGGTTTGGTAGGTTTCCCTAGGTGCCGGCTGTGCTAGAGGCCAAAATCTACAGGTAGGCACTTCGCAAAAAACACCTCTGTTTTCTTCCAAAAATTTGGATGTGTCCACGTTGCGCTTTGGGCCGTTTCCTGTCGCGGGCGCTAGGCCTACCCACACAAGTGAGGTATCATTTTTATCTGGAGAGTTGGGGGAACGCTGGGTGGAAGGAAATTTGTGGTTCCTCTCAGATTCCAGAACTTTCTGCCACAGAAATGTGAGTAACATGTGTTTTTTTAGCCAAATTTTGAGGTTTGCAAAGGATTCTGGGTAACAGAACCTGGTCCGAGCCCCGCAAGTCACCCCATCTTGGATTCCCCTAGGTCTCTAGTTTTCAGAAATGCACAGGTTTGGTACGTTTCCCTTGGTGCCGGCTGAGCTAGAGGCCAAAATCTACAGGTAGGCACTTCGCAAAAAACACCTCTGTTTTCTTTCAAAAATTTGTATGTGTCCAAGTTGCGCTTTGGGGCGTTTCCTGTCGCGGGCGCTAGGCCTACCCACACAAGTGAGGTATAATTTTTATCGGGAGACTTGGAGGAACGCTGGGTGGAAGGAAATTTGTGGCTCCTCTCAGATTCCAGAACTTTCTGTCACCGAAATGTGAAGAACATGTGTTTTTTTAGCCAAATTTTGAGGTTTGCAAAGGATTCTGGGTAAGAGAACCTGGTCCGAGCCCCGCAAGTCACCCCTCCTTGGATTCCCCTAGGACTCTAGTTTTCAGAAATGCACAGGTTTGGTAGGTTTCCCTAGGTGCCGGATGAGCTAGAGGCCAAAATCTACAGGTAGGCACTTCGCAAAAAACAGCTCTGTATTTTGTCAAAAAATGGGATGTGTCCACGTTGTGTTTTGGGGCCTTTCCTGTCACGGGCGCTAGGCCTACCCACACAAGTGAGGTATCATTTTTATCGGGAGACTTGGGGGAATGCTGGGTGGAAGGAAATTTGTGGCTCCTCTCAGATTCCAGAACTTTCTGCCACAGAAATGTGAGTAACATGTGTTTTTTTAGCCATATTTTGAGGTTTGCAAAGGATTCTGGGTAACAGAACCTGGTCCGAGCCCCGCAAGTCACCCCATCTTGGATTCCCCTAGGTCTCTAGTTTTCAGAAATGCACAGGTTTGGTAGGTTTCCCTAGGTGCCGGCTGAGCTAGAGGCCAAAATCTACAGGTAGGCACTTCACAAAAAACACCTCTGTTTTCTTCCAAAAATTTGGATGTGTCCACGTTGCGCTTTGGGGCGTTTCCTGTCACGGGCGCTAGGCCTACCCACACAAGTGAGGTATCATTTTTATCGGGAGACTTGGGGGAACGCTGGGTGGAAGGAAATTTGTGGCTCCTCTCAGATTCCAGAACTTTCTGCCACAGAAATGTGAGGAACATGTGTTTTTTTAGCCAAATTTTGAGGTTTGCAAAGGATTCTGGGTAACATAACCTGGTCCGAGCCCCGCAAGTCACCCCATCTTGGATTCCCCTAGGTCTCTAGTTTTCAGAAATGCACAGGTTTGGTAGGTTTCCTTAGGTGCCGGCTGAGCTAGAGGCCAAAATCTACAGGTAGGCACTTCGCAAAAAACACCTCTGTTTTCTTCCAAAAATTTGGATGTGTCCACGTTGCGCTTTGGGGCGTTTCCTGTCGCGGGCGCTAGGCCTACCCACACAAGTGAGGTATCATTTTTATCGGTAGACTTGGGGGAACGCTGGGTGGAAGGAAATTTGTGGCTCCTCTCAGATTCCAGAACTTTCTGCCACAGAAATGTGAGTAACATGTGTTTTTTTAGCCAAATTTTGAGGTTTGCAAAGGATTCTGGGGAACAGAACCTGGTCCGAGCCCCGCAAGTCACCCCATCTTGGATTCCCCTAGGTCTCTAGTTTTCAGAAATGCACAGGTTTGGTGGGTTTCCCTAGGTGCCGGCTGAGCTAGAGGCCAAAATCTACAGGTAGGCACTTCGCAAAAAACACCTCTGTTTTCTTTCAAAAATTTGTATGTGTCCACGTTGCGCTTTGGGGCGTTTCCTGTCGCGGGCGCTAGGCCTACCCACACAAGTGAGGTATAATTTTTATCGGGAGACTTGGAGGAACGCTGGGTGGAAGGAAATTTGTGGCTCCTCTCAGATTCCAGAACTTTCTGTCACCGAAATGTGAAGAACATGTGTTTTTTTAGCCAAATTTTGAGGTTTGCAAAGAATTCTGGGTAACAGAACCTGGTCCGAGCCCCGCAAGTCACCCCTCCTTGGATTCCCCTAGGACTCTAGTTTTCAGAAATGCACAGGTTTGGTAGGTTTCCCTAGGTGCCGGATGAGCTAGAGGCCAAAATCTACAGGTAGGCACTTCGCAAAAAACAGCTCTGTATTTTGTCAAAAAATGGGATGTGTCCACGATGTGTTTTGGGGCCTTTCCTGTCACGGGCGCTAGGCCTACCCACACAAGTGAGGTATCATTTTTATCGGGAGACTTGGGGGAACGCTGGGTGGAAGGAAATTTGTGGCTCCTCTCAGATTCCAGAACTTTCTGCCACAGAAATGTGAGTAACATGTGTTTTTTTAGCCAAATTTTGAGGTTTGCAAAGGATTCTGGGTAACAGAACCTGGTCCGAGCCCTGCAAGTCACCCCATCTTGGATTCCCCTAGGTCTCTAGTTTTCAGAAATGCACAGGTTTGGTAGGTTTCCCTAGGTGCCGGCTGAGCTAGAGGCCAAAATCTACAGTTAGGCACTTCGCAAAAATCACCTCTGTTTTCTTTCAAAAATTTGTATGTGTCCACGTTGCGCTTTGGGGCGTTTCCGGTCGCGGGCGCTAGGCCTACCCACACAAGTGAGGTATCATTTTTATCGGGAGACTTGGAGGAACGCTGGGTGGAAGGAAATTTGTGGCTCCTCTCAGATTCCAGAACTTTCTGTCATCGAAATGTGAAGAACATGTGTTTTTTTAGCCAAATTTTGAGGTTTGCAAAGGATTCTGGGTAACAGAACCTGGTCCGAGCCCCGCAAGTCACCCCTCCTTGGATTCCCCTAGGACTCTAGTTTTCAGAAATGCACAGGTTTGGTAGGTTTCCCTAGGTGCCGGATGAGCTAGAGGCCAAAATCTACAGGTAGGCACTTCGCAAAAAACACCTCTGTTTTCTTCCAAAAATTTGGATGTGTCCACGTTGCGCTTTGGGCTGTTTCCTGTCGCGGGCGCTAGGCCTACCCACACAAGTGAGGTATCATTTTTATCGGGAGACTTGGGGGAACGCTGGATGGAAGGAAATTTGTGGCTCCTCTCAGATTCCAGAACTTTCTGCCACAGAAATATGAGGAACATGTGTTTTCTTAGCCATATTTTGAGGTTTGCAAAGGATTCTGGGTAACAGAACCTGGTCCGAGCCCCGCAAGTCACCCCTCCTTAGATTCCCCTAGGTCTCTAGTTTTCAGAAATGCACAGGTTTGGTAGGTTGCCCTAGGTGCCGGCTGAGCTAGAGGCCAAAATCTACAGGTAGGCACTTCGCAAAAAACACCTCTGTTTTCTTTCAAAAATTTGGATGTGTCCACGTTGCGCTTTGGGGCGTTTCCTGTCGCGGGCGCTAGGCCTACCCACACAAGTGAGGTGTCATTTTTATCGGGAGACTTCGGGGAACGCTGGGTGGAAGGAAATTTGTGGCTCCTCTCAGATTCCAGAACTTTCTGCCACAGAAATGTGAGGAACATGTGTTTTTTTAGCAAAATTTTGAGGTTTGCAAAGGATTCTGGGTAACAGAACCTGGTCCGAGCCCCGCAAGTCACCCCTCCTTAGATTCCCCTAGGTCTCTAGTTTTCAGAAATGCACAGGTTTGGTAGGTTGCCCTAGGTGCCGGCTGAGCTAGAGGCCAAAATCTACAGGTAGACACTTCGCAAAAAACACCTCTGTTTTCTTTCAAAAATTTGGATGTGTCCACGTTGCGCTTTGGGGCGTTTCATGTCGCGGGCGCTAGGCCTACCCACACAAGTGAGGTATCATTTTTATCGGGAGACTTGGGGGAACGCTGGGTGGAAGGAAATTTGTGGCTCCTCTCAGATTCCAGAACTTTCTGCCACAGAAATGTGAGTAACATGTGTTTTTTTAGCCAAATTTTGAGGTTTGCAAAGGATTCTGGGTAACAGAACCTGGTCCGAGCTCCGCAAGTCACCCCATCTTGGATTCCCCTAGGTCTCTAGTTTTCAGAAATGCACAGGTTTGGTAGGTTTCCCTTGGTGCCGGCTGAGCTAGAGGCCAAAATCTACAGGTAGGCACTTCGCAAAAAACACCTCTGTTTTCTTTCAAAAATTTGTATGTGTCCACGTTGCGCTTTGGGGCGTTTCCGGTCGCGGGCGCTAGGCCTACCCACACAAGTGAGGTATCATTTTTATCGGGAGACTTGGGGGAACGCTGGGTGGAAGGAAATTTGTGGCTCCTCTCAGATTCCAGAACTTTCTGCCACAGAAATGTGAGTAACATGTGTTTTTTTAGCCAAATTTTGAGGTTTGCAAAGGATTCTGGATAACAGAACCTGGTCCGAGCCCTGCAAGTCACCCCATCTTGGATTCCCCTAGGTCTCTAGTTTTCAGAAATGCACAGGTTTGGTAGGTTTCCCTAGGTGCCGGCTGAGCTAGAGGCCAAAATCTACAGGTAGGCACTTCGCAAAAAACACCTCTGTTTTCTTCCAAAAATTTGGATGTGTCCACGTTGCGCTTTGGGGCGTTTCCTGTCACGGGCGCTAGGCCTACCCACACAAGTGAGGTATCATTTTTATCGGGAGACTTGGGGGAACGCTGGGTGGAAGGAAATTTGTGGCTCCTCTCAGATTCCAGAACTTTCTGCCAAAGAAATGTGAGGAACATGTGTTTTTTTAGCCAAATTTTGAGGTTTGCAAAGGATTCTGGGTAACAGAACCTGGTCCGAGCCCTGCAAGTCACCCCTCCTTGGATTCCCCTAGGTCTATAGTTTTCAGAAATGCACAGGTTTGGTAGGTTTCCCTAGGTGCCGGCTGTGCTAGAGGCCAAAATCTACAGGTAGGCACTTCGCAAAAAACACCTCTGTTTTCTTCCAAAAATTTGGATGTGTCCACGTTGCGCTTTGGGCCGTTTCCTGTCGCGGGCGCTAGGCCTACCCACACAAGTGAGGTATCATTTTTATCTGGAGAGTTGGGGGAACGCTGGGTGGAAGGAAATTTGTGGTTCCTCTCAGATTCCAGAACTTTCTGCCACAGAAATGTGAGTAACATGTGTTTTTTTAGCCAAATTTTGAGGTTTGCAAAGGATTCTGGGTAACAGAACCTGGTCCGAGCCCCGCAAGTCACCCCATCTTGGATTCCCCTAGGTCTCTAGTTTTCAGAAATGCACAGGTTTGGTACGTTTCCCTTGGTGCCGGCTGAGCTAGAGGCCAAAATCTACAGGTAGGCACTTCGCAAAAAACACCTCTGTTTTCTTTCAAAAATTTGTATGTGTCCAAGTTGCGCTTTGGGGCGTTTCCTGTCGCGGGCGCTAGGCCTACCCACACAAGTGAGGTATAATTTTTATCGGGAGACTTGGAGGAACGCTGGGTGGAAGGAAATTTGTGGCTCCTCTCAGATTCCAGAACTTTCTGTCACCGAAATGTGAAGAACATGTGTTTTTTTAGCCAAATTTTGAGGTTTGCAAAGGATTCTGGGTAAGAGAACCTGGTCCGAGCCCCGCAAGTCACCCCTCCTTGGATTCCCCTAGGACTCTAGTTTTCAGAAATGCACAGGTTTGGTAGGTTTCCCTAGGTGCCGGATGAGCTAGAGGCCAAAATCTACAGGTAGGCACTTCGCAAAAAACAGCTCTGTATTTTGTCAAAAAATGGGATGTGTCCACGTTGTGTTTTGGGGCCTTTCCTGTCACGGGCGCTAGGCCTACCCACACAAGTGAGGTATCATTTTTATCGGGAGACTTGGGGGAATGCTGGGTGGAAGGAAATTTGTGGCTCCTCTCAGATTCCAGAACTTTCTGCCACAGAAATGTGAGTAACATGTGTTTTTTTAGCCATATTTTGAGGTTTGCAAAGGATTCTGGGTAACAGAACCTGGTCCGAGCCCCGCAAGTCACCCCATCTTGGATTCCCCTAGGTCTCTAGTTTTCAGAAATGCACAGGTTTGGTAGGTTTCCCTAGGTGCCGGCTGAGCTAGAGGCCAAAATCTACAGGTAGGCACTTCACAAAAAACACCTCTGTTTTCTTCCAAAAATTTGGATGTGTCCACGTTGCGCTTTGGGGCGTTTCCTGTCACGGGCGCTAGGCCTACCCACACAAGTGAGGTATCATTTTTATCGGGAGACTTGGGGGAACGCTGGGTGGAAGGAAATTTTTGGCTCCTCTCAGATTCCAGAACTTTCTGCCACAGAAATGTGAGGAACATGTGTTTTTTTAGCCAAATTTTGAGGTTTGCAAAGGATTCTGGGTAACATAACCTGGTCCGAGCCCCGCAAGTCACCCCATCTTGGATTCCCCTAGGTCTCTAGTTTTCAGAAATGCACAGGTTTGGTAGGTTTCCCTAGGTGCCGGCTGAGCTAGAGGCCAAAATCTACAGGTAGGCACTTCGCAAAAAACACCTCTGTTTTCTTCCAAAAATTTGGATGTGTCCACGTTGCGCTTTGGGGTGTTCCTGTCGCGGGCGCTAGGCCTACCCACACAAGTGAGGTATCATTTTTATCGGGAGACGTGGGGGAACGCTGGGTGGAAGGAAATTTGTGGCTCCTCTCAGATTCCAGAACTTTCTGCCAAAGAAATGTGAGGAACATGTGTTTTTTTAGCCAAATTTTGAGGTTTGCAAAGGATTCTGGGTAACAGAACCTGGTCCGAGCCCTGCAAGTCACCCCTCCTTGGATTCCCCTAGGTCTATAGTTTTCAGAAATGCACAGGTTTGGTAGGTTTCCCTAGGTGCCGGCTGTGCTAGAGGCCAAAATCTACAGGTAGGCACTTCGCAAAAAACACCTCTGTTTTCTTCCAAAAATTTGGATGTGTCCACGTTGCGCTTTGGGCCGTTTCCTGTCGCGGGCGCTAGGCCTACCCACACAAGTGAGGTATCATTTTTATCTGGAGACTTGGGGGAACGCTGGGTGGCAGGAAATTTGTGGCTCCTCTCAGATTCCAGAACTTTCTGCCACAGAAATGTTAGGAACATGTGTTTTGTTAGCCAAATTTTGAGGTTTGCAAAGGATTCTGGGTAACAGAACCTGGTCCGAGCCCTGCAAGTCACCCCTCCTTAGATTCCCCTAGGTCTCTAGTTTTCAGGAATGCATAGGTTTGGTAGGTTTCCCTAGGTGCCGGCTGAGCTAGAGGCCAAAATCTACAGGTAGGCACTTCGCAAAAAACACCTCTGTTTTCTTTCAAAAATTTGGATGTGTCCACGTTGCGCTTTGGGGCGTTTCCTGTCACGGACGCTAGGCCGACCCACACAAGTGAGGTATCATTTTTATCGGGAGACTTGGGGGAACGCTGGGTGGAAGGAAATTTGTGGCTCCTCTCAGATTCCAGAACTTTCTGCCTCAGAAATATGAGTAACATGTGTTTTCTTAGCCATATTTTGAGGTTTGCAAAGGATTCTGGGTAACAGAACCTGGTCCAAGCCCCGCAAGTCACCCCTCCTTAGATTCCCTTAGGTCTGTAGTTTTCAAAAATACACAGGTTTGGTTGGTTTCCTTACGTGCCGGATGAGCTAGAGGCCAAAATCTACAGGTAGGCACTTCGCAAAAAACACCTCTGTTTTCTTCCAAAAATTTGGATGTGTCCACGTTGCGCTTTGGGGCGTTTCCTGTCTCGGGCGCTAGGCCTACCCACACAAGTGAGGTATCATTTTTATCGGGAGACTTGGGGGAACGCTGGGTGGAAGGAAATTTGTGGCTCCTCTCAGATTCCAGAACTTTCTGCCACAGAAATGTGAGGAACATGTGTTTTTTTAGCCAAATTTTGAGGTTTGCAAAGGATTCTGGGTAACAGAACCTGGTCCGAGCCCCGCAAGTCACCCCATATTGGATTCCTCTAGGTCTCTAGGTTTCAGAAGTGCACAGGTTTGGTAGGTTTCCCTAGGTGCCGGCTGAGCTAGAGGCCAAAATCTACAGGTAGGCACTTCGCAAAAATCAACTCTGTTTTCTTTAAAAAAATTGGATGTGTCCACGTTGCGATTTGGGGCGTCTCCTGTCGCTGGCGCTAGGCCTACCCACACAAGTGAGGTATCATTTTTATCGGGAGACTTGGCGGAACGCTGGGTGGAAGGAAATTTGTGGCTCCTCTCAGATTCCAGAACTTTCTGCCACAGAAATGTGAGTAACATGTGTTTTTTTAGCCAAATTTTGAGGTTTTTAAAGGATTCTGGGTAACAGAACCTGGTCCGAGCCCCACAAGTCACCCCATCTTGGATTCCTCTAGGTCTCTAGGTTTCAGAAATGCACAGGTTTGGTAGGTTTCCCTAGGTGCCGGCTGAGCTAGAGGCCAAAATCTACAGGTAGGCACTTCGCAAAAAACACCTCTGTTTTCTTCCCAAAATTTGGATGTGTCCACGTTGCGCTTTGGGCCGTTTCCTGTCGCGGGCACTAGGCCTACCCACACAAGTGAGGTATCATTTTTATCGGGAGACTTGGGGGAACGCTGGGTGGAAGGAAATTTGTGGCTCCTCTCAGATTCCAGAACTTTCTGCCACAGAAATATGAGGAACATGTGTTTTCTTAGCCATATTTTGAGGTTTGCAAAGGATTCTGGGTAACAGAACCTGGTCCGAGCCCCGCAAGTCACCCCTCCTTAGATTCCCCTAGGTCTCTAGTTTTCAGAAATGCACAGGTTTGGTAGGTTTCCCTAGGTGCCGGCTGAGCTAGAGGCCAAAATCTACAGGTAGGCACTTCGCAAAAAACACCTCTGTTTTCTTTCAAAAATTTGGATGTGTCCACGTTGCGCTTTGGGGCGTTTCCTGTCGCGGGCGCTAGGCCTACCCACACAAGTGAGGTATCATTTTTATCGGGAGACTTGGGGGAACGCTGGGTGGAAGGAAATTTGTGGCTCCTCTCAGATTCCAGAACTTTCTGCCACAGAAATGTGACGAACATGTGTTTTGTTTTAGCCAAAATTTGAGGTTTGCAAAGGATTCTAGGTAACAGAACCTGGTCCTAGCCCCGCAAGTCACCCCATCTTGGATTCCCCTAGGTCTCTAGTTTTCAGAAATGCACAGGTTTGGTAGGTTTCCCTAGGTGCCGGCTGAGCTATAGGCCAAAATCTACAGGTAGGCACTTCGCAAAAAACACCTCTGTTTTCTTCCAAAAATTTGGATGTGTCCACGTTGCGCTTTGGGTCGTTTCCTGTCGCGGGCGCTAGGCCTACCCACACAAGTGAGGTATCATTTTTATCGGGAGACTTGGGGGAACGCTGGGTGGAAATAAATTTGTGGCTCCTCTCAGATTCCAGAACTTTCTGCCACAGAAATGTGAGTAACATGTGTTTTTTTAGCCAAATTTTGAGGTTTGCAAAGGATTCTGGGTAACAGAACCTGGTCCGAGCCCCGCAAGTCACCACATCTTGGATTCCTCTAGGTCTCTAGGTTTCAGAAATGCACAGGTTTGGTAGGTTTCCCTAGGTGCCGGCTGAGCTAGAGGCCAAAATCTACAGGTAGGCACTTCGCAAAAAACACCTCTGTTTTCTTCCAAAAATTTGGATGTGTCCACGTTGCGCTTTGGGGCGTTTCCTGTCGCGGGCGCTAGGCCTACCCACACAAGTGAGGTATCATTTTTATCGGGAGACTTGGGGGAACGCTGGGTGGAAGGAAATTTGTGGCTCCTCTCAGATTCCAGACCTTTCTGCCACAGAAATGTGAGGAACATGTGTTTTTTTAGCCAAATTTTGAGGTTTGCAAAGGATACTGGGTAACAGAACCTGGTCCGAGCCCCACAAGTCACCCCTCCTTAGATTCCCCTGGGTCTCTAGTTTTCAGAAATGCACAGGTTTGGTAGGTTTCCCTAGGTGCCGGCTGAGCTAGAGGCCAAAATCTACAGGTAGACACTTCGCAAAAATCACCTCTGTTTTCTTTCAAAAAATTGGATGTGTCCACGTTGCGCTTTGGGGCGTTTCCTGTCGCGGGCGCTAGGCCTACCCACACAAGTGAGGTATCATTTTTATCGGGAGACTTGGGGGAACGCTGGGTGGAAGGAAATTTGTGGCTCCTCTCAGATTCCAGAACTTTCTGCCACAGAAATGTGAGTAACATGTGTTTTTTTAGCCAAATTTTGAGGTTTGCAAAGGATTCTGGGTAACAGAACCTGGTCCGAGCCCCGCAAGTCACCCCATCTTGGATTCCTCTAGGTCTCTAGGTTTCAGAAATGCACATGTTTGGTAGGTTTCCCTAGGTGCCGGCTGAGCTAGAGGCCAAAATCTACAGGTAGGCACTTCGCAAAAAACACCTCTGTTTTCTTCCAAAAATTTGGATGTGTCCACGTTGCGCTTTGGGGCGTTTCCTGTCGCGGGCGCTAGGCCTACCCACACAAGTGAGGTATCATTTTTATCGGGAGACTTGGGGGAACGCTGGGTGGAAGGAAATTTGTGGCTCCTCTCAGATTCCAGAACTTTCTGCCACAGAAATGTGAGGAACATGTGTTTTTTTAGCCAAATTTTGAGGTTTGCAAAGGATTCTGGGTAACAGAACCTGGTCCGAGCCCCACAAGTCACCCCTCCTTAGATTCCCCTAGGTCTCTAGTTTTCATAAATGCACAGGTTTGGTAGGTTTCCCTAGGTGCCGGCTGAGCTAGAGGCCAAAATCTACAGTTAGGCACTTCGCAAATATCACCTCTGTTTTCTTTCAAAAAATTGGATGTGTCCACGTTGCACTTTGGGGCATTTCCTGTCGCGGGCGCTAGGCCTACCCACACAAGTGAGGTATCATTTTTATCGGGAGACTTGGGGGAACGCTGGGTGGAAGGAAATTTGTGGCTCCTCTCAGATTCCAGAACTTTCTGCCACAGAAATGTGAGTAACATGTGTTTTTTTAGCCAAATTTTGAGGTTTGCAAAGGATTCTGGGTAACAGAACCTGGTCCGAGCCCCGCAAGTCACCCCATCTTGGATTCCTCTAGGTCTCTAGGTTTCAGAAATGCACAGGTTTGGTAGGTTTCCCTAGGTGCCGGCTGTGCTAGAGGCCAAAATCTACAGGTAGGCACTTCGCAAAAAACACCTCTGTTTTCTTCCAAAAATTTGGATGTGTCCACGTTGCGCTTTGGGCTGTTTCCTGTCGCGGGCGCTAGGCCTACCCACACAAGTGAGGTATCATTTTTATCGGGAGACTTGGGGGAACGCTGGATGGAAGGAAATTTGTGGCTCCTCTCAGATTCCAGAACTTTCTGCCACAGAAATGTGAGGAACATGTGTTTTTTTAGCAAAATTTTGAGGTTTGCAAAGGATTCTGGGTAACAGAACCTGGTCCGAGCCCCGCAAGTCACCCCTCCTTAGATTCCCCTAGGTCTCTAGTTTTCAGAAATGCACAGGTTTGGTAGGTTTCCCTAGGTGCCGGCTGAGCTAGAGGCCAAAATCTACAGGTAGACACTTCGCAAAAAACACCTCTGTTTTCTTTAAAAAATTTGGATGTGTCCACGTTGCGCTTTGGGCGTTTCATGTCGCGGGCGCTAGGCCTACCCACACAAGTGAGGTATCATTTTTATCGGGAGACTTGGGGGAACGCTGGGTGGAAGGAAATTTGTGGCTCCTCTCAGATTCCAGAACTTTCTGCCACAGAAATGTGAGTAACGTGTTTTTTTAGCCAAATTTTGAGGTTTGCAAAGGATTCTGGGTAACAGAACCTGGTCCGAGCCCCGCAAGTCACCCCATCTTGGATTCCCCTAGGTCTCTAGTTTTCAGAAATGCACAGGTTTGGTAGGTTTCCCTAGGTGCCGGCTGAGCTAGAGGCCAAAATCTACAGGTAGGCACTTCGCAAAAAACACCTCTGTTTTCTTTCAAAAATGTGTATGTGTCCACGTTGCGCTTTGGGGCGTTTCCTGTCGCGGGCGCTAGGCCTACCCACACAAGTGAGGTATAATTTTTATCGGGAGACTTGGAGGAACGCTGGGTGGAAGGAAATTTGTGGCTCCTCTCAGATTCCAGAACTTTCTGTCACCGAAATGTGAAGAACATGTGTTTTTTTAGCCAAATTTTGAGGTTTGCAAAGGATTCTGGGTAACAGAACCTAGTCCGAGCCCCGCAAGTCACCCCTCCTTAGATTCCCCTAGGACTCTAGTTTTCAGAAATGCACAGGTTTGGTAGGTTTCCCTAGGTGCCGGATGAGCTAGAGGCCAAAATCTACAGGTAGGCACTTCGCAAAAAACAGCTCTGTATTTTGTCAAAAAATGGGATGTGTCCACGTTGTGTTTTGGGGCCTTTCCTGTCACGGGCGCCAGGCCTACCACACAAGTGAGGTATCATTTTTATCGGGAGCCTTGGGGGAACGCTGGGTGGAAGGAAATTTGTGGCTCCTCTCAGATTCCAGAACTTTCTGCCACAGAAATGTGAGTAACATGTGTTTTTTTAGCCAAATTTTGAGGTTTGCAAAGGATTCTGGGTAACAGAACCTGGTCCGAGCCCTGCAAGTCACCCCATCTTGGATTCCCCTAGGTCTCTAGTTTTCAGAAATTCACAGGTTTGGTAGGTTTCCCTAGGTGCCGGCTGAGCTAGAGGCCAAAATCTACAGGTAGGCACTTCGCAAAAAACACCTCTGTTTTCTTCCAAAAATTTGGATGTGTCCTTGTTGCGCTTTGGGGTGTTCCTGTCGCGGGCGCTAGGCCTACCCACACAAGTGAGGTATCATTTTTATCGGGAGACTTGGGGGAACGCTGGGTGGAAGGAAATTTGTGGCTCCTCTCAGATTCCAGAACTTTCTGCCACAGAAATGTTAGGAACATGTGTTTTTTTAGCCAAATTTTGAGGTTTGCAAAGGATTCTGGGTAACAGAACCTGGTGCGAGCCCTGCAAGTCACCCCTCCTTAGATTCCCCTAGGTCTCTAGTTTTCAGGAATGCATAGGTTTGGTAGGTTTCCCTAGGTGCCGGCTGAGCTAGATGCCAAAATCTACAGGTAGGCACTTCGCAAAAAACACCTCTGTTTTCTTTAAAAAATGTGGATGTGTCCACGTTGCGCTTTGGGGCGTTTCCTGTCACGGACGCTAGGCCGACCCACACAAGTGAGGTATCATTTTTATCGGGAGACTTGGGGGAACGCTGGGTGGAAGGAAATTTGTGGCTCCTCTCAGATTCCAGGACTTTCTGCCACAGAAATGTGAGTAAAATGTGTTTTTTTAGCCAAATTTTGAGGTTTGCAAAGGATTCTGGGTAACAGAACCTGGTCCGAGCCCCGCAAGTCACCCCATCTTGGATTCCTCTAGGTCTCTAGGTTTCAGAAATGCACAGGTTTGGTAGGTTTCCCTAGGTGCCGGCTGAGCTAGAGGCCAAAATCTACAGGTAGGCACTTCGCAAAAAACACCTCTGTTTTCTTCCAAAAATTTGGATGTGTCTACGTTGCGATTTGGGGCGTCTCCTGTCGCTGGCGCTAGGCCTACCCACATAAGTGAGGTATCATTTTTATCGGGAGACTTGGGGGAACGCTGGGTGGAAGGAAATTTGTGGCTCCTCTCAGATTCCAGAACTTTCTGCCACAGAAATGTGAGTAACATGTGTTTTTTTAGCCAAATTTTGAGATTTTTAAAGGATTCTGGGTAACAGAACCTGGTCCGAGCCCCACAAGTCACCCCATCTTGGATTCCTCTAGGTCTCTAGGTTTCAGAAATGCACAGGTTTGGTAGGTTTCCCTAGGTGCCGGCTGAGCTAGAGGCCAAAATCTACAGGTAGGCACTTCGCAAAAAACACCTCTGTTTTCTTCCCAAAATTTGGATGTGTCCACGTTGCGCTTTGGGCCGTTTCCTGTCGCGGGCACTAGGCCTACCCACACAAGTGAGGTATCATTTTTATCGGGAGACTTGGGGGAACGCTGGGTGGAAGGAAATTTGTGGCTCCTCTCAGATTCCAGAACTTTCTGCCACAGAAATATGAGGAACATGTGTTTTCTTAGCCATATTGTGAGGTTTGCAAAGGATTCTGGGTAACAGAACCTGGTCCGAGCCCCGCAAGTCACCCCTCCTTAGATTCCCCTAGGTCTCTAGTTTTCAGAAATGCACAGGTTTGGTAGGTTTCCCTAGGTGCCGGCTGAGCTAGAGGCCAAAATCTACAGGTAGGCACTTCGCAAAAAACACCTCTGTTTTCTTCCAAAAATTTGGATGTGTCCACGTTGCGCTTTGGGGCGTTTCCTGTCGCGGGCGCTAGAACTACCCACACAAGTGAGGTATCATTTTTATCGGGAGACTTGGGGGAACGCTGGGTGGAAGGAAATTTGTGGCTCCTCTCAGATTCCAGAACTTTCTGCCACAGAAATGTTAGGAACATGTGTTTTTTTAGCCAAATTTTGAGGTTTGCAAAGGATTCTGGGTAACAGAACCTGGTCCGAGCCCTGCAAGTCACCCCTCCTTAGATTCCCCTAGGTCTCTAGTTTTCAGGAATGCATAGGTTTGGTAGGTTTCCCTAGGTGCCGGCTGAGCTAGATGCCAAAATCTACAGGCAGGCACTTCGCAAAAAACACCTCTGTTTTCTTTAAAAAATGTGGATGTGTCCACGTTGCGCTTTGGGGCGTTTCCTGTCACGGACGCTAGGCCGACCCACACAAGTGAGGTATCATTTTTATCGGGAGACTTGGGGGAACGCTGGGTGGAAGGAAATTTGTGGCTCCTCTCAGATTCCAGGACTTTCTGCCACAGAAATGTGAGTAAAATGTGTTTTTTTAGCCAAATTTTGAGGTTTGCAAAGGATTCTGGGTAACAGAACCTGGTCCGAGCCCCGCAAGTCACCCCATCTTGGATTCCTCTAGGTCTCCAGGTTTCAGAAATGCACAGGTTTGGTAGGTTTCCCTAGGTGCCGGCTGAGCTAGAGGCCAAAATCTACAGGTAGGCACTTCGCAAAAAACACCTCTGTTTTCTTCCAAAAATGTGGATGTGTCCACGTTGCGATTTGGGGCGTCTCCTGTCGCTGGCGCTAGGCCTACCCACACAACTGAGGTATCATTTTTATCGGGAGACTTGGGGGAACGCTGGGTGGAAGGAAATTTGTGGCTCCTCTCAGATTCCAGAACTTTCTGCCACAGAAATATGAGGAACATGTGTTTTCTTAGCCATATTGTGAGGTTTGCAAAGGATTCTGGGTAACAGAACCTGGTCCGAGCCCCGCAAGTCACCCCTCCTTAGATTCCCCTAGGTCTCTAGTTTTCAGAAATGCACAGGTTTGGTAGGTTTCCCTAGGTGCCGGCTGAGCTAGAGGCCAAAATCTACAGGTAGGCACTTCGCAAAAAACACCTCTGTTTTCTTCCAAAAATTTGGATGTGTCCACGTTGCGCTTTGGGGCGTTTCCTGTCGCGGGCGCTAGGCCTACCCACACAAGTGAGGTATCATTTTTATCGGGAGACTTGGGGGAACGCTGGGTGGAAGGAAATTTGTGGCTCCTCTCAGATTCCAGAACTTTCTGCCACAGAAATGTGAGGAACGTGTTTTTTTAGCCAAATTTTGAGGTTTGCAAAGGATTCTGGGTAACAGAACCTGGTCCGAGCCCCGCAAGTCACCCCATCTTGGATTCTCTAGGTCTCTAGGTTTCAGAAATGCACAGGTTGGGTAGGTTTCCCTAGGTGCCGGCTGAGCTAGAGGCCAAAATCTACAGGTAGGCACTTCGCAAAAAACAAGTATGTTTTCTTCCAAAAATTTGGATTTGTCCACGTTGTGCTTTGGGGCGTTTCCTGTCGCGGGCGCTAGGCCTACCCACACAAGTGAGGTATCATTTTTATCGGGAGACTTGGGGGAACGCTGGGTGGAAATAAATTTGTGGCTCCTCTCAGATTCCAGAACTTTCTGCCACAGAAATGTGAGTAACATGTGTTTTTTTAGCCAAATTTTGAGGTTTGCAAAGGATTCTGGGTAACAGAACCTGGTCCGAGCCTCGCAAGTCACTACATCTTGGATTCCTCCAGGTCTCTAGGTTTCAGAAATGCACAGGTTTGGTAGGTTTCCCTAGGTGCCGGCTGAGCTAGAGGCCAAAATCTACAGGTAGGCACTTCGCAAAAAACACCTCTGTTTTCTTCCAAAAATTTGGATGTGTCCACGTTGCGCTTTGGGGCGTTTCCTGTCGCGGGCGCTAGGCCTACCCACACAAGTGAGGTATCATTTTTATCGGGAGACTTGGGGGAACGCTGGGTGGAAGGAAATTTGTGGCTCCTCTCAGATTCCAGACCTTTCTGCCACAGAAATGTGAGGAACATGTGTTTTTTTAGCCAAATTTTGAGGTTTGCAAAGGATACTGGGTAACAGAACCTGGTCCGAGCCCCACAAGTCACCCCTCCTTAGATTCCCCTGGGTCTCTAGTTTTCAGAAATGCACAGGTTTGGTAGGTTTCCCTAGGTGCC
Source organism: Pleurodeles waltl (assembly GCF_031143425.1). Classification (NCBI taxonomy): domain Eukaryota; kingdom Metazoa; phylum Chordata; class Amphibia; order Caudata; family Salamandridae; genus Pleurodeles; species Pleurodeles waltl. The sequence goes on from NC_090448.1 coordinate 708,077,098, forward strand.
GGCTGAGCTAGAGGCCAAAATCTACAGGTAGACACTTCGCAAAAATCACCTCTGTTTTCTTTCAAAAAATTGGATGTGTCCACGTTGCGCTTTAGGGCGTTTCCTGTCGCGGGCGCTAGGCCTACCCACACAAGTGAGGTATCATTTTTATCGGGAGACTTGGGGGAACGCTGGGTGGAAGGAAATTTGTGGCTCCTCTCAGATTCCAGAACTTTCTGCCACAGAAATGTGAGTAACATGTGTTTTTTTAGCCAAATTTTGAGGTTTGCAAAGGATTCTGGGTAACAGAACCTGGTCCGAGCCCCGCAAGTCACCCCATCTTGGATTCCTCTAGGTCTCTAGGTTTCAGAAATGCACATGTTTGGTAGGTTTCCCTAGGTGCCGGCTGAGCTAGAGGCCAAAATCTACAGGTAGGCACTTCGCAAAAAACACCTCTGTTTTCTTCCAAAAATGTGGATGTGTCCACGTTGCGCTTTGGGGCGTTTCCTGACGCGGGCGCTAGGCCTACCCACACAAGTGAGGTATCATTTTTATCGGGAGACTTGGGGGAACGCTGGGTGGAAGGAAATTTGTGGCTCCTCTCAGATTCCAGAACTTTCTGCCACAGAAATGTGAGGAACATGTGTTTTTTTAGCCAAATTTTGAGGTTTGCAAAGGATTCTAGGTAACAGAACCTGGTCCGAGCCCCACAAGTCACCCCTCCTTAGATACCCCTAGGTCTCTAGTTTTCAGAAATGCACAGGTTTGGTAGGTTTCCCTAGGTGCCGGCTGAGCTAGAGGCCAAAATCTACAGTTAGGCACTTCGCAAATATCACCTCTGTTTTCTTTCAAAAAATTGGATGTGTCCACGTTGCACTTTGGGGCATTTCCTGTCGCAGGCGCTAGGCCTACCCACACAAGTGAGGTATCATTTTTATCGGGAGACTTGGGGGAACGCTGGGTGGAAGGAAATTTTTGGCTCCTCTCAGATTCCAGAACTTTCTGCCACAGAAATGTGAGTAACATGTGTTTTCTTTAGCCAAATTTTGAGGTTTGCAAAGGATTCTGGGTAACAGAACCTGGTCCGAGCCCCGCAAGTCACCCCATCTTGGATTCCTCTAGGTCTCTAGGTTTCAGAAATGCACAGGTTTGGTAGGTTTCCCTAGGTGCCGGCTGTGCTAGAGGCCAAAATCTACAGGTAGGCACTTCGCAAAAAACACCTCTGTTTTCTTCCAAAAATTTGGATGTGTCCACGTTGCGCTTTGGGCTGTTTCCTGTCGCGGGCGCTAGGCCTACCCACACAAGTGAGGTATCATTTTTATCGGGAGACTTGGGGGAACGCTGGATGGAAGGAAATTTGTGGCTCCTCTCAGATTCCAGAACTTTCTGCCACAGAAATATGAGGAACATGTGTTTTCTTAGCCATATTTTGAGGTTTGCAAAGGATTCTGGGTAACAGAACCTGGTCCGAGCCCCGCAAGTCACCCCTCCTTTGATTCCCCTAGGTCTCTAGTTTTCAGAAATGCACAGGTTTGGTAGGTTGCCCTAGGTGCCGGCTGAGCTAGAGGCCAAAATCTACAGGTAGGCACTTCGCAAAAAAACACCTCTGTTTTCTTTCAAAAATTTGGATGTGTCCACGTTGCGCTTTGGGGCGTTTCATGTCGCGGGCGCTAGGCCTACCCACACAAGTGAGGTATCATTTTTATCGGGAGACTTGGGGGAACGCTGGGTGGAAGGAAATTTGTGGCTCCTCTCAGATTCCAGAACTTTCTGCCACAGAAATGTGAGTAACATGTGTTTTTGTAGCCAAATTTTGAGGTTTGCAAAGGATTCTGGGTAACAGAACCTGGTCCGAGCCCTGCAAGTCACCCCATCTTGGATTCCCCTAGGTCTCTAGTTTTCAGAAATGCACAGGTTTGGTAGGTTTCCCTAGGTGCCGGCTGAGCTAGAGGCCAAAATCTACAGGTAGGCACTTCGCAAAAAACACCTCTGTTTTCTTCCAAAAATTTGGATGTGTCCACGTTGCGCTTTGGGGTGTTCCTGTCGCGGGCGCTAGGCCTACCCACACAAGTGAGGTATCATTTTTATCGGGAGACTTGGGGGAACGCTGGGTGGAAGGAAATTTGTGGCTCCTCTCAGATTCCAGAACTTTCTGCCAAAGAAATGTGAGGAACTTGTGTTTTTTTAGCCAAATTTTGAGGTTTGCAAAGGATTTTGGGTAACAGAACCTGGTCCGAGCCCTGCAAGTCACCCCTCCTTGGATTCCCCTAGGTCTATAGTTTTCAGAAATGCACACGTTTGGTAGGTTTCCCTAGGTGCCGGCTGTGCTAGAGGCCAAAATCTACAGGTAGGCACTTCGCAAAAAACACCTCTGTTTTCTTCCAAAAATTTGGATGTGTCCACGTTGCGCTTTGGGCCGTTTCCTGTCGCGGGCGCTAGGCCTACCCACACAAGTGAGGTATCATTTTTATCGGGAGACTTGGGGGAACGCTGGGTGGAAGGAAATTTGTGGCTCCTCTCAGATTCCAGAACTTTCTGCCACAGAAATGTTAGGAACATGTGTTTTTTTAGCCAAATTTTGAGGTTTGCAAAGGATTCTGGGTAACAGAACCTGGTCCGAGCCCTGCAAGTCACCCCTCCTTAGATTCCCCTAGGTCTCTAGTTTTCAGGAATGCATAGGTTTGGTAGGTTTCCCTAGGTGCCGGCTGAGCTAGAGGCCAAAATCTACAGGTAGGCACTTCGCAAAAAACACCTCTGTTTTCTTTCAAAAATTTGGATGTGTCCACGTTGCGCTTTGGGGCGTTTCCTGTCGCGGGCGCTAGGCCTACCCACACAAGTGAGGTGTCATTTTTATCGGGAGACTTCGGGGAACGCTGGGTGGAAGGAAATTTGTGGCTCCTCTCAGATTCCAGAACTTTCTGCCACAGAAATGTGAGGAACATGTGTTTTTTTAGCAAAATTTTGAGGTTTGCAAAGGATTCTGGGTAACAGAACCTGGTCCGAGCCCCGCAAGTCACCCCTCCTTAGATTCCCCTAGGTCTCTAGTTTTCAGAAATGCACAGGTTTGGTAGGTTGCCCTAGGTGCCGGCTGAGCTAGAGGCCAAAATCTACAGGTAGACACTTCGCAAAAAACACCTCTGTTTTCTTTCAAAAATTTGGATGTGTCCACGTTGCGCTTTGGGGCGTTTCATGTCGCGGGCGCTAGGCCTACCCACACAAGTGAGGTATCATTTTTATCGGGAGACTTGGGGGAACGCTGGGTGGAAGGAAATTTGTGGCTCCTCTCAGATTCCAGAACTTTCTGCCACAGAAATGTGAGTAACATGTGTTTTTTTAGCCAAATTTTGAGGTTTGCAAAGGATTCTGGGTAACAGAACCTGGTCCGAGCTCCGCAAGTCACCCCATCTTGGATTCCCCTAGGTCTCTAGTTTTCAGAAATGCACAGGTTTGGTAGGTTTCCCTTGGTGCCGGCTGAGCTAGAGGCCAAAATCTACAGGTAGGCACTTCGCAAAAAACACCTCTGTTTTCTTTCAAAAATTTGTATGTGTCCACGTTGCGCTTTGGGGCGTTTCCGGTCGCGGGCGCTAGGCCTACCCACACAAGTGAGGTATCATTTTTATCGGGAGACTTGGGGGAACGCTGGGTGGAAGGAAATTTGTGGCTCCTCTCAGATTCCAGAACTTTCTGCCACAGAAATGTGAGTAACATGTGTTTTTTTAGCCAAATTTTGAGGTTTGCAAAGGATTCTGGATAACAGAACCTGGTCCGAGCCCTGCAAGTCACCCCATCTTGGATTCCCCTAGGTCTCTAGTTTTCAGAAATGCACAGGTTTGGTAGGTTTCCCTAGGTGCCGGCTGAGCTAGAGGCCAAAATCTACAGGTAGGCACTTCGCAAAAAACACCTCTGTTTTCTTCCAAAAATTTGGATGTGTCCACGTTGCGCTTTGGGGCGTTTCCTGTCACGGGCGCTAGGCCTACCCACACAAGTGAGGTATCATTTTTATCGGGAGACTTGGGGGAACGCTGGGTGGAAGGAAATTTGTGGCTCCTCTCAGATTCCAGAACTTTCTGCCAAAGAAATGTGAGGAACATGTGTTTTTTTAGCCAAATTTTGAGGTTTGCAAAGGATTCTGGGTAACAGAACCTGGTCCGAGCCCTGCAAGTCACCCCTCCTTGGATTCCCCTAGGTCTATAGTTTTCAGAAATGCACAGGTTTGGTAGGTTTCCCTAGGTGCCGGCTGTGCTAGAGGCCAAAATCTACAGGTAGGCACTTCGCAAAAAACACCTCTGTTTTCTTCCAAAAATTTGGATGTGTCCACGTTGCGCTTTGGGCCGTTTCCTGTCGCGGGCGCTAGGCCTACCCACACAAGTGAGGTATCATTTTTATCTGGAGAGTTGGGGGAACGCTGGGTGGAAGGAAATTTGTGGTTCCTCTCAGATTCCAGAACTTTCTGCCACAGAAATGTGAGTAACATGTGTTTTTTTAGCCAAATTTTGAGGTTTGCAAAGGATTCTGGGTAACAGAACCTGGTCCGAGCCCCGCAAGTCACCCCATCTTGGATTCCCCTAGGTCTCTAGTTTTCAGAAATGCACAGGTTTGGTACGTTTCCCTTGGTGCCGGCTGAGCTAGAGGCCAAAATCTACAGGTAGGCACTTCGCAAAAAACACCTCTGTTTTCTTTCAAAAATTTGTATGTGTCCACGTTGCGCTTTGGGGCGTTTCCTGTCGCGGGCGCTAGGCCTACCCACACAAGTGAGGTATAATTTTTATCGGGAGACTTGGAAGAACGCTGGGTGGAAGGAAATTTGTGGCTCCTCTCAGATTCCAGAACTTTCTGTCACCGAAATGTGAAGAACATGTGTTTTTTTAGCCAAATTTTGAGGTTTGCAAAGGATTCTGGGTAAGAGAACCTGGTCCGAGCCCCGCAAGTCACCCCTCCTTGGATTCCCCTAGGACTCTAGTTTTCAGAAATGCACAGGTTTGGTAGGTTTCCCTAGGTGCCGGATGAGCTAGAGGCCAAAATCTACAGGTAGGCACTTCGCAAAAAACAGCTCTGTATTTTGTCAAAAAATGGGATGTGTCCACGTTGTGTTTTGGGGCCTTTCCTGTCACGGGCGCTAGGCCTACCCACACAAGTGAGGTATCATTTTTATCGGGAGACTTGGGGGAATGCTGGGTGGAAGGAAATTTGTGGCTCCTCTCAGATTCCAGAACTTTCTGCCACAGAAATGTGAGTAACATGTGTTTTTTTAGCCATATTTTGAGGTTTGCAAAGGATTCTGGGTAACAGAACCTGGTCCGAGCCCCGCAAGTCACCCCATCTTGGATTCCCCTAGGTCTCTAGTTTTCAGAAATGCACAGGTTTGGTAGGTTTCCCTAGGTGCCGGCTGAGCTAGAGGCCAAAATCTACAGGTAGGCACTTCACAAAAAACACCTCTGTTTTCTTCCAAAAATTTGGATGTGTCCACGTTGCGCTTTGGGGCGTTTCCTGTCACGGGCGCTAGGCCTACCCACACAAGTGAGGTATCATTTTTATCGGGAGACTTGGGGGAACGCTGGGTGGAAGGAAATTTTTGGCTCCTCTCAGATTCCAGAACTTTCTGCCACAGAAATGTGAGGAACATGTGTTTTTTTAGCCAAATTTTGAGGTTTGCAAAGGATTCTGGGTAACATAACCTGGTCCGAGCCCCGCAAGTCACCCCATCTTGGATTCCCCTACGTCTCTAGTTTTCAGAAATGCACAGGTTTGGTAGGTTTCCCTAGGTGCCGGCTGAGCTAGAGGCCAAAATCTACAGGTAGGCACTTCGCAAAAAACACCTCTGTTTTCTTCCAAAAATTTGGATGTGTCCACGTTGCGCTTTGGGGTGTTCCTGTCGCGGGCGCTAGGCCTACCCACACAAGTGAGGTATCATTTTTATCGGGAGACGTGGGGGAACGCTGGGTGGAAGGAAATTTGTGGCTCCTCTCAGATTCCAGAACTTTCTGCCAAAGAAATGTGAGGAACATGTGTTTTTTTAGCCAAATTTTGAGGTTTGCAAAGGATTCTGGGTAACAGAACCTGGTCCGAGCCCTGCAAGTCACCCCTCCTTGGATTCCCCTAGGTCTATAGTTTTCAGAAATGCACAGGTTTGGTAGGTTTCCCTAGGTGCCGGCTGTGCTAGAGGCCAAAATCTACAGGTAGGCACTTCGCAAAAAACACCTCTGTTTTCTTCCAAAAATTTGGATGTGTCCACGTTGCGCTTTGGGCCGTTTCCTGTCGCGGGCGCTAGGCCTACCCACACAAGTGAGGTATCATTTTTATCTGGAGACTTGGGGGAACGCTGGGTGGCAGGAAATTTGTGGCTCCTCTCAGATTCCAGAACTTTCTGCCACAGAAATGTTAGGAACATGTGTTTTGTTAGCCAAATTTTGAGGTTTGCAAAGGATTCTGGGTAACAGAACCTGGTCCGAGCCCTGCAAGTCACCCCTCCTTAGATTCCCCTAGGTCTCTAGTTTTCAGGAATGCATAGGTTTGGTAGGTTTCCCTAGGTGCCGGCTGAGCTAGAGGCCAAAATCTACAGGTAGGCACTTCGCAAAAAACACCTCTGTTTTCTTTCAAAAATTTGGATGTGTCCACGTTGCGCTTTGGGGCGTTTCCTGTCACGGACGCTAGGCCGACCCACACAAGTGAGGTATCATTTTTATCGGGAGACTTGGGGGAACGCTGGGTGGAAGGAAATTTGTGGCTCCTCTCAGATTCCAGAACTTTCTGCCTCAGAAATATGAGTAACATGTGTTTTCTTAGCCATATTTTGAGGTTTGCAAAGGATTCTGGGTAACAGAACCTGGTCCAAGCCTCGCAAGTCACCCCTCCTTAGATTCCCCTAGGTCTGTAGTTTTCAAAAATACACAGGTTTGGTTGGTTTCCTTAGGTGCCGGATGAGCTAGAGGCCAAAATCTACAGGTAGGCACTTCGCAAAAAACACCTCTGTTTTCTTCCAAAAATTTGGATGTGTCCACGTTGCGCTTTGGGGCGTTTCCTGTCTCGGGCGCTAGGCCTACCCACACAAGTGAGGTATCATTTTTATCGGGAGACTTGGGGGAACGCTGGGTGGAAGGAAATTTGTGGCTCCTCTCAGATTCCAGAACTTTCTGCCACAGAAATGTGAGGAACATGTGTTTTTTTAGCCAAATTTTGAGGTTTGCAAAGGATTCTGGGTAACAGAACCTGGTCCGAGCCCCGCAAGTCACCCCATATTGGATTCCTCTAGGTCTCTAGGTTTCAGAAGTGCACAGGTTTGGTAGGTTTCCCTAGGTGCCGGCTGAGCTAGAGGCCAAAATCTACAGGTAGGCACTTCGCAAAAATCAACTCTGTTTTCTTTAAAAATATTGGATGTGTCCACGTTGCGATTTGGGGCGTCTCCTGTCGCTGGCGCTAGGCCTACCCACACAAGTGAGGTATCATTTTTATCGGGAGACTTGGCGGAACGCTGGGTGGAAGGAAATTTGTGGCTCCTCTCAGATTCCAGAACTTTCTGCCACAGAAATGTGAGTAACATGTGTTTTTTTAGCCAAATTTTGAGGTTTTTAAAGGATTCTGGGTAACAGAACCTGGTCCGAGCCCCACAAGTCACCCCATCTTGGATTCCTCTAGGTCTCTAGGTTTCAGAAATGCACAGGTTTGGTAGGTTTCCCTAGGTGCCGGCTGAGCTAGAGGCCAAAATCTACAGGTAGGCACTTCGCAAAAAACACCTCTGTTTTCTTCCCAAAATTTGGATGTGTCCACGTTGCGCTTTGGGCCGTTTCCTGTCGCGGGCACTAGGCCTACCCACACAAGTGAGGTATCATTTTTATCGGGAGACTTGGGGGAACGCTGGGTGGACGGAAATTTGTGGCTCCTCTCAGATTCCAGAACTTTCTGCCACAGAAATATGAGGAACATGTGTTTTCTTAGCCATATTTTGAGGTTTGCAAAGGATTCTGGGTAACAGAACCTGGTCCGAGCCCCGCAAGTCACCCCTCCTTAGATTCCCCTAGGTCTCTAGTTTTCAGAAATGCACAGGTTTGGTAGGTTTCCCTAGGTGCCGGCTGAGCTAGAGGCCAAAATCTACAGGTAGGCACTTCGCAAAAAACACCTCTGTTTTCTTTCAAAAATTTGGATGTGTCCACGTTGCGCTTTGGGGCGTTTCCTGTCGCGGGCGCTAGGCCTACCCACACAAGTGAGGTATCATTTTTATCGGGAGACTTGGGGGAACGCTGGGTGGAGGAAATTTGTGGCTCCTCTCAGATTCCAGAACTTTCTGCCACAGAAATGTGACGAACATGTGTTTTTTTAGCCAAAATTTGAGGTTTGCAAAGGATTCTGGGTAACAGAACCTGGTCCTAGCCCCGCAAGTCACCCCATCTTGGATTCCCCTAGGTCTCTAGTTTTCAGAAATGCACAGGTTTGGTAGGTTTCCCTAGGTGCCGGCTGAGCTATAGGCCAAAATCTACAGGTAGGCACTTCGCAAAAAACACCTCTGTTTTCTTCCAAAAATTTGGATGTGTCCACGTTGCGCTTTGGGTCGTTTCCTGTCGCGGGCGCTAGGCCTACCCACACAAGTGAGGTATCATTTTTATCGGGAGACTTGGGGGAACGCTGGGTGGAAATAAATTTGTGGCTCCTCTCAGATTCCAGAACTTTCTGCCACAGAAATGTGAGTAACATGTGTTTTTTTAGCCAAATTTTGAGGTTTGCAAAGGATTCTGGGTAACAGAACCTGGTCCGAGCCCCGCAAGTCACCACATCTTGGATTCCTCTAGGTCTCTAGGTTTCAGAAATGCACAGGTTTGGTAGGTTTCCCTAGGTGCCGGCTGAGCTAGAGGCCAAAATCTACAGGTAGGCACTTCGCAAAAAACACCTCTGTTTTCTTCCAAAAATTTGGATGTGTCCACGTTGCGCTTTGGGGCGTTTCCTGTCGCGGGCGCTAGGCCTACCCACACAAGTGAGGTATCATTTTTATCGGGAGACTTGGGGGAACGCTGGGTGGAAGGAAATTTGTGGCTCCTCTCAGATTCCAGACCTTTCTGCCACAGAAATGTGAGGAACATGTGTTTTTTTAGCCAAATTTTGAGGTTTGCAAAGGATACTGGGTAACAGAACCTGGTCCGAGCCCCACAAGTCACCCCTCCTTAGATTCCCCTGGGTCTCTAGTTTTCAGAAATGCACAGGTTTGGTAGGTTTCCCTAGGTGCCGGCTGAGCTAGAGGCCAAAATCTACAGGTAGACACTTCGCAAAAATCACCTCTGTTTTCTTTCAAAAAATTGGATGTGTCCACGTTGCGCTTTGGGGCGTTTCCTGTCGCGGGCGCTAGGCCTACCCACACAAGTGAGGTATCATTTTTATCGGGAGACTTGGGGGAACGCTGGGTGGAAGGAAATTTGTGGCTCCTCTCAGATTCCAGAACTTTCTGCCACAGAAATGTGAGTAACATGTGTTTTTTTTAGCCAAATTTTGAGGTTTGCAAAGGATTCTGGGTAACAGAACCTGGTCCGAGCCCCGCAAGTCACCCCATCTTGGATTCCTCTAGGTCTCTAGGTTTCAGAAATGCACATGTTTGGTAGGTTTCCCTAGGTGCCGGCTAAGCTAGAGGCCAAAATCTACAGGTAGGCACTTCGCAAAAAACACCTCTGTTTTCTTCCAAAAATTTGGATGTGTCCACGTTGCGCTTTGGGGCGTTTCCTGTCGCGGGCGCTAGGCCTACCCACACAAGTGAGGTATCATTTTTATCGGGAGACTTGGGGGAACGCTGGGTGGAAGGAAATTTGTGGCTCCTCTCAGATTCCAGAACTTTCTGCCACAGAAATGTGAGGAACATGTGTTTTTTTAGCCAAATTTTGAGGTTTGCAAAGGATTCTGGGTAACAGAACCTGGTCCGAGCCCCACAAGTCACCCCTCCTTAGATTCCCCTAGGTCTCTAGTTTTCATAAATGCACAGGTTTGGTAGGTTTCCCTAGGTGCCGGCTGAGCTAGAGGCCAAAATCTACAGTTAGGCACTTCGCAAATATCACCTCTGTTTTCTTTCAAAAAATTGGATGTGTCCACGTTGCACTTTGGGGCATTTCCTGTCGCGGGCGCTAGGCCTACCCACACAAGTGAGGTATCATTTTTATCGGGAGACTTGGGGGAACGCTGGGTGGAAGGAAATTTGTGGCTCCTCTCAGATTCCAGAACTTTCTGCCACAGAAATGTGAGTAACATGTGTTTTTTTAGCCAAATTTTGAGGTTTGCAAAGGATTCTGGGTAACAGAACCTGGTCCGAGCCCCGCAAGTCACCCCATCTTGGATTCCTCTAGGTCTCTAGGTTTCAGAAATGCACAGGTTTGGTAGGTTTCCCTAGGTGCCGGCTGTGCTAGAGGCCAAAATCTACAGGTAGGCACTTCGCAAAAAACACCTCTGTTTTCTTCCAAAAATTTGGATGTGTCCACGTTGCGCTTTGGGCTGTTTCCTGTCGCGGGCGCTAGGCCTACCCACACAAGTGAGGTATCATTTTTATCGGGAGACTTGGGGGAACGCTGGATGGAAGGAAATTTGTGGCTCCTCTCAGATTCCAGAACTTTCTGCCACAGAAATGTGAGGAACATGTGTTTTTTTAGCAAAATTTTGAGGTTTGCAAAGGATTCTGGGTAACAGAACCTGGTCCGAGCCCCGCAAGTCACCCCTCCTTAGATTCCCCTAGGTCTCTAGTTTTCAGAAATGCACAGGTTTGGTAGGTTTCCCTAGGTGCCGGCTGAGCTAGAGGCCAAAATCTACAGGTAGACACTTCGCAAAAAACACCTCTGTTTTCTTTAAAAAATTTGGATGTGTCCACGTTGCGCTTTGGGCGTTTCATGTCGCGGGCGCTAGGCCTACCCACACAAGTGAGGTATCATTTTTATCGGGAGACTTGGGGGAACGCTGGGTGGAAGGAAATTTGTGGCTCCTCTCAGATTCCAGAACTTTCTGCCACAGAAATGTGAGTAACGTGTTTTTTTAGCCAAATTTTGAGGTTTGCAAAGGATTCTGGGTAACAGAACCTGGTCCGAGCCCCGCAGGTCACCCCATCTTGGATTCCCCTAGGTCTCTAGTTTTCAGAAATGCACAGGTTTGGTAGGTTTCCCTAGGTGCCGGCTGAGCTAGAGGCCAAAATCTACAGGTAGGCACTTCGCAAAAAACACCTCTGTTTTCTTTCAAAAATGTGTATGTGTCCACGTTGCGCTTTGGGGCGTTTCCTGTCGCGGGCGCTAGGCCTACCCACACAAGTGAGGTATAATTTTTATCGGGAGACTTGGAGGAACGCTGGGTGGAAGGAAATTTGTGGCTCCTCTCAGATTCCAGAACTTTCTGTCACCGAAATGTGAAGAACATGTGTTTTTTTAGCCAAATTTTGAGGTTTGCAAAGGATTCTGGGTAACAGAACCTGGTCCGAGCCCCGCAAGTCACCCCTCCTTAGATTCCCCTAGGACTCTAGTTTTCAGAAATGCACAGGTTTGGTAGGTTTCCCTAGGTGCCGGATGAGCTAGAGGCCAAAATCTACAGGTAGGCACTTCGCAAAAAACAGCTCTGTATTTTGTCAAAAAATGGGATGTGTCCACGTTGTGTTTTGGGGCCTTTCCTGTCACGGGCGCCAGGCCTACCACACAAGTGAGGTATCATTTTTATCGGGAGCCTTGGGGGAACGCTGGGTGGAAGGAAATTTGTGGCTCCTCTCAGATTCCAGAACTTTCTGCCACAGAAATGTGAGTAACATGTGTTTTTTTAGCCAAATTTTGAGGTTTGCAAAGGATTCTGGGTAACAGAACCTGGTCCGAGCCCTGCAAGTCACCCCATCTTGGATTCCCCTAGGTCTCTAGTTTTCAGAAATTCACAGGTTTGGTAGGTTTCCCTAGGTGCCGGCTGAGCTAGAGGCCAAAATCTACAGGTAGGCACTTCGCAAAAAACACCTCTGTTTTCTTCCAAAAATGTGGATGTGTCCTTGTTGCGCTTTGGGGTGTTCCTGTCGCGGGCGCTAGGCCTACCCACACAAGTGAGGTATCATTTTTATCGGGAGACTTGGGGGAACGCTGGGTGGAAGGAAATTTGTGGCTCCTCTCAGATTCCAGAACTTTCTGCCACAGAAATGTTAGGAACATGTGTTTTTTTAGCCAAATTTTGAGGTTTGCAAAGGATTCTGGGTAACAGAACCTGGTGCGAGCCCTGCAAGTCACCCCTCCTTAGATTCCCCTAGGTCTCTAGTTTTCAGGAATGCATAGGTTTGGTAGGTTTCCCTAGGTGCCGGCTGAGCTAGATGCCAAAATCTACAGGTAGGCACTTCGCAAAAAACACCTCTGTTTTCTTTAAAAAATGTGGATGTGTCCACGTTGCGCTTTGGGGCGTTTCCTGTCACGGACGCTAGGCCGACCCACACAAGTGAGGTATCATTTTTATCGGGAGACTTGGGGGAACGCTGGGTGGAAGGAAATTTGTGGCTCCTCTCAGATTCCAGGACTTTCTGCCACAGAAATGTGAGTAAAATGTGTTTTTTTAGCCAAATTTTGAGGTTTGCAAAGGATTCTGGGTAACAGAACCTGGTCCGAGCCCCGCAAGTCACCCCATCTTGGATTCCTCTAGGTTTCTAGGTTTCAGAAATGCACAGGTTTGGTAGGTTTCCCTAGGTGCCGGCTGAGCTAGAGGCCAAAATCTACAGGTAGGCACTTCGCAAAAAACACCTCTGTTTTCTTCCAAAAATTTGGATGTGTCTACGTTGCGATTTGGGGCGTCTCCTGTCGCTGGCGCTAGGCCTACCCACATAAGTGAGGTATCATTTTTATCGGGAGACTTGGGGGAACGCTGGGTGGAAGGAAATTTGTGGCTCCTCTCAGATTCCAGAACTTTCTGCCACAGAAATGTGAGTAACATGTGTTTTTTTAGCCAAATTTTGAGATTTTTAAAGGATTCTGGGTAACAGAACCTGGTCCGAGCCCCACAAGTCACCCCATCTTGGATTCCTCTAGGTCTCTAGGTTTCAGAAATGCACAGGTTTGGTAGGTTTCCCTAGGTGCCGGCTGAGCTAGAGGCCAAAATCTACAGGTAGGCACTTCGCAAAAAACACCTCTGTTTTCTTCCCAAAATTTGGATGTGTCCACGTTGCGCTTTGGGCCGTTTCCTGTCGCGGGCACTAGGCCTACCCACACAAGTGAGGTATCATTTTTATCGGGAGACTTGGGGGAACGCTGGGTGGAAGGAAATTTGTGGCTCCTCTCAGATTCCAGAACTTTCTGCCACAGAAATATGAGGAACATGTGTTTTCTTAGCCATATTGTGAGGTTTGCAAAGGATTCTGGGTAACAGAACCTGGTCCGAGCCCCGCAAGTCACCCCTCCTTAGATTCCCCTAGGTCTCTAGTTTTCAGAAATGCACAGGTTTGGTAGGTTTCCCTAGGTGCCGGCTGAGCTAGAGGCCAAAATCTACAGGTAGGCACTTCGCAAAAAACACCTCTGTTTTCTTCCAAAAATTTGGATGTGTCCACGTTGCGCTTTGGGGCGTTTCCTGTCGCGGGCGCTAGAACTACCCACACAAGTGAGGTATCATTTTTATCGGGAGACTTGGGGGAACGCTGGGTGGAAGGAAATTTGTGGCTCCTCTCAGATTCCAGAACTTTCTGCCACAGAAATGTTAGGAACATGTGTTTTTTTAGCCAAATTTTGAGGTTTGCAAAGGATTCTGGGTAACAGAACCTGGTCCGAGCCCTGCAAGTCACCCCTCCTTAGATTCCCCTAGGTCTCTAGTTTTCAGGAATGCATAGGTTTGGTAGGTTTCCCTAGGTGCCGGCTGAGCTAGATGCCAAAATCTACAGGCAGGCACTTCGCAAAAAACACCTCTGTTTTCTTTAAAAAATGTGGATGTGTCCACGTTGCGCTTTGGGGCGTTTCCTGTCACGGACGCTAGGCCGACCCACACAAGTGAGGTATCATTTTTATCGGGAGACTTGGGGGAACGCTGGGTGGAAGGAAATTTGTGGCTCCTCTCAGATTCCAGGACTTTCTGCCACAGAAATGTGAGTAAAATGTGTTTTTTTAGCCAAATTTTGAGGTTTGCAAAGGATTCTGGGTAACAGAACCTGGTCCGAGCCCCGCAAGTCACCCCATCTTGGATTCCTCTAGGTCTCCAGGTTTCAGAAATGCACAGGTTTGGTAGGTTTCCCTAGGTGCCGGCTGAGCTAGAGGCCAAAATCTACAGGTAGGCACTTCGCAAAAAACACCTCTGTTTTCTTCCAAAAATTTGGATGTGTCCACGTTGCGATTTGGGGCGTCTCCTGTCGCTGGCGCTAGGCCTACCCACACAACTGAGGTATCATTTTTATCGGGAGACTTGGGGGAACGCTGGGTGGAAGGAAATTTGTGGCTCCTCTCAGATTCCAGAACTTTCTGCCACAGAAATATGAGGAACATGTGTTTTCTTAGCCATATTGTGAGGTTTGCAAAGGATTCTGGGTAACAGAACCTGGTCCGAGCCCCGCAAGTCACCCCTCCTTAGATTCCCCTAGGTCTCTAGTTTTCAGAAATGCACAGGTTTGGTAGGTTTCCCTAGGTGCCGGCTGAGCTAGAGGCCAAAATCTACAGGTAGGCACTTCGCAAAAAACACCTCTGTTTTCTTCCAAAAATTTGGATGTGTCCACGTTGCGCTTTGGGGCGTTTCCTGTCGCGGGCGCTAGGCCTACCCACACAAGTGAGGTATCATTTTTATCGGGAGACTTGGGGGAACGCTGGGTGGAAGGAAATTTGTGGCTCCTCTCAGATTCCAGAACTTTCTGCCACAGAAATGTGAGGAACGTGTTTTTTTAGCCAAATTTTGAGGTTTGCAAAGGATTCTGGGTAACAGAACCTGGTCCGAGCCCCGCAAGTCACCCCATCTTGGATTCTCTAGGTCTCTAGGTTTCAGAAATGCACAGGTTGGGTAGGTTTCCCTAGGTGCCGGCTGAGCTAGAGGCCAAAATCTACAGGTAGGCACTTCGCAAAAAAAAAAATGTTTTCTTCCAAAAATTTGGATTTGTCCACGTTGTGCTTTGGGGCGTTTCCTGTCGCGGGCGCTAGGCCTACCCACACAAGTGAGGTATCATTTTTATCGGGAGACTTGGGGGAACGCTGGGTGGAAATAAATTTGTGGCTCCTCTCAGATTCCAGAACTTTCTGCCACAGAAATGTGAGTAACATGTGTTTTTTTAGCCAAATTTTGAGGTTTGCAAAGGATTCTGGGTAACAGAACCTGGTCCGAGCCTCGCAAGTCACTACATCTTGGATTCCTCCAGGTCTCTAGGTTTCAGAAATGCACAGGTTTGGTAGGTTTCCCTAGGTGCCGGCTGAGCTAGAGGCCAAAATCTACAGGTAGGCACTTCGCAAAAAACACCTCTGTTTTCTTCCAAAAATTTGGATGTGTCCACGTTGCGCTTTGGGGCGTTTCCTGTCGCGGGCGCTAGGCCTACCCACACAAGTGAGGTATCATTTTTATCGGGAGACTTGGGGGAACGCTGGGTGGAAGGAAATTTGTGGCTCCTCTCAGATTCCAGACCTTTCTGCCACAGAAATGTGAGGAACATGTGTTTTTTTAGCCAAATTTTGAGGTTTGCAAAGGATACTGGGTAACAGAACCTGGTCCGAGCCCCACAAGTCACCCCTCCTTAGATTCCCCTGGGTCTCTAGTTTTCAGAAATGCACAGGTTTGGTAGGTTTCCCTAGGTGCCGGCTGAGCTAGAGGCCAAAATCTACAGGTAGACACTTCGCAAAAATCACCTCTGTTTTCTTTCAAAAAATTGGATGTGTCCACGTTGCGCTTTAGGGCGTTTCCTGTCGCGGGCGCTAGGCCTACCCACACAAGTGAGGTATCATTTTTATCGGGAGACTTGGGGGAACGCTGGGTGGAAGGAAATTTGTGGCTCCTCTCAGATTCCAGAACTTTCTGCCACAGAAATGTGAGTAACATGTGTTTTTTTAGCCAAATTTTGAGGTTTGCAAAGGATTCTGGGTAACAGAACCTGGTCCGAGCCCCGCAAGTCACCCCATCTTGGATTCCTCTAGGTCTCTAGGTTTCAGAAATGCACATGTTTGGTAGGTTTCCCTAGGTGCCGGCTGAGCTAGAGGCCAAAATCTACAGGTAGGCACTTCGCAAAAAACACCTCTGTTTTCTTCCAAAAATTTGGATGTGTCCACGTTGCGCTTTGGGGCGTTTCCTGACGCGGGCGCTAGGCCTACCCACACAAGTGAGGTATCATTTTTATCGGGAGACTTGGGGGAACGCTGGGTGGAAGGAAATTTGTGGCTCCTCTCAGATTCCAGAACTTTCTGCCACAGAAATGTGAGGAACATGTGTTTTTTTAGCCAAATTTTGAGGTTTGCAAAGGATTCTAGGTAACAGAACCTGGTCCGAGCCCCACAAGTCACCCCTCCTTAGATACCCCTAGGTCTCTATTTTTCAGAAATGCACAGGTTTGGTAGGTTTCCCTAGGTGCCGGCTGAGCTAGAGGCCAAAATCTACAGTTAGGCACTTCGCAAATATCACCTCTGTTTTCTTTCAAAAAATTGGATGTGTCCACGTTGCACTTTGGGGCATTTCCTGTCGCAGGCGCTAGGCCTACCCACACAAGTGAGGTATCATTTTTATCGGGAGACTTGGGGGAACGCTGGGTGGAAGGAAATTTTTGGCTCCTCTCAGATTCCAGAACTTTCTGCCACAGAAATGTGAGTAACATGTGTTTTCTTTAGCCAAATTTTGAGGTTTGCAAAGGATTCTGGGTAACAGAACCTGGTCCGAGCCCCGCAAGTCACCCCATCTTGGATTCCTCTAGGTCTCTAGGTTTCAGAAATGCACAGGTTTGGTAGGTTTCCCTAGGTGCCGGCTGTGCTAGAGGCCAAAATCTACAGGTAGGCACTTCGCAAAAAACACCTCTGTTTTCTTCCAAAAATTTGGATGTGTCCACGTTGCGCTTTGGGCTGTTTCCTGTCGCGGGCGCTAGGCCTACCCACACAAGTGAGGTATCATTTTTATCGGGAGACTTGGGGGAACGCTGGATGGAAGGAAATTTGTGGCTCCTCTCAGATTCCAGAACTTTCTGCCACAGAAATATGAGGAACATGTGTTTTCTTAGCCATATTTTGAGGTTTGCAAAGGATTCTGGGTAACAGAACCTGGTCCGAGCCCCGCAAGTCACCCCTCCTTTGATTCCCCTAGGTCTCTAGTTTTCAGAAATGCACAGGTTTGGTAGGTTGCCCTAGGTGCCGGCTGAGCTAGAGGCCAAAATCTACAGGTAGGCACTTCGCAAAAAAACACCTCTGTTTTCTTTCAAAAATTTGGATGTGTCCACGTTGCGCTTTGGGGCGTTTCATGTCGCGGGCGCTAGGCCTACCCACACAAGTGAGGTATCATTTTTATCGGGAGACTTGGGGGAACGCTGGGTGGAAGGAAATTTGTGGCTCCTCTCAGATTCCAGAACTTTCTGCCACAGAAATGTGAGTAACATGTGTTTTTGTAGCCAAATTTTGAGGTTTGCAAAGGATTCTGGGTAACAGAACCTGGTCCGAGCCCTGCAAGTCACCCCATCTTGGATTCCCCTAGGTCTCTAGTTTTCAGAAATGCACAGGTTTGGTAGGTTTCCCTAGGTGCCGGCTGAGCTAGAGGCCAAAATCTACAGGTAGGCACTTCGCAAAAAACACCTCTGTTTTCTTCCAAAAATGTGGATGTGTCCACGTTGCGCTTTGGGGTGTTCCTGTCGCGGGCGCTAGGCCTACCCACACAAGTGAGGTATCATTTTTATCGGGAGACTTGGGGGAACGCTGGGTGGAAGGAAATTTGTGGCTCCTCTCAGATTCCAGAACTTTCTGCCAAAGAAATGTGAGGAACTTGTGTTTTTTTAGCCAAATTTTGAGGTTTGCAAAGGATTTTGGGTAACAGAACCTGGTCCGAGCCCTGCAAGTCACCCCTCCTTGGATTCCCCTAGGTCTATAGTTTTCAGAAATGCACACGTTTGGTAGGTTTCCCTAGGTGCTGGCTGTGCTAGAGGCCAAAATCTACAGGTAGGCACTTCGCAAAAAACACCTCTGTTTTCTTCCAAAAATTTGGATGTGTCCACGTTGCGCTTTGGGCCGTTTCCTGTCGCGGGCGCTAGGCCTACCCACACAAGTGAGGTATCATTTTTATCGGGAGACTTGGGGGAACGCTGGGTGGAAGGAAATTTGTGGCTCCTCTCAGATTCCAGAACTTTCTGCCACAGAAATGTTAGGAACATGTGTTTTTTTAGCCAAATTTTGAGGTTTGCAAAGGATTCTGGGTAACAGAACCTGGTCCGAGCCCTGCAAGTCACCCCTCCTTAGATTCCCCTAGGTCTCTAGTTTTCAGGAATGCATAGGTTTGGTAGGTTTCCCTAGGTGCCGGCTGAGCTAGAGGCCAAAATCTACAGGTAGGCACTTCGCAAAAAACACCTCTGTTTTCTTTAAAAAATTTGGATGTGTCCACGTTGCGCTTTGGGGCGTTTCCTGTCACGGACGCTAGGCCGACCCACACAAGTGAGGTATCATTTTTATCGGGAGACTTGGGGGAACGCTGGGTGGAAGGACATTTGTGGCTCCTCTCAGATTCCAGGACTTTCTACCACAGAAATGTGAGTAACATGTGTTTTTTTAGCCAAATTTTGAGGTTTGCAAAGGATTCTGGGTAACAGAACCTGGTCCGAGCCCCGCAAGTCACCACATCTTGGATTCCTCTAGGGTCTCTAGGTTTCAGAAATGCACAGGTTTGGTAGGTTTCCCTCGGTGCCGGCTGAGCTAGAGGCCAAAATCTACAGGTAGGCACTTCGCAAAAAACACCTCTATTTTCTTCCAAAAATTTGGATGTGTCCACGTTGCGCTTTGGGCCGTTTCCTGTCGCGGGCACTAGGCCTACCCACACAAGTGAGGTATCATTTTTATCGGGAGACTTGGGGAAACGCTGGGTGGAAGGAAATTTGTGGCTCCTCTCAGATTCCAGAACTTTCTGCCACAGAAATATGAGTAACATGTGTTTTCTTAGCCATATTTTGAGGTTTGCAAAGGATTCTGGGTAACAAAACCTGGTCCAAGCCCCGCAAGTCACCCCTCCTTAGATTCCCCTAGGTCTGTAGTTTTCAGAAATACACAGGTTTGGTTGGTTTCCTTAGGTGCCGGATGAGCTAGAGGCCAAAATCTACAGGTAGGCACTTCGCAAAAAACACCTCTGTTTTCTTCCAAAAATTTGGATGTGTCCACGTTGCGCTTTGGGGCGTTTCCTGTCGCGGGCGCTAGGCCTACCCACACAAGTGAGGTATCATTTTTATCGGGAGACTTGGGGGAACGCTGGGTGGAAGGAAATTTGTGGCTCCTCTCCGATTCCAGAACTTTCTGCCACAGAAATATGAGGAACATGTGTTTTCTTAGCCATATTTTGAGGTTTGCAAAGGATTCTGGGTAACAGAACCTGGTCCGAGCCCCGCAAGTCACCCCTCCTTAGATTCCCCTAGGTCTCTAGTTTTCAGAAATGCACAGGTTTGGTAGGTTTCCCTAGGTGCCGGCTGAGCTAGAGGCCAAAATCTACAGGTAGGCACTTTGCAAAAAACACCTCTGTTTTCTTCCAAAAATTTGGATGTGTCCACGTTGCACTTTGGGGCGTTTCCTGTCGCGGGCGCTAGGCCTACCCACACAAGTGAGGTATCATTTTTATCGGGAGACTTGGGGGAACGCTGGGTGGAAGCAAATTTGTGGCTCCTCTCAGATTCCAGAACTTTCTGCCACAGAAATGTGAGTAACATGTGTTTTTTTAGCCAAATTTTGAGGTTTTTAAAGGATTCTGGGTAACAGAACCTGGTCCGAACCCCACAAGTCACCCCATCTTGGATTCCTCTAGGTCTCTAGGTTTCAGAAATGCACAGGTTTGGTAGGTTTCCCTAGGTGCCGGCTGAGCTAGAGGCCAAAATATACAGGTAGGCACTTCGCAAAAAACACCTCTGTTTTCTTCCCAAAATTTGGATGTGTCCACGTTGCGCTTTGGGCCGTTTCCTGTCGCGGACACTAGGCCTACCCACACAAGTGAGGTATCATTTTTATCGGGAGACTTGGGGGAACGCTGGGTGGAAGGAAATTTGTGGCTCCTCTCAGATTCCAGAACTTTCTGCCACAGAAATATGAGGAACATGTGTTTTCTTACCCATATTTTGAGGTTTGCAAAGGATTCTGGGTAACAGAACCTGGTCCGAGCCCTGCAAGTCACCCCTCCTTAGATTCCCCTAGGTCTCTAGTTTTCAGACATGCACAGGTTTGGTAGGTTTCCCTAGGTTCCGGCTGAGCTAGAGGCCAAAATCTACAGGTAGGCACTTCGCAAAAAACACCTCTGTTTTCTTTCAAAAATTTGGATGTGTCCACGTTGCGCTTTGGGGCGTTTCCTGTCGCGGGCGCTAGGCCTACCCACACAAGTGAGGTATCATTTTTATCGGGAGACTTGGGGGAACGCTGGGTGGAAGGAAATTTGTGGCTCCTCTCAGATTCCAGAACTTTCTGCCACAGAAATATGAGGAACATGTGTTTTCTTAGCCATATTTTGAGGTTTGCAAAGGATTCTGGGTAACAGAACCTGGTCTAAGCCCCGCAAGTCACCCCTCCTTAGATTCCCCTAGGTCTCTAGTTTTCAGAAATGCACAGGTTTGGTAGGTTTCCTTAGGTGCCGGCTGAGCTAGAGGCCAAAATCTACAGGTAGGCACTTCGCAAAAATCACCTCTGTTTTCTTTCAAAAAATTGGATGTGTCCACGTTGCGATTTGGGGCGTTTCCTGTCGCTGGTGCTAGGCCTACCCACACAAGTGAGGTATCATTTTTATCGGAAGACTTGGGGGAACGCTGGGTGGAAGGAAATTTGTGGCTCCTCTCAGATTCCAGAACTTTCTGCCACAGAAATGTGAGTAACATGTGTTTTTAGCCAAATTTTGAGGTTTGCAAAGGATTCTGGGTAACAGAACCTGGTCCGAGCCCCGCAAGTCACCCCTCCTTAGATTCCCCTAGGTCTCTAGTTTTCAGAAATGCACAGGTTTGGTAGGTTTTCTTGGGTGCCGGGTGAGCTATAGGCCAAAATCTACAGGTAGGCACTTCGCAAAAAACACCTCTGTTTTCTTCCAAAAATCTGGATGTGTCCACGTTGCGCTTTGGGGCGTTTCCTGTCGCGGGCGCTAGGCCTACCCACACAAGTGAGGTATCATTTTTATCGGCAGACTTGGGGGAACGCTGGGCGGAAGGAAATTTGTGGCTCCTCTCAGATTCCAGAACTTTCTGCCACAGAAATGTGAGGAACATGTGTTTTTTTAGCCAAAATTTGAGGTTTGCAAAGGATTCTGGGTAACAGAACCTGGTCCGAGCCCCGCAAGTCACCCCATCTTGGATTCCTCTAGGTCTCGAGTTTTCAGAAGTGCACAGGTTTGGTAGGTTTCCCTAGGTGCCGGCTGAGCTATAGGCCAAAATCTACAGGTAGGCACTTCGCAAAAAACACCTCTGTTTTCTTCCAAAAATTTGGATGTGTCCACGTTGCGCTTTGGGGCGTTTCCTGTCGCGGGCGCTAGGCCTACCCACACAAGTGAGGTATCATTTTTATCGGGAGACTTGGGGGAACGCTGGGTGGAAGGAAATTTGTGGCTCCTCTCAGATTCCAGAACTTTCTGCCACAGAAATGTGAGTAACATGTGTTTTCTTAGCCAAATTTTGAGGTTTGCAAAGGATTCTGGGTAACAGAACCTGGTCCGAGCCCCGCAAGTCACCCCTCCTTAGATTCCCCTAGGTCTCTAGTTTTCAGAAATGCACAGGTTTGGTAGGTTGCCCTAGGTGCCGGCTGAGCTAGAGGGCAAAATCTACAGGTAGGCACTTCGCAAAAACCACCTCTGTTTTCTTCCAAAAATTTGGATGTGTCCACGTTGCGCTTTGGGCCGTTTCCTGTCGCGGGCACTAGGCCTACCCACACAAGTGAGGTATCATTTTTATCGGGAGACTTGGGGGAACGCTGGGTGGAAGGAAATTTGTGGCTCCTCTCAGATTCCAGAACCTTCTGCCACAGAAATATGAGGAACATGTGTTTTCTTAGCCATATTTTGAGGTTTGCAAAGGATTCTGGGTAACAGAACCTGGTCCAAGCCCCGCAAGTCACCCCTCCTTAGATTCCCCTAGGTCTCTAGTTTTCAGAAATGCACAGGTTTGGTAGGTTTCCTTAGGAGCCGGCTGAGCTAGAGGCCAAAATCTACAGGTATGCACTTAGCAAAAAACACCTCTGTTTTCTTCCAAAAATGTGGATGTGTCCACGTTGCGCTTTGGGGCGTTTCCTGTCGCGGGTGCTAGGCCTACCCACACAAGTGAGTTATCATTTTTATCGGGAGACTTGGGGGAACGCTGGGTGGAAGGAAATTTGTGGCTCCTCTCAGATTCCAGAACTTTCTGCCACAGAAATGTGAGTAACATGTGTTTTTTTAGCCAAATTTTGAGGTTTGCAAAGGATTCTGGGTAACAGAACCTGGTCCGAGCCCCGCCAGTCACCCCATCTTGGATTCTCTAGGTCTCTAGGTTTCAGAAATGCACAGGTTTGGTAGGTTTCCCTAGGTGCCGGCTGAGCTATAGGCCAAAATCTACAGGTAGGCACTTCGCAAAAAACACCTCTGTTTTCTTCCAAAGATTTGGATGTGTCCACGTTGCGCTTTGGGACGTTTCCTGTCGCGGGCGCTAGGCCTACCCACACAAGTGAGGTATCATTTTTATCGGTAGACTTGGGGGAACGCTGGGCGGAAGGAAATTTGTGGCTCCTCTCAGATTCCAGAACTTTCTGCCACAGAAATGTGAGGAACATGTGTTTTTTTAGCCAAATTTTGAGGTTTGCAAAGGATTCTGGGTAACAGAACCTGGTCCGAGCCCCGCAAGTCACCCCATCTTGGATTCCCCTAGGTCTCTAGTTTTCAGAAATGCACAGGTTTGGTAGATTTCCCTAGGTGCCGGCTGAGCTATAGGCCAAAATCTACAGGTAGGCACTTCGCAAAAAACACCTCTGTTTTCTTCCAAAAATCTGGATGTGTCCACGTTGCGCTTTGGGGCGTTTCCTGTCGCGGGAGATAGGCCTACCCACACAAGTGAGGTATCATTTTTATCGGTAGACTTGGGGGAACGCTGGGCGGAAGGAAATTTGTGGCTCCTCTCAGATTCCAGAACTTTCTGCCACAGAAATGTGAGGAACATGTTTTTTTTTAGCCAAAATTTGAGGTTTGCAAAAGATTCTGGGTAACAGAACCTGGTCCGAGCCCCGCAAGACACCCCATCTTGGATTCCCCTAGGTCTCTAGTTTTCAGAAATGCACAGGTTTGGTAGGTTTCCCTAGGTGCCGGCTGAGCTATAGGCCAAAATCTACAGGTAGGCACTTCGCAAAAAACACCTCTGTTTTCTTCCAAAAATTTGGATGTGTCCACGTTGCGCTTTGGGGCGTTTCCTGTCGCGGGCGCTAGGCCTACCCACACAAGTGAGGTATCATTTTTATCGGTAGACTTGGGGGAACGCTGGGTGGAAGGAAATTTGTGGCTCCTCTCAGATTCCAGAACTTTCTGCCACAGAAATGTGAGTAACATGTGTTTTCTTAGCCAAATTTTGAGGTTTGCAAAGGATTCTGGGTAACAGAACCTGGTCCGAGCCCCGCAAGTCACCCCTCCTTAGATTCCCCTAGGTCTCTAGTTTTCAGAAATGCACAGGTTTGGTAGGTTGCCCTAGGTGCCGGCTGAGCTAGAGGCCAAAATCTACAGGTAGGCACTTCGCAAAAAACACCTCTGTTTTCTTCCAAAAATTTGGATGTGTCCACGTTGCGCTTTGGGCCGTTTCCTGTCGCGGGCACTAGGCCTACCCACACAAGTGAGGTATCATTTTTATCGGGAGACTTGGGGGAACGCTGGGTGGAAGGAAATTTGTGGCTCCTCTCAGATTCCAGAACTTTCTGCCACAGAAATATGAGGAACATGTGTTTTCTTAGCCATATTTTGAGGTTTGCAAAGGATTCTGGGTAACAGAACCTGGTCCAAGCCCCGCAAGTCACCCCTCCTTAGATTCCCCTAGGTCTCTAGTTTTCAGAAATGCACAGGTTTGGTAGGTTTCCTTAGGAGCCGGCTGAGCTAGAGGCCAAAATCTACAGGTATGCACTTCGCAAAAAACACCTCTGTTTTCTTCCAAAAATGTGGATGTGTCCACGTTGCGCTTTGGGGCGTTTCCTGTCGCGGGTGCTAGGCCTACCCACACAAGTGAGGTATCATTTTTATCGGGAGACTTGGGGGAACGCTGGGTGGAAGGAAATTTGTGGCTCCTCTCAGATTCCAGAACTTTCTGCCACAGAAATGTGAGTAACATGTGTTTTTTTAGCCAAATTTTGAGGTTTGCAAAGGATTCTGGGTAACAGAACCTGGTCCGAGCCCCGCAAGTCACCCCATCTTGGATTCTCTAGGTCTCTAGGTTTCAGAAATGCACAGGTTTGGTAGGTTTCCCTAGGTGCCGGCTGAGCTATAGGCCAAAATCTACAGGTAGGCACTTCGCAAAAAACACCTCTGTTTTCTTCCAAAGATTTGGATGTGTCCACGTTGCGCTTTGGGGCGTTTCCTGTCGCGGGCGCTAGGCCTACCCACACAAGTGAGGTATCATTTTTATCGGGAGACTTGGGGGAACGCTGGGTGAAAGGAAATTTGTGGCTCCTCTCAGATTCCAGAACTTTCTGCCACAGAAATGTGAGGAACATGTGTTTTTTTAGCCATATTTTGAGGTTTGTAAAGGATTCTGGGTAACAGAACCTGGTCCGAGCCCCGCAAGTCACCCCTCCTTAGATTCCCCTCGGTCTCTAGTTTTCAGAAATGCACAGGTTTGGTAGGTTTCCCTAGGTGCCGGCTGAGCTAGAGGCCAAAATCTACAGGTAGGCACTTTGCAAAAATCACCTCTGTTTTCTTTAAAAAAATTGGATGTGTCCACGTTGCGCTTTGGGGCGTTTCCTGTCGCTGGCGCTAGGCCTACCGACACAAGTGAGGTATCATTTTTATCGGGAGACTTGGGGGAACGCTGGGTGGAAGGAAATTTGTGGCTCCTCTCAGATTCCAGAACTTTCTGCCACAGAAATGTGAGTAACAT
The DNA here is from genome assembly GCF_031143425.1 of Pleurodeles waltl. Taxonomy (NCBI): domain Eukaryota; kingdom Metazoa; phylum Chordata; class Amphibia; order Caudata; family Salamandridae; genus Pleurodeles; species Pleurodeles waltl. The sequence goes on from NC_090448.1 coordinate 708,102,221, forward strand.
GTGTTTTTTTAGCCAAATTTTGAGGTTTGCAAAGGATTCTGGGTAACAGAACCTGGTCCGAGCCCCGCAAGTCACCCCATCTTGGATTCCTCTAGGTCTCTAGGTTTCAGAAATGCACATGTTTGGTAGGTTTCCCTAGGTGCCGGCTGAGCTAGAGGCCAAAATCTACAGGTAGGCACTTCGCAAAAAACACCTCTGTTTTCTTCCAAAAATTTGGATGTGTCCACGTTGCGCTTTGGGGCGTTTCCTGTCGCGGGCGCTAGGCCTACCCACACAAGTGAGGTATCATTTTTATCGGGAGACTTGGGGGAACGCTGGGCGGAAGGAGATTTGTGGCTCCTCTCAGATTCCAGAACTTTCTGCCACAGAAATGTGAGTAACATGTGTTTTCTTAGCCAAATTTTGAGGTTTGCAAAGGATTCTGGGTAACAGAACCTGGTCCGAGCCCCGCAAGTCACCCCATCTTGGATTCTCTAGGTCTCTAGGTTTCAGAAATGCACAGGTTTGGTAGGTTTCCCTAGGTGCCGGCTGAGCTATAGGCCAAAATCTACAGGTAGGCACTTCGCAAAAAACACCTCTGTTTTCTTCCAAAGATTTGGATGTGTCCACGTTGCGCTTTGGGACGTTTCCTGTCGCGGGCGCTAGGCCTACCCACACAAGTGAGGTATCATTTTTATCGGTAGACTTGGGGGAACGCTGGGCGGAAGGAAATGTGTGGCTCCTCTCAGATTCCAGAACTTTCTGCCACAGAAATGTGAGGAACATGTGTTTTTTTAGCCAAATTTTGAGGTTTGCAAAGGATTCTGGGTAACAGAACCTGGTCCGAGCCCCGCAAGTCACCCCATCTTGGATTCCCCTAGGTCTCTAGTTTTCAGAAATGCACAGGTTTGGTAGGTTTCCCTAGGTGACGGCTGTGCTAGAGGCCAAAATCTACAGGTAGGCACTTCGCAAAAAACACCTCTGTTTTCTTTCAAAAAATTGGATGTGTCCACGTTGCACTTTGGGGCATTTCCTGTCGCGGGCGCTAGGCCTACCCACACAAGTGAGGTATCATTTTTATCGGGAGACTTGGGGGAACGCTGGGTGGAAGGAAATTAGTGGCTCCTCTCAGATTCCAGAAACTTCTGCCACAGAAATATGAGGAACATGTGTTTTCTTAGCCATATTTTGAGGTTTGCAAAGGATTCTGGGTAACAGAACCTGGTCCAAGCCCCGCAAGTCACCCCTCCTTAGATTCCCCTAGGTCTCTAGTTTTCAGAAATGCACAGGTTTGGTAGGTTTCCTTAGGAGCCGGCTGAGCTAGAGGCCAAAATCTACAGGTATGCACTTAGCAAAAAACACCTCTGTTTTCTTCCAAAAATGTGGATGTGTCCACGTTGCGCTTTGGGGCGTTTCCTGTCGCGGGTGCTAGGCCTACCCACACAAGTGAGTTATCATTTTTATCGGGAGACTTGGGGGAACGCTGGGTGGAAGGAAATTTGTGGCTCCTCTCAGATTCCAGAACTTTCTGCCACAGAAATGTGAGGAACATGTGTTTTTTTAGCCAAATTTTGAGGTTTGCAAAGGATTCTGGGTAACAGAACCTGGTCCGAGCCCCACAAGTCACCCCTCCTTAGATTCCCCTAGGTCTCTAGTTTTCAGAAATGCACAGGTTTGGTAGGTTTCCCTAGGTGACGGCTGAGCTAGAGGCCAAAATCTACAGTTAGGCACTTCGCAAATATCACCTCTGTTTTCTTTCAAAAAATTGGATGTGTCCACGTTGCACTTTGGGGCATTTCCTGTCGCGGGCGCTAGGCCTACCCACACAAGTGAGGTATCATTTTTATCGGGAGACTTGGGGGAACGCTGGGTGGAAGGAAATTTGTGGCTCCTCTCAGATTCCAGAACTTTCTGCCACAGAAATGTGAGTAACATGTGTTTTTTTAGCCAAATTTTGAGGTTTGCAAAGGATTCTGGGTAACAGAACCTGGTCCGAGCCCCGCAAGTCACCCCATCTTGGATTCCTCTAGGTCTCTAGGTTTCAGAAATGCACAGGTTTGGTAGGTTTCCCTAGGTGCCGGCTGTGCTAGAGGCCAAAATCTACAGGTAGGCACTTCGCAAAAAACACCTCTGTTTTCTTTCAAAAAATTGGATGTGTCCACGTTGCACTTTGGGGCATTTCCTGTCGCGGGCGCTAGGCCTACCCACACAAGTGAGGTATCATTTTTATCGGGAGACTTGGGGGAACGCTGGGTGGAAGGAAATTAGTGGCTCCTCTCAGATTCCAGAAACTTCTGCCACAGAAATATGAGGAACATGTGTTTTCTTAGCCATATTTTGAGGTTTGCAAAGGATTCTGGGTAACAGAACCTGGTCCAAGCCCCGCAAGTCACCCCTCCTTAGATTCCCCTAGGTCTCTAGTTTTCAGAAATGCACAGGTTTGGTAGGTTTCCTTAGGAGCCGGCTGAGCTAGAGGCCAAAATCTACAGGTATGCACTTAGCAAAAAACACCTCTGTTTTCTTCCAAAAATGTGGATGTGTCCACGTTGCGCTTTGGGGCGTTTCCTGTCGCGGGTGCTAGGCCTACCCACACAAGTGAGTTATCATTTTTATCGGGAGACTTGGGGGAACGCTGGGTGGAAGGAAATTTGTGGCTCCTCTCAGATTCCAGAACTTTCTGCCACAGAAATGTGAGTAACATGTGTTTTTTTAGCCAAATTTTGAGGTTTGCAAAGGATTCTGGGTAACAGAACCTGGTCCGAGCCCCGCAAGTCACCCCATCTTGGATTCTCTAGGTCTCTAGGTTTCAGAAATGCACAGGTTTGGTAGGTTTCCCTAGGTGCCGGCTGAGCTATAGGCCAAAATCTACAGGTAGGCACTTCGCAAAAAACACCTCTGTTTTCTTCCAAAGATTTGGATGTGTCCACGTTGCGCTTTGGGACGTTTCCTGTCGCGGGCGCTAGGCCTACCCACACAAGTGAGGTATCATTTTTATCGGTAGACTTGGGGGAACGCTGGGCGGAAGGAAATGTGTGGCTCCTCTCAGATTCCAGAACTTTCTGCCACAGAAATGTGAGGAACATGTGTTTTTTTAGCCAAATTTTGAGGTTTGCAAAGGATTCTGGGTAACAGAACCTGGTCCGAGCCCCGCAAGTCACCCCATCTTGGATTCCCCTAGGTCTCTAGTTTTCAGAAATGCACAGGTTTGGTAGATTTCCCTAGGTGCCGGCTGAGCTATAAGCCAAAATCTACAGGTAGGCACTTCGCAAAAAACACCTCTGTTTTCTTCCAAAAATCTGGATGTGTCCACGTTGCGCTTTGGGGCGTTTCCTGTCGCGGGCGCTAGGCCTACCCACACAAGTGAGGTATCATTTTTATCGGTAGACTTGGGGGAACGCTGGGCGGAAGGAGATTTGTGGCTCCTCTCAGATTCCAGAACTTTCTGCCACAGAAATGTGAGTAACATGTGTTTTCTTAGCCAAATTTTGAGGTTTGCAAAGGATTCTGGGTAACAGAACCTGGTCCGAGCCCCGCAAGTCACCCCTCCTTAGATTCTCCTAGGTCTCTAGTTTTCAGAAATGCACAGGTTTGGTAGGTTGCCCTAGGTGCCGGCTGAGCTAGAGGCCAAAATCTACAGGTAGGCACTTCGCAAAAAACACCTCTGTTTTCTTCCAAAAATTTGGATGTGTCCACGTTGCGCTTTGGGCCGTTTCCTGTCGCGGGCACTAGGCCTACCCACACAAGTGAGGTATCATTTTTATCGGGAGACTTGGGGGAACGCTGGGTGGAAGGAAATTTGTGGCTCCTCTCAGATTCCAGAACTTTCTGCCACAGAAATATGAGGAACATGTGTTTTCTTAGCCATATTTTGAGGTTTGCAAAGGATTCTGGGTAACAGAACCTGGTCCAAGCCCCGCAAGTCACCCCTCCTTAGATTCCCCTAGGTCTCTAGTTTTCAGAAATGCACAGGTTTGGTAGGTTTCCTTAGGAGCCGGCTGAGCTAGAGGCCAAAATCTACAGGTATGCACTTCGCAAAAAACACCTCTGTTTTCTTCCAAAAATGTGGATGTGTCCACGTTGCGCTTTGGGGCGTTTCCTGTCGCGGGTGCTAGGCCTACCCACACAAGTGAGGTATCATTTTTATCGGGAGACTTGGGGGAACGCTGGGTGGAAGGAAATTTGTGGCTCCTCTCAGATTCCAGAACTTTCTGCCACAGAAATGTGAGTAACATGTGTTTTTTTAGCCAAATTTTGAGGTTTGCAAAGGATTCTGGGTAACAGAACCTGGTCCGAGCCCCGCAAGTCACCCCATCTTGGATTCTCTAGGTCTCTAGGTTTCAGAAATGCACAGGTTTGGTAGGTTTCCCTAGGTGCCGGCTGAGCTATAGGCCAAAATCTACAGGTAGGCACTTCGCAAAAAACACCTCTGTTTTCTTCCAAATATTTGGATGTGTCCACGTTGCGCTTTGGGGCGTTTCCTGTCGCGGGCGCTAGGCCTACCCACACAAGTGAGGTATCATTTTTATCGGGAGACTTGGGGGAACGCTGGGTGAAAGGAAATTTGTGGCTCCTCTCAGATTCCAGAACTTTCTGCCACAGAAATGTGAGGAACATGTGTTTTTTTAGCCATATTTTGAGGTTTGTAAAGGATTCTGGGTAACAGAACCTGGTCCGAGCCCCGCAAGTCACCCCTCCTTAGATTCCCCTCGGTCTCTAGTTTTCAGAAATGCACAGGTTTGGTAGGTTTCCCTAGGTGCCGGCTGAGCTAGAGGCCAAAATCTACAGGTAGGCACTTTGCAAAAATCACCTCTGTTTTCTTTAAAACAATTGGATGTGTCCACGTTGCGCTTTGGGGCGTTTCCTGTCGCTGGCGCTAGGCCTACCCACACAAGTGAGGTATCATTTTTATCGGGAGACTTGGGGGAACGCTGGGTGGAAGGAAATTTGTGGCTCCTCTCAGATTCCAGAACTTTCTGCCACAGAAATGTGAGTAACATGTGTTTTTTTAGCCAAATTTTGAGGTTTGCAAAGGATTCTGGGTAACAGAACCTGGTCCGAGCCCCGCAAGTCACCCCATCTTGGATTCCTCTAGGTCTCTAGGTTTCAGAAATGCACAGGGTTGGTAGGTTTCCCTAGGTGCCAGCTGAGCTAGAGGCCAAAATCTACAGGTAGGCACTTCGCAAAAAACACCTCTATTTTCTTCCAAAAATTTGGATGTGTCCACGTTGCGCTTTGGGCCGTTTCCTGTCGCGGGCGCTAGGCCTACCCACACAAGTGAGGTATCATTTTTATCGGGAGACTTGGGGAAACGCTGGGTGGAAGGAAATGTGTGGCTCCTCTCAGATTCCAGAACTTTCTGCCACAGAAATATGAGGAACATGAGTTTTCTTAGCCATATTTTGAGGTTTGCAAAGGATTCTGGGTAACAGAACCTGGTCCAAGCCCCGCAAGTCACCCCTCCTTAGATTCCCCTAGGTCTCTAGTTTTCAGAAATGCACAGGTTTGGTAGGTTTCCTTAGTTGCCAGCTGAGCTGGAGGCCAAAATCTACAGGTAGGCACTTCGCAAAAAACACCTCTGTTTTCTTTCAAAAATTTGGATGTGTCCACGTTGCGCTTTGGGGCGTTTCCTGTCGCGGGCGCTAGGCCTACCCACACAAGTGAGGTATCATTTTTATCGGGAGACTTGGGGGAACGCTGGGTGGAAGGAAATTTGTGGCTCCTCTCAGATTCCAGAACTTTCTGCCACAGAAATGTGAGTAACATGTGTTTTTTTAGCCAAATTTTGAGGTTTGCAAAGGATTCTGGGTAACAGAACCTGGTCCGAGCCCCGCAAGTCACCCCATCTTGGATTCCTCTAGGTCTCTAGGTTTCAGAAATGCACAGGTTTGGTAGGTTTCCCTAGGTGCCGGCTGAGCTAGAGGCCAAAATCTACAGGTAGGCACTTCGCAAAAAACACCTCTATTTTCTTCAAAAAATTTGGATGTGTCCACGTTGCGCTTTGGGCCGTTTCCTGTCGCGGGCGCTAGGCCTACCCACACAAGTGAGGTATCATTTTTATCGGGAGACTTGGGGAAACGCTGGGTGGAAGGAAATGTGTGGCTCCTCTCAGATTCCAGAACTTTCTGCCACAGAAATATGAGGAACATGTGTTTTCTTAGCCATATTTTGAGGTTTGCAAAGGATTCTGGGTAACAGAACCTGGTCCAAGCCCCGCAAGTCACCCCTCCTTAGATTCCCCTAGGTCTCTAGTTTTCAGAAATGCACAGGTTTGGTAGGTTTCCTTAGGTGCCAGCTGAGCTAGAGGCCAAAATCTACAGGTAGGCACTTCGCAAAAAACACCTCTGTTTTCTTTCAAAAATTTGGATGTGTCCACGTTGCGCTTTGGGGTGTTTCCTGTCGCGGGCGCTAGGCCTACCCACACAAGTGAGGTATCATTTTTATCGGGAGACTTGGGGGAACGCTGGGTGGAAGGAAATTTGTGGCTCCTCACAGATTCCAGAACTTTCTGCCACAGAAATGTGAGTAACATGTGTTTTTTTAGACAAATTTTGAGGTTTGCAAAGGATTCTGGGTAACAGAACCTGGTCCGAGCCCCGCAAGTCACCCCATCTTGGATTCCTCTAGGTCTCTAGGTTTCAGAAATGCACAGGTTTGGTAGGTTTCCCTAGGTGCTGGCTGAGCTAGAGGCCAAAATCTACAGGTAGGCACTTCGCAAAAAACACCTCTATTTTCTTTCAAAAATTTGGATGTGTCCACGTTGCGCTTTGGGCCGTTTCCTGTCGCGTGCGCTAGGCCTACCCACACAAGTGAGGTATCATTTTTATCGGGAGACGTGGGGGAACGCTGGGTGGAAGGAAATGTGTGGCTCCTCTCAGATTCCAGAACTTTCTGCCACAGAAATATGAGGAACATGTGTTTTCTTAGCCATATTTTGAGGTTTGCAAAGGATTCTGGGTAACAGAACCTGGTCCAAGCCCCGCAAGTCACCCCTCCTTAGATTCCCCTAGGTCTCTAGTTTTCAGAAATGCACAGGTTTGGTAGGTTTCCTTAGGAAACGGCTGAGCTAGAGGCCAAAATCTACAGGTATGCACTTCGCAAAAAACACCTCTGTTTTCTTCCAAAAATGTGGATGTGTCCACGTTGCGCTTTGGGGCGTTTCCTGTCGCGGGTGCTAGGCCTACCCACACAAGTGAGGTATCATTTTTATCGGGAGACTTGGGGGAACGCTGGGTGGAAGGAAATTTGTGGCTCCTCTCAGATTCCAGAACTTTCTGCCACAGAAATGTGAGTAACATGTGTTTTTTTAGCCAAATTTTGAGGTTTGCAAAGGATTCTGGGTAACAGAACCTGGTCCGAGCCCCGCAAGTCACCCCATCTTGGATTCTCTAGGTCTCTAGGTTTCAGAAATGCACAGGTTTGGTAGGTTTCCCTAGGTGCCGGCTGAGCTATAGGCCAAAATCTACAGATAGGCACTTCGCAAAAAACACCTCTGTTTTCTTCCAAAGATTTGGATGTGTCCACGTTGCGCTTTGGGGCGTTTCCTGTCGCGGGCGCTAGGCCTACCCACACAAGTGAGGTATCATTTTTATCGGGAGACTTGGGGGAACGCTGGGTGAAAGGAAATTTGTGGCTCCTCTCAGATTCCAGAACTTTCTGCCACAGAAATGTGAGGAACATGTGTTTTTTTAGCCATATTTTGAGGTTTGTAAAGGATTCTGGGTAACAGAACCTGGTCCGAGCCCCGCAAGTCACCCCTCCTTAGATTCCCCTCGGTCTCTAGTTTTCAGAAATGCACAGGTTTGGTAGGTTTCAATAGGTGCCGGCTGAGCTAGAGGCCAAAATCTACAGGTAGGCACTTTGCAAAAATCACCTCTGTTTTCTTTAAAAAAATTGGATGTGTCCACGTTGCGCTTTGGGGCGTTTCCTGTCGCTGGCGCTAGGCCTACCCACACAAGTGAGGTATCATTTTTATCGGGAGACTTGGGGGAACGCTGGGTGGAAGGAAATTTGTGGCTCCTCTCAGATTCCAGAACTTTCTGCCACAGAAATGTGAGTAACATGTGTTTTTTTAGCCAAATTTTGAGGTTTGCAAAGGATTCTGGGTAACAGAACCTGGTCCGAGCCCCGCAAGTCACCCCATCTTGGATTCCTCTAGGTCTCTAGGTTTCAGAAATGCACAGGTTTGGTAGGTTTCCCTAGGTGCCGGCTGTGCTAGAGGCCAAAATCTACAGGTAGGCACTTCGCAAAAAACACCTCTGTTTTCTTCCAAAAATTTGGATGTGTCCACGTTGCGCTTTGGGCCGTTTCCTGTCGCGGGCGCTAGGCCTACCCACACAAGTGAGGTATCATTTTTATCGGGAGACTTGGGGGAACGCTGGCTGGAAGGAAATTTGTGGCTCCTCTCAGATTCCAGACCTTTTTGCCACAGAAATGTGAGGAACATGTGTTTTTTTAGCCAAATTTTGAGGTTTGCAAAGGATACTGGGTAACAGAACCTGGTCCGAGCCCCACAAGTCACCCCTCCTTAGATTCCCCTGGGTCTCTAGTTTTCAGAAATGCACAGGTTTGGAAGGTTTCCCTAGGTGCCGGCTGAGCTAGATGCCAAAATCTACAGGTAGACACTTCGCAAAAATCACCTCTGTTTTCTTTCAAAAAATTGGATGTGTCCACGTTGCGCTTTAGGGCGTTTCCTGTCGCGGGCGCTAGGCCTACCCACACAAGTGAGGTATCATTTTTATCGGGAGACTTGGGGGAACGCTGGGTGGAAGGAAATTTGTGGCTCCTCTCAGATTCCAGAACTTTCTGCCACAGAAATGTGAGGAACATGTGTTTTTTTAGCCATATTTTGAGGTTTGTAAAGGATTCTGGGTAACAGAACCTGGTCCGAGCCCCGCAAGTCACCCCTCCTTAGATTCCCCTCGGTCTGTAGTTTTCAGAAATGCACAGGTTTGGTAGGTTTCGCTAGGTGCCGGCTGAGCTAGAGGCCAAAATCTACAGGTAGGCACTTTGCAAAAATCACCTCTGTTTTCTTTAAAAAAATTGGATGTGTCCACGTTGCGCTTTGGGGCGTTTCCTGTCGCTGGCGCAAGGCCTACCCACACAAGTGAGGTATCATTTTTATCGGGAGACTTGGGGGAACGCTGGGTGGAAGGAAATTTGTGGCTCCTCTCAGATTCCAGAACTTTCTGCCACAGAAATGTGAGTAACATGTGTTTTTTTAGCCAAATTTTGAGGTTTGCAAAGGATTCTGGGTAACAGAACCTGGTCCGAGCCCCGCAAGTCACCCCATCTTGGATTCCTCTAGGTCTCTAGGTTTCAGAAATGCACAGGTTTGGTAGGTTTCCCTAGGTGCCGGCTGTGCTAGAGGCCAAAATCTACAGGTAGGCACTTCGCAAAAAACACCTCTGTTTTCTTCCAAAAATTTGGATGTGTCCACGTTGCGCTTTGGGCCGTTTCCTGTCGCGGGCACTAGGCCTACCCACACAAGTGAGGTATCATTTTTATCGGGAGACTTGGGGGAACGCTTGGTGGAAGGAAATTTGTGGCTCCTCTCATATTCCAGACCTTTCTGCCACAGAAATGTGAGGAACATGTGTTTTTTTAGCCAAATTTTGAGGTTTGCAAAGGATACTGGGTAACAGAACCTGGTCCGAGCCCCACAAGTCACCCCTCCTTAGATTCCCCTGGGTCTCTAGTTTTCAGAAATGCACAGGTTTGGTAGGTTTCCCTAGGTGCCGGCTGAGCTAGAGGCCAAAATCTACAGGTAGACACTTCGCAAAAATCACCTCTGTTTTCTTTCAAAAAATTGGATGTGTCCACGTTGCGCTTTAGGGCGTTTCCTGTCGCGGGCGCTAGGCCTACCCACACAAGTGAGGTATCATTTTTATCGGGAGACTTGGGGGAACGCTGGGTGGAAGGAAATTTGTGGCTCCTCTCAGATTCCAGAACTTTCTGCCACAGAAATGTGAGGAACATGTGTTTTCTTAGCCATATTTTGAGGTTTGTAAAGGATTCTGGGTAACAGAACCTGGTCCGAGCCCCGCAAGTCACCCCTCCTTAGATTCCACTCGGTCTCTAGTTTTCAGAAATGCACAGGTTTGGTAGGTTTCGCTAGGTGCCGGCTGAGCTAGAGGCCAAAATCTAATCGTAGGCACTTTGCAAAAATCACCTCTGTTTTCTTTAAAAAAATTGGATGTGTCCACGTTGCGCTTTGGGGCGTTTCCTGTCGCTGGCGCTAGGCCTACCCACGCAAGTGAGGTATCATTTTTATCGGGAGACTTGGGGGAACGCTGGGTGGAAGGAAATTTGTGGCTCCTCTCAGATTCCAGAACTTTCTGCCACAGAAATGTGAGTAACATGTGTTTTTTTAGCCAAATTTTGAGGTTTGCAAAGGATTCTGGGTAACAGAACCTGGTCCGAGCCCCGCAAGTCACCCCATCTTGGATTCTCTAGGTCTCTAGGTTTCAGAAATGCACAGGTTTGGTAGGTTTCCCTAGGTGCCGGCTGAGCTATAGGCCAAAATCTACAGGTAGGCACTTCGCAAAAAACACCTCTGTTTTCTTCCAAAGATTTGGATGTGTCCACGTTGCGCTTTGGGGCGTTTCCTGTCGCGGGCGCTAGGCCTACCCACACAAGTGAGGTATCATTTTTATCGGGAGACTTGGGGGAACGCTGGGTGAAAGGAAATTTGTGGCTCCTCTCAGATTCCAGAACTTTCTGCCACAGAAATGTGAGGAACATGTGTTTTTTTAGCCATATTTTGAGGTTTGTAAAGGATTCTGGGTAACAGAACCTGGTCCGAGCCCCGCAAGTCACCCCTCCTTAGATTCCCCTCGGTCTCTAGTTTTCAGTAATGCACAGGTTTGGTAGGTTTCCCTAGGTGCCGGCTGAGCTAGAGGCCAAAATCTACAGGTAGGCACTTTGCAAAAATCACCTCTGTTTTCTTTAAAAAAATTGGATGTGTCCACGTTGCGCTTTGGGGCGTTTCCTGTCGCTGGCGCTAGGCCTACCCACACAAGTGAGGTATCATTTTTATCAGGAGACTTGGGGGAACACTGGGTGGAAGGAAATTTGTGGCTCCTCTCAGATTCCAGAACTTTCTGCCACAGAAATGTGAGTAACATGTGTTTTTTTAGCCAAATTTTGAGGTTTGCAAAGGATTCTGGGTAACAGAACCTGGTCCGAGCCCCGCAAGTCACCCCATCTTGGAATCCTCTAGGTCTCTAGGTTTCAGAAATGCACAGGTTTGGTAGGTTTCCCTAGGTGCCGGCTGAGCTAGAGGCCAAAATCTACAGGTAGGCACTTCGCAAAAAACACCTCTATTTTCTTCCAAAAATTTGGATGTGTCCACGTTGCGCTTTGGGCCGTTTCCTGTCGCGGGCGCTAGGCCTACCCACACAAGTGAGGTATCATTTTTATCGGGAGACTTGGGGAAACGCTGGGTGGAAGGAAATGTGTGGCTCCTCTTAGATTCCAGAACTTTCTGCCACAGAAATATGAGGAACATGTGTTTTCTTAGCCATATTTTGAGGTTTGCAAAGGATTCTGGGTAACAGAACCTGGTCCAAGCCCCGCAAGTCACCCCTCCTTAGATTCCCCTAGGTCTCTAGTTTTCAGAAATGCACAGGTTTGGTAGGTTTCCTTAGGTGCCAGCTGAGCTAGAGGCCAAAATCTACAGGTAGGCACTTCGCAAAAAACACCTCTGTTTTCTTTCAAAAATTTGGATGTGTCCACGTTGCGCTTTGGGGCGTTTCCTGTCGCGGGCGCTAGGCCTACCCACACAAGTGAGGTATCATTTTTATCGGGAGACTTGGGGGAACGCTGGGTGGAAGGAAATTTGTGGCTCCTCTCAGATTCCAGAACTTTCTGCCACAGAAATGTGAGTAACATGTGTTTTTTTAGCCAAATTTTGAGGTTTGCAAAGGATTCTGGGTAACAGAACCTGGTCCGAGCCCCGCAAGTCACCCCATCTTGGATTCCTCTAGGTCTCTAGGTTTCAGAAATGCACATGTTTGGTAGGTTTCCCTAGGTGCCGGCTGAGCTAGAGGCCAAAATCTACAGGTAGGCACTTCGCAAAAAACACCTCTGTTTTCTTCCAAAAATTTGGATGTGTCCACGTTGCGCTTTGGGGCGTTTCCTGTCGCGGGCGCTAGGCCTACCCACACAAGTGAGGTATCATTTTTATCGGGAGACTTGGGGGAACGCTGGGTGGAAGGAAATTTGTGGCTCCTCTCAGTTTCCAGAACTTTCTGCCACAGAAATGTGAGGAACATGTGTTTTTTTAGCCAAATTTTGAGGTTTGCAAAGGATTCTGGGTAACAGAACCTGGTCCGAGCCCCACAAGTCACCCCTCCTTAGATTCCCCTAGGTCTCTAGTTTTCAGAAATGCACAGGTTTGGTAGGTTTCCCTAGGTGCCGGCTGAGCTAGAGGCCAAAATCTACAGTTAGGCACTTCGCAAATATCACCTCTGTTTTCTTTCAAAAAATTGGATGTGTCCACGTTGCACTTTGGGGCATTTCCTGTCGCGGGCGCTAGGCCTACCCACACAAGTGAGGTATCATTTTTATCGGGAGACTTGGGGGAACGCTGGGTGGAAGGAAATTTGTGGCTCCTCTCAGATTCCAGAACTTTCTGCCACAGAAATGTGAGTAACATGTGTTTTTTTAGCCAAATTTTGAGGTTTGCAAAGGATTCTGGGTAACAGAACCTGGTCCGAGCCCCGCAAGTCACCCCATCTTGGATTCCTCTAGGTCTCTAGGTTTCAGAAATGCACAGGTTTGGTAGGTTTCCCTAGGTGCCGGCTGTGCTAGAGGCCAAAATCTACAGGTAGGCACTTCGCAAAAAACACCTCTGTTTTCTTTCAAAAAATTGGATGTGTCCACGTTGCACTTTGGGGCATTTCCTGTCGCGGGCGCTAGGCCTACCCACACAAGTGAGGTATCATTTTTATCGGGAGACTTGGGGGAACGCTGGGTGGAAGGAAATTAGTGGCTCCTCTCAGATTCCAGAAACTTCTGCTACAGAAATATGAGGAACATGTGTTTTCTTAGCCATATTTTGAGGTTTGCAAAGGATTCTGGGTAACAGAACCTGGTCCAAGCCCCGCAAGTCACCCCTCCTTAGATTCCCCTAGGTCTCTAGTTTTCAGAAATGCACAGGTTTGGTAGGTTTCCTTAGGAGCCGGCTGAGCTAGAGGCCAAAATCTACAGGTATGCACTTAGCAAAAAACACCTCTGTTTTCTTCCAAAAATGTGGATGTGTCCACGTTGCGCTTTGGGGCGTTTCCTGTCGCGGGTGCTAGGCCTACCCACACAAGTGAGTTATCATTTTTATCGGGAGACTTGGGGGAACGCTGGGTGGAAGGAAATTTGTGGCTCCTCTCAGATTCCAGAACTTTCTGCCACAGAAATGTGAGTAACATGTGTTTTTTTAGCCAAATTTTGAGGTTTGCAAAGGATTCTGGGTAACAGAACCTGGTCCGAGCCCCGCAAGTCACCCCATCTTGGATTCTCTAGGTCTCTAGGTTTCAGAAATGCACAGGTTTGGTAGGTTTCCCTAGGTGCCGGCTGAGCTATAGGCCAAAATCTACAGGTAGGCACTTCGCAAAAAACACCTCTGTTTTCTTCCAAAGATTTGGATGTGTCCACGTTGCGCTTTGGGACGTTTCCTGTCGCGGGCGCTAGGCCTACCCACACAAGTGAGGTATCATTTTTATCGGTAGACTTGGGGGAACGCTGGGCGGAAGGAAATGTGTGGCTCCTCTCAGATTCCAGAACTTTCTGCCACAGAAATGTGAGGAACATGTGTTTTTTTAGCCAAATTTTGAGGTTTGCAAAGGATTCTGGGTAACAGAACCTGGTCCGAGCCCCGCAAGTCACCCCATCTTGGATTCCCCTAGGTCTCTAGTTTTCAGAAATGCACAGGTTTGGTAGATTTCCCTAGGTGCCGGCTGAGCTATAAGCCAAAATCTACAGGTAGGCACTTCGCAAAAAACACCTCTGTTTTCTTCCAAAAATCTGGATGTGTCCACGTTGCGCTTTGGGGCGTTTCCTGTTGCGGGCGCTAGGCCTACCCACACAAGTGAGGTATCATTTTTATCGGTAGACTTGGGGGAACGCTGGGCGGAAGGAGATTTGTGGCTCCTCTCAGATTCCAGAACTTTCTGCCACAGAAATGTGAGTAACATGTGTTTTCTTAGCCAAATTTTGAGGTTTGCAAAGGATTCTGGGTAACAGAACCTGGTCCGAGCCCCGCAAGTCACCCCTCCTTAGATTCCCCTAGGTCTCTAGTTTTCAGAAATGCACAGGTTTGGTAGGTTGCCCTAGGTGCCGGCTGAGCTAGAGGCCAAAATCTACAGGTAGGCACTTCGCAAAAAACACCTCTGTTTTCTTCCAAAAATTTGGATGTGTCCACGTTGCGCTTTGGGCCGTTTCCTGTTGCGGGCACTAGGCCTACCCACACAAGTGAGGTATCATTTTTATCGGGAGACTTGGGGGAACGCTGGGTGGAAGGAAATTTGTGGCTCCTCTCAGATTCCAGAACTTTCTGCCACAGAAATATGAGGAACATGTGTTTTCTTAGCCATATTTTGAGGTTTGCAAAGGATTCTGGGTAACAGAACCTGGTCCAAGCCCCGCAAGTCACCCCTCCTTAGATTCCCCTAGGTCTCTAGTTTTCAGAAATGCACAGGTTTGCTAGGTTTCCTTAGGAGCCGGCTGAGCTAGAGGCCAAAATCTACAGGTATGCACTTCGCAAAAAACACCTCTGTTTTCTTCCAAAAATGTGGATGTGTCCACGTTGCGCTTTGGGGCGTTTCCTGTCGCGGGTGCTAGGCCTACCCACACAAGTGAGGTATCATTTTTATCGGGAGACTTGGGGGAACGCTGGGTGGAAGGAAATTTGTGGCTCCTCTCAGATTCCAGAACTTTCTGCCACAGAAATGTGAGTAACATGTGTTTTTTTAGCCAAATTTTGAGGTTTGCAAAGGATTCTGGGTAACAGAACCTGGTCCGAGCCCCGCAAGTCACCCCATCTTGGATTCTCTAGGTCTCTAGGTTTCAGAAATGCACAGGTTTGGTAGGTTTCCCTAGGTGCCGGCTGAGCTATAGGCCAAAATCTACAGGTAGGCACTTCGCAAAAAACACCTCTGTTTTCTTCCAAAGATTTGGATGTGTCCACGTTGCGCTTTGGGGCGTTTCCTGTCGCGGGCGCTAGGCCTACCCACACAAGTGAGGTATCATTTTTATCGGGAGACTTGGGGGAACGCTGGGTGAAAGGAAATTTGTGGCTCCTCTCAGATTCCAGAACTTTCTGCCACAGAAATGTGAGGAACATGTGTTTTTTTAGCCATATTTTGAGGTTTGTAAAGGATTCTGGGTAACAGAACCTGGTCCGAGCCCCGCAAGTCACCCCTCCTTAGATTCCCCTCGGTCTCTAGTTTTCAGAAATGCACAGGTTTGGTAGGTTTCCCTAGGTGCCGGCTGAGCTAGAGGCCAAAATCTACAGGTAGGCACTTTGCAAAAATCACCTCTGTTTTCTTTAAAAAAATTGGATGTGTCCACGTTGCGCTTTGGGGCGTTTCCTGTCGCTGGCGCTAGGCCTACCCACACAAGTGAGGTATCATTTTTATCGGGAGACTTGGGGGAACGCTGGGTGGAAGGAAATTTGTGGCTCCTCTCAGATTCCAGAACTTTCTGCCACAGAAATGTGAGTAACATGTGTTTTTTTAGCCAAATTTTGAGGTTTGCAAAGGATTCTGGGTAACAGAACCTGGTCCGAGCCCCGCAAGTCACCCCATCTTGGATTCCTCTAGGTCTCTAGGTTTCAGAAATGCACAGGGTTGGTAGGTTTCCCTAGGTGCCGGCTGAGCTAGAGGCCAAAATCTACAGGTAGGCACTTCGCAAAAAACACCTCTATTTTCTTCCAAAAATTTGGATGTGTCCACGTTGCGCTTTGGGCCGTTTCCTGTCGCGGGCGCTAGGCCTACCCACACAAGTGAGGTAAAATTTTTATCGGGAGACTTGGGGAAACGCTGGGTGGAAGGAAATGTGTGGCTCCTCTCAGATTCCAGAACTTTCTGCCACAGAAATATGAGGAACATGTGTTTTCTTAGCCATATTTTGAGGTTTGCAAAGGATTCTGGGTAACAGAACCTGGTCCAAGCCCCGCAAGTCACCCCTCCTTAGATTCCCCTAGGTCTCTAGTTTTCAGAAATGCACAGGTTTGGTAGGTTTCCTTAGGTGCCAGCTGATCTGGAGGCCAAAATCTACAGGTAGGCACTTCGCAAAAAACACCTCTGTTTTCTTTCAAAAATTTGGATGTGTCCACGTTGCGCTTTGGGGCGTTTCCTGTCGCGGGCGCTAGGCCTACCCACACAAGTGAGGTATCATTTTTATCGGGAGACTTGGGGGAACGCTGGGTGGAAGGAAATTTGTGGCTCCTCTCAGATTCCAGAACTTTCTGCCACAGAAATGTGAGTAACATGTGTTTTTTTAGCCAAATTTTGAGGTTTGCAAAGGATTCTGGGTAACAGAACCTGGTCCGAGCCCCGCAAGTCACCCCATCTTGGATTCCTCTAGGTCTCTAGGTTTCAGAAATGCACAGGTTTGGTAGGTTTCCCTAGGTGCCGGCTGAGCTAGAGGCCAAAATCTACAGGTAGGCACTTCGCAAAAAACACCTCTATTTTCTTCAAAAAATTTGGATGTGTCCACGTTGCGCTTTGGGCCGTTTCCTGTCGCGGGCGCTAGGCCTACCCACACAAGTGAGGTATCATTTTTATCGGGAGACTTGGGGAAACGCTGGGTGGAAGGAAATGTGTGGCTCCTCTCAGATTCCAGAACTTTCTGCCACAGAAATATGAGGAACATGTGTTTTCTTAGCCATATTTTGAGGTTTGCAAAGGATTCTGGGTAACAGAACCTGGTCCAAGCCCCGCAAGTCACCCCTCCTTAGATTCCCCTAGGTCTCTAGTTTTCAGAAATGCACAGGTTTGGTAGGTTTCCTTAGGTGCCAGCTGAGCTAGAGGCCAAAATCTACAGGTAGGCACTTCGCAAAAAACACCTCTGTTTTCTTTCAAAAATTTGGATGTGTCCACGTTGCGCTTTGGAGCGTTTCCTGTCGCGGGCGCTAGGCCTACCCACACAAGTGAGGTATCATTTTTATCGGGAGACTTGGGGGAACGCTGGGTGGAAGGAAATTTGTGGCTCCTCACAGATTCCAGAACTTTCTGCCACAGAAATGTGAGTAACATGTGTTTTTTTAGCCAAATTTTGAGGTTTGCAAAGGATTCTGGGTAACAGAACCTGGTCCGAGCCCCGCAAGTCACCCCATCTTGGATTCCTCTAGGTCTCTAGGTTTCAGAAATGCACAGGTTTGGTAGGTTTCCCTAGGTGCTGGCTGAGCTAGAGGCCAAAATCTACAGGTAGGCACTTCGCAAAAAACACCTCTATTTTCTTCCAAAAATTTGGATGTGTCCACGTTGCGCTTTGGGCCGTTTCCTGTCGCGGGCGCTAGGCCTACCCACACAAGTGAGGTATCATTTTTATCGGGAGACGTGGGGGAACGCTGGGTGGAAGGAAATGTGTGGCTCCTCTCAGATTCCAGAACTTTCTGCCACAGAAATATGAGGAACATGTGTTTTCTTAGCCATATTTTGAGGTTTGCAAAGGATTCTGGGTAACAGAACCTGGTCCAAGCCCCGCAAGTCACCCCTCCTTAGATTCCCCTAGGTCTCTAGTTTTCAGAAATGCACAGGTTTGGTAGGTTTCCTTAGGAAACGGCTGAGCTAGAGGCCAAAATCTACAGGTATGCACTTCGCAAAAAACACCTCTGTTTTCTTCCAAAAATGTGGATGTGTCCACGTTGCGCTTTGGGGCGTTTCCTGTCGCGGGTGCTAGGCCTACGCACACAAGTGAGGTATCATTTTTATCGGGAGACTTGGGGGAACGCTGGGTGGAAGGAAATTTGTGGCTCCTCTCAGATTCCAGAACTTTCTGCCACAGAAATGTGAGTAACATGTGTTTTTTTAGCCAAATTTTGAGGTTTGCAAAGGATTCTGGGTAACAGAACCTGGTCCGAGCCCCGCAAGTCACCCCATCTTGGATTCTCTAGGTCTCTAGGTTTCAGAAATGCACAGGTTTGGTAGGTTTCCCTAGGTGCCGGCTGAGCTATAGGCCAAAATCTACAGGTAGGCACTTCGCAAAAAACACCTCTGTTTTCTTCCAAAGATTTGGATGTGTCCACGTTGCGCTTTGGGGCGTTTCCTGTCGCGGGCGCTAGGCCTACCCACACAAGTGAGGTATCATTTTTATCGGGAGACTTGGGGGAACGCTGGGTGAAAGGAAATTTGTGGCTCCTCTCAGATTCCAGAACTTTCTGCCACAGAAATGTGAGGAACATGTGTTTTTTTAGCCATATTTTGAGGTTTGTAAAGGATTCTGGGTAACAGAACCTGGTCCGAGCCCCGCAAGTCACCCCTCCTTAGATTCCCCTCGGTCTCTAGTTTTCAGAAATGCACAGGTTTGGTAGGTTTCAATAGGTGCCGGCTGAGCTAGAGGCCAAAATCTACAGGTAGGCACTTTGCAAAAATCACCTCTGTTTTCTTTAAAAAAATTGGATGTGTCCACGTTGCGCTTTGGGGCGTTTCCTGTCGCTGGCGCTAGGCCTACCCACACAAGTGAGGTATCATTTTTATCGGGAGACTTGGGGGAACGCTGGGTGGAAGGAAATTTGTGGCTCCTCTCAGATTCCAGAACTTTCTGCCACAGAAATGTGAGTAACATGTGTTTTTTTAGCCAAATTTTGAGGTTTGCAAAGGATTCTGGGTAACAGAACCTGGTCCGAGCCCCGCAAGTCACCCCATCTTGGATTCCTCTAGGTCTCTAGGTTTCAGAAATGCACAGGTTTGGTAGGTTTCCCTAGGTGCCGGCTGTGCTAGAGGCCAAAATCTACAGGTAGGCACTTCGCAAAAAACACCTCTGTTTTCTTCCAAAAATTTGGATGTGTCCACGTTGCGCTTTGGGCCGTTTCCTGTCGCGGGCGCTAGGCCTACCCACACAAGTGAGGTATCATTTTTATCGGGAGACTTGGGGGAACGCTGGCTGGAAGGAAATTTGTGGCTCCTCTCAGATTCCAGACCTTTCTGCCACAGAAATGTGAGGAACATGTGTTTTTTTAGCCAAATTTTGAGGTTTGCAAAGGATACTGGGTAACAGAACCTGGTCCGAGCCCCACAAGTCACCCCTCCTTAGATTCCCCTGGGTCTCTAGTTTTCAGAAATGCACAGGTTTGGAAGGTTTCCCTAGGTGCCGGCTGAGCTAGAGGCCAAAATCTACAGGTAGACACTTCGCAAAAATCACCTCTGTTTTCTTTCAAAAAATTGGATGTGTCCACGTTGCGCTTTAGGGCGTTTCCTGTCGCGGGCGCTAGGCCTACCCACACAAGTGAGGTATCATTTTTATCGGGAGACTTGGGGGAACGCTGGGTGGAAGGAAATTTGTGGCTCCTCTCAGATTCCAGAACTTTCTGCCACAGAAATGTGAGGAACATGTGTTTTTTTAGCCATATTTTGAGGTTTGTAAAGGATTCTGGGTAACAGAACCTGGTCCGAGCCCCGCAAGTCACCCCTCCTTAGATTCCCCTAGGTCTCTAGTTTTCAGAAATGCACAGGTTTGGTAGGTTTCCTTAGGAAACGGCTGAGCTAGAGGCCAAAATCTACAGGTATGCTCTTCGCAAAAAACACCTCTGTTTTCTTCCAAAAATGTGGATGTGTCCACGTTGCGCTTTGGGGCGTTTCCTGTCGCGGGTGCTAGGCCTACTCACACAAGTGAGGTATCATTTTTATCGGGAGACTTGGGGGAACGCTGGGTGGAAGGAAATTTGTGGCTCCTCTCAGATTCCAGAACTTTCTGCCACAGAAATGTGAGTAACATGTGTTTTTTTAGCCAAATTTTGAGGTTTGCAAAGGATTCTGGGTAACAGAACCTGGTCCGAGCCCCGCAAGTCACCCCATCTTGGATTCTCTAGGTCTCTAGGTTTCAGAAATGCACAGGTTTGGTAGGTTTCCCTAGGTGCCGGCTGAGCTATAGGCCAAAATCTACAGGTAGGCACTTCGCAAAAAACACCTCTGTTTTCTTCCAAAGATTTGGATGTGTCCACGTTGCGCTTTGGGGCGTTTCCTGTCGCGGGCGCTAGGCCTACCCACACAAGTGAGGTATCATTTTTATCGGGAGACTTGGGGGAACGCTGGGTGAAAGGAAATTTGTGGCTCCTCTCAGATTCCAGAACTTTCTGCCACAGAAATGTGAGGAACATGTGTTTTTTTAGCCATATTTTGAGGTTTGTAAAGGATTCTGGGTAACAGAACCTGGTCCGAGCCCCGCAAGTCACCCCTCCTTAGATTCCCCTCGGTCTCTAGTTTTCAGAAATGCACAGGTTTGGTAGGTTTCAATAGGTGCCGGCTGAGCTAGAGGCCAAAATCTACAGGTAGGCAGTTTGCAAAAATCACCTCTGTTTTCTTTAAAAAAATTGGATGTGTCCACGTTGCGCTTTGGGGCGTTTCCTGTCGCTGGCGCTAGGCCTACCCACACAAGTGAGGTATCATTTTTATCGGGAGACTTGGGGGAACGCTGGGTGGAAGGAAATTTGTGGCTCTTCTCAGATTCCAGAACTTTCTGCCACAGAAATGTGAGTAACATGTGTTTTTTTAGCCAAATTTTGAGGTTTGCAAAGGATTCTGGGTAACAGAACCTGGTCCGAGCCCCGCAAGTCACCCCATCTTGGATTCCTCTAGGTCTCTAGGTTTCAGAAATGCACAGGTTTGGTAGGTTTCCCTAGGTGCCGGCTGTGCTAGAGGCCAAAATCTACAGGTAGGCACTTCGCAAAAAACACCTCTGTTTTCTTCCAAAAATTTGGATGTGTCCACGTTGCGCTTTGGGCCGTTTCCTGTCGCGGGCGCTAGGCCTACCCACACAAGTGAGGTATCATTTTTATCGGGAGACTTGGGGGAACGCTGGCTGGAAGGAAATTTGTGGCTCCTCTCAGATTCCAGACCTTTCTGCCACAGAAATGTGAGGAACATGTGTTTTTTTAGCCAAATTTTGAGGTTTGCAAAGGATACTGGGTAACAGAACCTGGTCCGAGCCCCACAAGTCACCCCTCCTTAGATTCCCCTGGGTCTCTAGTTTTCAGAAATGCACAGGTTTGGAAGGTTTCCCTAGGTGCCGGCTGAGCTAGAGGCCAAAATCTACAGGTAGACACTTCGCAAAAATCACCTCTGTTTTCTTTCAAAAAATTGGATGTGTCCACGTTGCGCTTTAGGGCGTTTCCTGTCGCGGGCGCTAGGCCTACCCACACAAGTGAGGTATCATTTTTATCGGGAGACTTGGGGGAACGCTGGGTGGAAGGAAATTTGTGGCTCCTCTCAGATTCCAGAACTTTCTGCCACAGAAATGTGAGGAACATGTGTTTTTTTAGCCATATTTTGAGGTTTGTAAAGGATTCTGGGTAACAGAACCTGGTCCGAGCCCCGCAAGTCACCCCTCCTTAGATTCCCCTCGGTCTCTAGTTTTCAGAAATGCACAGGTTTGGTAGGTTTCGCTAGGTGCCGGCTGAGCTAGAGGCCAAAATCTACAGGTAGGCACTTTGCAAAAATCACCTCTGTTTTCTTTAAAAAAATTGGATGTGTCCACGTTGCGCTTTGGGGCGTTTCCTGTCGCTGGCGCAAGGCCTACCCACACAAGTGAGGTATCATTTTTATCGGGAGACTTGGGGGAACGCTGGGTGGAAGGAAATTTGTGGCTCCTCTCAGATTCCAGAACTTTCTGCCACAGAAATGTGAGTAACATGTGTTTTTTTAGCCAAATTTTGAGGTTTGCAAAGGATTCTGGGTAACAGAACCTGGTCCGAGCCCCGCAAGTCACCCCATCTTGGATTCCTCTAGGTCTCTAGGTTTCAGAAATGCACAGGTTTGGTAGGTTTCCCTAGGTGCCGGCTGTGCTAGAGGCCAAAATCTACAGGTAGGCACTTCGCAAAAAACACCTCTGTTTTCTTCCAAAAATTTGGATGTGTCCACGTTGCGCTTTGGGCCGTTTCCTGTCGCGGGGCACTAGGCCTACCCACACAAGTGAGGTATCATTTTTATCGGGAGACTTGGGGGAACGCTGGGTGGAAGGAAATTTGTGGCTCCTCTTAGATTCCAGACCTTTCTGCCACAGAAATGTGAGGAACATGTGTTTTTTTAGCCAAATTTTGAGGTTTGCAAAGGATACTGGGTAACAGAACCTGGTCCGAGCCCCACAAGTCACCCCTCCTTAGATTCCCCTGGGTCTCTAGTTTTCAGAAATGCACAGGTTTGGTAGGTTTCCCTAGGTGCCGGCTGAGCTAGAGGCCAAAATCTACAGGTAGACACTTCGCAAAAATCACCTCTGTTTTCTTTAAAAAAATTGGATGTGTCCACGTTGCGCTTTAGGGCGTTTCCTGTCGCGGGCGCTAGGCCTACCCACACAAGTGAGGTATCATTTTTATCGGGAGACTTGGGGGAACGCTGGGTGGAAGGAAATTTGTGGCTCCTCTCAGATTCCAGAACTTTCTGCCACAGAAATGTGAGGAACATGTGTTTTCTTAGCCATATTTTGAGGTTTGTAAAGAATTCTGGGTAACAGAACCTGGTCCGAGCCCCGCAAGTCACCCCTCCTTAGATTCCACTCGGTCTCTAGTTTTCAGAAATGCACAGGTTTGGTAGGTTTCGCTAGGTGCCGGCTGAGCTAGAGGCCAAAATCTACAGGTAGGCACTTTGCAAAAATCACCTCTGTTTTCTTTAAAAAAATTGGATGTGTCCACGTTGCGCTTTGGGGCGTTTCCTGTCGCTGGCGCTAGGCCTACCCACACAAGTGAGGTATCATTTTTATCGGGAGACTTGGGGGAACGCTGGGTGGAAGGAAATTTGTGGCTCCTCTCAGATTCCAGAACTTTCTGCCACAGAAATGTGAGTAACATGTGTTTTTTTAGCCAAATTTTGAGGTTTGCAAAGGATTCTGGGTAACAGAACCTGGTCCGAGCCCCGCAAGTCACCCCATCTTGGATTCCTCTAGGTCTCTAGGTTTCAGAAATGCACAGGTTTGGTAGGTTTCCCTAGGTGCCGGCTGAGCTAGAGGCCAAAATCTACAGGTAGGCACTTCGCAAAAAACACCTCTATTTTCTTCCAAAAATTTGGATGTGTCCACGTTGCGCTTTGGGCCGTTTCCTGTCGGGGGCGCTAGGCCTACCCACACAAGTGAGGTATCATTTTTATCGGGAGACTTGGGGAAACGCTGGGTGGAAGGAAATGTGTGGCTCCTCTCAGATTCCAGAACTTTCTGCCACAGAAATATGAGGAACATGTGTTTTCTTAGCCATATTTTGAGGTTTGCAAAGGATTCTGGGTAACAGAACCTGGTCCAAGCCCCGCAAGTCACCCCTCCTTAGATTCCCCTAGGTCTCTAGTTTTCAGAAATGCACAGGTTTGGTAGGTTTCCTTAGGTGCCAGCTGAGCTAGAGGCCAAAATCTACAGGTAGGCACTTCGCAAAAAACACCTCTGTTTTCTTTCAAAAATTTGGATGTGTCCACGTTGCGCTTTGGGGCGTTTCCTGTCGCGGGCGCTAGGCCTACCCACACAAGTGAGGTATCATTTTTATCGGGAGACTTGGGGGAACGCTGGGTGGAAGGAAATTTGTGGCTCCTCTCAGATTCCAGAACTTTCTGCCACAGAAATGTGAGGAACATGTGTTTTTTTAGCCAAATTTTGAGGTTTGCAAAGGATTCTGGGTAACAGAACCTGGTCCGAGCCCCACAAGTCACCCCTCCTTAGATTCCCCTAGGTCTCTAGTTTTCAGAAATGCACAGGTTTGGTAGGTTTCCCTAGGTGCCGGCTGAGCTAGAGGCCAAAATCTACAGTTAGGCACTTCGCAAATATCACCTCTGTTTTCTTTCAAAAAATTGGATGTGTCCACGTTGCACTTTGGGGCATTTCCTGTCGCGGGCGCTAGGCCTACCCACACAAGTGAGGTATCATTTTTATCGGGAGACTTGGGGGAACGCTGGGTGGAAGGAAATTTGTGGCTCCTCTCAGATTCCAGAACTTTCTGCCACAGAAATGTGAGTAACATGTGTTTTTTTAGCCAAATTTTGAGGTTTGCAAAGGATTCTGGGTAACAGAACCTGGTCCGAGCCCCGCAAGTCACCCCATCTTGGATTCCTCTAGGTCTCTAGGTTTCAGAAATGCACAGGTTTGGTAGGTTTCCCTAGGTGCCGGCTGTGCTAGAGGCCAAAATCTACAGGTAGGCACTTCGCAAAAAACACCTCTGTTTTCTTCCAAAAATTTGGATGTGTCCACGTTGCGCTTTGGGCCGTTTCCTGTCGCGGGCACTAGGCCTACCCACACAAGTGAGGTATCATTTTTATCGGGAGACTTGGAGGAACGCTGGGTGGAAGGAAATTTGTGGCTCCTCTCAGATTCCAGAAACTTCTGCCACAGAAATATGAGGAACATGTGTTTTCTTAGCCATATTTTGAGGTTTGCAAAGGATTCTGGGTAACAGAACCTGGTCCAAGCCCCGCAAGTCACCCCTCCTTAGATTCCCCTAGGTCTCTAGTTTTCAGAAATGCACAGGTTTGGTAGGTTTCCTTAGGAGCCGGCTGAGCTAGAGGCCAAAATCTACAGGTATGCACTTAGCAAAAAACACCTCTGTTTTCTTCCAAAAATGTGGATGTGTCCACGTTGCGCTTTGGGGCGTTTCCTGTCGCGGGTGCTAGGCCTACCCACACAAGTGAGTTATAATTTTTATCGGGAGACTTGGGGGAACGCTGGGTGGAAGGAAATTTGTGGCTCCTCTCAGATTCCAGAACTTTCTGCCACAGAAATGTGAGTAACATGTGTTTTTTTAGCCAAATTTTGAGGTTTGCAAAGGATTCTGGGTAACAGAACCTGGTCCGAGCCCCGCAAGTCACCCCATCTTGGATTCTCTAGGTCTCTAGGTTTCAGAAATGCACAGGTTTGGTAGGTTTCCCTAGGTGCCGGCTGAGCTATAGGCCAAAATCTACAGGTAGGCACTTCGCAAAAAACACCTCTGTTTTCTTCCAAAGATTTGGATGTGTCCACGTTGCGCTTTGGGACATTTCCTGTCGCGGGCGCTAGGCCTACCCACACAAGTGAGGTATCATTTTTATCGGTAGACTTGGGGGAACGCTGGGCGGAAGGAGATTTGTGGCTCCTCTCATATTCCAGAACTTTCTGCCACAGAAATGTGAGGAACATGTGTTTTTTTAGCCAAAATTTGAGGTTTGCAAAGGATTCTGGGTAACAGAACCTGGTCCGAGCCCCGCAAGTCACACCATCTTGGATTCTCTAGGTCTCTAGGTTTCAGAAATGCACAGGTTTGTTAGGTTTCCCTAGGTGCCGGCTGAGCTATAGGCCAAAATCTACAGGTAGGCACTTCGCAAAAAACACCTCTGTTTTCTTCCAAAGATTTGGATGTGTCCACGTTGCGCTTTGGGGCGTTTCCTGTCGCGGGCGCTAGGCCTACCCACACAAGTGAGGTATCATTTTTATCGGGAGACTTGGGGGAACGCTGGGTGAAAGGAAATTTGTGGCTCCTCTCAGATTCCAGAACTTTCTGCCACAGAAATGTGAGGAACATGTGTTTTTTTAGCCATATTTTGAGGTTTGTAAAGGATTCTGGGTAACAGAACCTGGTCCGAGCCCCGCAAGTCACCCCTCCTTAGATTCCCCTCGGTCTCAAGTTTTCAGAAATGCACAGGTTTGGTAGGTTTCCCTAGGTGCCGGCTGAGCTAGAGGCCAAAATCTACAGGTAGGCACTTTGCAAAAATCACCTCTGTTTTCTTTAAAAAAATTGGATGTGTCCACGTTGCGCTTTGGGGCGTTTCCTGTCGCTGGCGCTAGGCCTACCCACACAAGTGAGGTATCATTTTTATCGGGAGACTTGGGGGAACGCTGGGTGGAAGGAAATTTGTGGCTCCTCTCAGATTCCAGAACTTTCTGCCACAGAAATGTGAGTAACATGTGTTTTTTTAGCCAAATTTTGAGGTTTGCAAAGGATTCTGGGTAACAGAACCTGGTCCGAGCCCCGCAAGTCACCCCATCTTGGATTCCTCTAGGTCTCTAGGTTTCAGAAATGCACAGGTTTGGTAGGTTTCCCTAGGTGCCGGCTGAGCTAGAGGCCAAAATCTACAGGTAGGCACTTCGCAAAAAACACCTCTATTTTCTTCCAAAAATTTGGATGTGTCCACCTTGCGCTTTGGGCCGTTTCCTGTCGCGGGCGCTAGGCCTACCCACACAAGTGAGGTATCATTTTTATCGGGAGACTTGGGGAAACGCTGGGTGGAAGGAAATGTGTGGCTCCTCTCAGATTCCAGAACTTTCTGCCACAGAAATATGAGGAACATGTGTTTTCTTAGCCATATTTTGAGGTTTGCAAAGGATTCTGGGTAACAGAACCTGGTCCAAGCCCCGCAAGTCACCCCTCCTTAGATTCCCCTAGGTCTCTAGTTTTCAGAAATGCACAGGTTTGGTAGGTTTCCTTAGGTGCCAGCTGAGCTAGAGGCCAAAATCTACAGGTAGGCACTTCGCAAAAAACACCTCTGTTTTCTTTCAAAAATTTGGATGTGTCCACGTTGCGCTTTGGGGCGTTTCCTGTCGCGGGCGCTAGGCCTACCCACACAAGTGAGGTATCATTTTTATCGGGAGACTTGGGGGAACGCTGGGTGGAAGGAAATTTGTGGCTCCTCTCAGATTCCAGAACTTTCTGCCACAGAAATGTGAGTAACATGTGTTTTTTTAGCCAAATTTTGAGGTTTGCAAAGGATTCTGGGTAACAGAACCTGGTCCGAGCCCCGCAAGTCACCCCATCTTGGATTCTCTAGGTCTCTAGGTTTCAGAAATGCACAGGTTTGGTAGGTTTCCCTAGGTGCCGGCTGAGCTATAGGCCAAAATCTACAGGTAGGCACTTCGCAAAAAACACCTCTGTTTTCTTCCAAAGATTTGGATGTGTCCACGTTGCGCTTTGGGACATTTCCTGTCGCGGGCGCTAGGCCTACCCACACAAGTGAGGTATCATTTTTATCGGTAGACTTGGGGGAACGCTGGGCGGAAGGAGATTTGTGGCTCCTCACATATTCCAGAACTTTCTGCCACAGAAATGTGAGGAACATGTGTTTTTTTAGCCAAAATTTGAGGTTTGCAAAGGATTCTGGGTAACAGAACCTGGTCCGAGCCCTGCAAGTCACCCCATCTTGGATTCTCTAGGTCTCTAGGTTTCAGAAATGCACAGGTTTGTTAGGTTTCCCTAGGTGCCGGCTGAGCTATAGGCCAAAATCTACAGGTAGGCACTTCGCAAAAAACACCTCTGTTTTCTTCCAAAGATTTGGATGTGTCCACGTTGCGCTTTGGGGCGTTTCCTGTCGCGGGCGCTAGGCCTACCCACACAAGTGAGGTATCATTTTTATCGGGAGACTTGGGGGAACGCTGGGTGAAAGGAAATTTGTGGCTCCTCTCAGATTCCAGAACTTTCTGCCACAGAAATGTGAGGAACATGTGTTTTTTTAGCCATATTTTGAGGTTTGTAAAGGATTCTAGGTAACAGAACCTGGTCCGAGCCCCGCAAGTCACCCCTCCTTAGATTCCCCTCGGTCTCTAGTTTTCAGAAATGCACAGGTTTGGTAGGTTTCCCTAGGTGCCGGCTGAGCTAGAGGCCAAAATCTACAGGTAGGCACTTTGCAAAAATCACCTCTGTTTTCTTTAAAAAAATTGGATGTGTCCACGTTGCGCTTTGGGGCGTTTCCTGTCGCTGGCGCTAGGCCTACCCACACAAGTGAGGTATCATTTTTATCGGGAGACTTGGGGGAACGCTGGGTGGAAGGAAATTTGTGGCTCCTCTCAGATTCCAGAACTTTCTGCCACAGAAATGTGAGTAACATGTGTTTTTTTAGCCAAATTTTGAGGTTTGCAAAGAATTCTGGGTAACAGAACCTGGTCCGAGCCCCGCAAGTCACCCCATCTTGGATTCCTCTAGGTCTCTAGGTTTCAGAAATGCACAGGTTTGGTAGGTTTCCCTAGGTGCCGGCTGAGCTACAGGCCAAAATCTACAGGTAGGCACTTCGCAAAAAACACCTCTATTTTCTTCCAAAAATTTGGATGTGTCCACGTTGCGCTTTGGGCCGTTTCCTGTCGCGGGCGCTAGGCCTACCCACACAAGTGAGGTATCATTTTTATCGGGAGACTTGGGGAAACGCTGGGTGGAAGGAAATGTGTGGCTCCTCTCAGATTCCAGAACTTTCTGCCACAGAAATATGAGGAACATGTGTTTTCTTAGCCATATTTTGAGGTTTGCAAAGGATTCTGGGTAACAGAACCTGGTCCAAGCCCCGCAAGTCACCCCTCCTTAGATTCCCCTAGGTCTCTAGTTTTCAGAAATGCACAGGTTTGGTAGGTTTCCTTAGGTGCCAGCTGAGCTAGAGGCCAAAATCTACAGGTAGGCACTTCGCAAAAAACACCTCTGTTTTCTTTCAAAAATTTGGATGTGTCCACGTTGCGCTTTGGGGCGTTTCCTGTCGCGGGCGCTAGGCCTACCCACACAAGTGAGGTATCATTTTTATCGGGAGACTTGGGGGAACGCTGGGTGGAAGGAAATTTGTGGCTCCTCTCAGATTCCAGAACTTTCTGCCACAGAAATGTGAGTAACATGTGTTTTTTTAGCCAAATTTTGAGGTTTGCAAAGGATTCTGGGTAACAGAACCTGGTCCGAGCCCCGCAAGTCACCCCATCTTGGATTCCTCTAGGTCTCTAGGTTTCAGAAATGCACAGGTTTGGTAGGTTTCCCTAGGTGCCGGCTGAGCTAGAGGCCAAAATCTACAGGTAGGCACTTCGCAAAAAACACCTCTATTTTCTTCCAAAAATTTGGATGTGTCCACGTTGCGCTTTGGGCCGTTTCCTGTCGCGGGCGCTAGGCCTACCCACACAAGTGAGGTATCATTTTTATCGGGAGACTTGGGGAAACGCTGGGTGGAAGGAAATGTGTGGCTCCTCTCAGATTCCAGAACTTTCTGCCACAGAAATATGAGGAACATGTGTTTTCTTAGCCATATTTTGAGGTTTGCAAAGGATTCTGGGTAACAGAACCTGGTCCAAGCCCCGCAAGTCACCCCTCCTTAGATTCCCCTAGGTCTCTAGTTTTCAGAAATGCACAGGTTTGGTAGGTTTCCTTAGGTGCCAGCTGAGCTAGAGGCCAAAATCTACAGGTAGGCACTTCGCAAAAAACACCTCTGTTTTCTTTCAAAAATTTGGATGTGTCCACGTTGCGCTTTGGGGCGTTTCCTGCCGCGGGCGCTAGGCCTACCCACACAAGTGAGGTATCATTTTTATCGGGAGACTTGGGGGAACGCTGGGTGGAAGGAAATTTGTGGCTCCTCTCAGATTCCAGAACTTTCTGCCACAGAAATGTGAGTAACATGTATTTTTTTAGCCAAATTTTGAGGTTTGCAAAGGATTCTGCGTAACAGAACCTGGTCCGAGCCCCGCAAGTCACCCCATCTTGGATTCCTCTAGGTCTCTAGGTTTCAGAAATGCACAGGTTTGGTAGGTTTCCCTAGGTGCCGGCTGAGCTAGAGGCCAAAATCTACAGGTAGGCACTTCGCAAAAAACACCTCTATTTTCTTCCAAAAATTTGGATGTGTCCACGTTGCGCTTTGGGCCGTTTCCTGTCGCGGGCGCTAGGCCTACCCACACAAGTGAGGTATCATTTTTATCGGGAGACTTGGGGAAACGCTGGGTGGAAGGAAATGTGTGGCTCCTCTCAGATTCCAGAACTTTCTGCCACAGAAATATGAGGAACATGTGTTTTCTTAGCCATATTTTGAGGTTTGCAAAGGATTCTGGGTAACAGAACCTGGTCCAAGCCCCGCAAGTCACCCCTCCTTAGATTCCCCTAGGTCTCTAGTTTTCAGAAATGCACAGGTTTGGTAGGTTTCCTTAGGTGCCAGCTGAGCTAGAGGCCAAAATCTACAGGTAGGCACTTCGCAAAAAACACCTCTGTTTTCTTTCAAAAATTTGGATGTGTCCACGTTGCGCTTTGGGGCGTTTCCTGTCGCGGGCGCTAGGCCTACCCACACAAGTGAGGTATCATTTTTATCGGGAGACTTGGGGGAACGCTGGGTGGAAGGAAATTTGTGGCTCCTCTCAGATTCCAGAACTTTCTGCCACAGAAATGTGAGTAACATGTGTTTTTTTAGCCAAATTTTGAGGTTTGCAAAGGATTCTGGGTAACAGAACCTGGTCCGAGCCCCGCAAGTCACCCCATCTTGGATTCCTCTAGGTCTCTAGGTTTCAGAAATGCACAGGTTTGGTAGGTTTCCCTAGGTGCCGGCTGAGCTAGAGGCCAAAATCTACAGGTAGGCACTTCGCAAAAAACACCTCTATTTTCTTCCAAAAATTTGGATGTGTCCACGTTGCGCTTTGGGCCGTTTCCTGTCGCGGGCGCTAGGCCTACCCACACAAGTGAGGTATCATTTTTATCGGGAGACTTGGGGAAACGCTGGGTGGAAGGAAATGTGTGGCTCCTCTCAGATTCCAGAACTTTCTGCCACAGAAATATGAGGAACATGTGTTTTCTTAGCCATATTTTGAGGTTTGCAAAGGATTCTGGGTAACAGAACCTGGTCCAAGCCCCGCAAGTCACCCCTCCTTAGATTCCCCTAGGTCTCTAGTTTTCAGAAATGCACAGGTTTGGTAGGTTTCCTTAGGTGCCAGCTGAGCTAGAGGCCAAAATCTACAGGTAGGCACTTCGCAAAAAACACCTCTGTTTTCTTTCAAAAATTTGGATGTGTCCACGTTGCGCTTTGGGGCGTATCCTGTCGCGGGCGCTAGGCCTACCCACACAAGTGAGGTATCATTTTTATCGGGAGACTTGGGGGAACGCTGGGTGGAAGGAAATTTGTGGCTCCTCTCAGATTCCAGAACTTTCTGCCACAGAAATGTGAGTAACATGTATTTTTTTAGCCAAATTTTGAGGTTTGCAAAGGATTCTGCGTAACAGAACCTGGTCCGAGCCCCGCAAGTCACCCCATCTTGGATTCCTCTAGGTCTCTAGGTTTCAGAAATGCACAGGTTTGGTAGGTTTCCCTAGGTGCCGGCTGAGCTAGAGGCCAAAATCTACAGGTAGGCACTTCGCAAAAAACACCTCTATTTTCTTCCAAAAATTTGGATGTGTCCACGTTGCGCTTTGGGCCGTTTCCTGTCGCGGGCGCTAGGCCTACCCACACAAGTGAGGTATCATTTGTATCGGGAGACGTGGGGGAACGCTGGGTGGAAGGAAATGTGTGGCTCCTCTCAGATTCCAGAACTTTCTGCCACAGAAATATGAGGCACATGTGTTTTCTTAGCCATATTTTGAGGTTTGCAAAGGATTCTGGGTAACAGAACCTGGTCCAAGCCCCGCAAGTCACCCCTCCTTAGATTCCCCTAGGTCTCTAGTTTTCAGAAATGCACAGGTTTGGTAGGTTTCCTTAGGTGCTGGCTGAGCTAGAGGCCAAAATCTACAGGTAGGCACTTCGCAAAAAACACCTCTGTTTTCTTTCAAAAATTTGGATGTGTCCACGTTGCGCTTTGGGGCGTTTCCTGTCGCGGGCGCTAGGCCTACCCACACAAGTGAGGTATCATTTTTATCGGGAGACTTGGGGGAACGCTGGGTGGAAGGAAATTTGTGGCTCCTCTCAGATTCCAGAACTTTCTGCCACAGAAATGTGAGTAACATGTGTTTTTTTAGCCAAATTTTGAGGTTTGCAAAGGATTCTGGGTAACAGAACCTGGTCCGAGCCCCGCAAGTCACCCCATCTTGGATTCCTCTAGGTCTCTAGGTTTCAGAAATGCACAGGTTTGGTAGGTTTCCCTAGGTGCCGGCTGAGCTAGAGGCCAAAATCTACAGGTAGGCACTTCGCAAAAAACACCTCTATTTTCTTCCAAAAATTTGGATGTGTCCACGTTGTGCTTTGGGCCGTTTCCTGTCGCGGGCGCTAGGCCTACCCACACAAGTGAGGTATCATTTTTATCGGGAGACTTGGGGAAACGCTGGGTGGAAGGAAATGTGTGGCTCCTCTCAGATTCCAGAACTTTCTGCCACAGAAATATGAGGAACATGTGTTTTCTTAGCCATATTTTGAGGTTTGCAAAGGATTCTGGGTAACAGAACCTGGTCCAAGCCCCGCAAGTCACCCCTCCTTAGATTCCCCTAGGTCTCTAGTTTTCAGAAATGCACAGGTTTGGTAGGTTTCCTTAGGTGCCAGCTGAGCTAGAGGCCAAAATGTACAGGTAGGCACTTCGCAAAAAACACCTCTGTTTTCTTTCAAAAATTTGGATGTGTCCACGTTGCGCTTTGGGCCGTTTCCTGTCGCGGGCGCTAGGCCTACCCACACAAGTGAGGTATCATTTTTATCGGGAGACTTGGGGGAACGCTGGGTGGAAGGAAATTTGTGGCTCCTCTCAGATTCCAGAACTTTCTGCCACAGAAATGTGAGTAACATGTGTTTTTTTAGCCAAATTTTGAGGTTTGCAAAGGATTCTGGGTAACAGAACCTGGTCCGAGCCCCGCAAGTCACCCCATCTTGGATTCCTCTAGGTCTCTAGGTTTCAGAAATGCACAGGTTTGGTAGGTTTCCCTAGGTGCCGGCTGAGCTAGAGGCCAAAATCTACAGGTAGGCACTTCGCAAAAAATACCTCTATTTTCTTCCAAAAATTTGGATGTGTCCACGTTGCGCTTTGGGCCGTTTCCTGTCGCGGGCGCTAGGCCTACCCACACAAGTGAGGTATCATTTTTATCGGGAGACGTGGGGGAACGCTGGGTGGAAGGAAATGTGTGGCTCCTCTCAGATTCCAGAACTTTCTGCCACAGAAATATGAGGAACATGTGTTTTCTTAGCCATATTTTGAGGTTTGCAAAGGATTCTGGGTAACAGAACCTGGTCCAAGCCCCACAAGTCACCCCTCCTTAGATTCCCCTAGGTCTCTAGTTTTCAGAAATGCACAGGTTTGGTAGGTTTCCTTAGGAGCCGGCTGAGCTAGAGGCCAAAATCTACAGGTATGCACTTCGCAAAAAACACCTCTGTTTTCTTCCAAAAATGTGGATGTGTCCACGTTGCGCTTTGGGGCGTTTCCTGTCGCGGGTGCTAGGCCTACCCACACAAGTGAGGTATCATTTTTATCGGGAGACTTGGGGGAACGCTGGGTGGAAGGAAATTTGTGGCTCCTCTCAGATTCCAGAACTTTCTGCCACAGAAATGTGAGTAACATGTGTTTTTTTAGCCAAATTTTGAGGTTTGCAAAGGATTCTGGGTAACAGAACCTGGTCCGAGCCCCGCAAGTCACCCCATCTTGGATTCTCTAGGTCTCTAGGTTTCAGAAATGCACAGGTTTGGTAGGTTTCCCTAGGTGCCGGCTGAGCTATAGGCCAAAATCTACAGGTAGGCACTTCGCAAAAAACACCTCTGTTTTCTTCCAAAGATTTGGATGTGTCCACGTTGCGCTTTGGGGCGTTTCCTGTCGCGGGCGCTAGGCCTACCCACACAAGTGAGGTATCATTTTTATTGGGAGACTTGGGGGAACGCTGGGTGAAAGGAAATTTGTGGCTCCTCTCAGATTCCAGAACTTTCTGCCACAGAAATGTGAGGAACATGTGTTTTTTTAGCCATATTTTGAGGTTTGTAAAGGATTCTGGGTAACAGAACCTGGTCCGAGCCCCGCAAGTCACCCCTCCTTAGATTCCCCTCGGTCTCTAGTTTTCAGAAATGCACAGGTTTGGTAGGTTTCCCTAGGTGCCGGCTGAGCTAGAGGCCAAAATCTACAGGTAGGCACTTTGCAAAAATCACCTCTGTTTTCTTTCAAAAATTTGGATGTGTCCACGTTGCGCTTTGGGGCGTTTCCTGTCGCTGGCGCTAGGCCTACCCACACAAGTGAGGTATCATTTTTATCGGGAGACTTGGGGGAACGCTGGGTGGAAGGAAATTTGTGGCTCCTCTCAGATTCCAGAACTTTCTGCCACAGAAATGTGAGTAACATGTGTTTTTTTAGCCAAATTTTGAGGTTTGCAAAGGATTCTGGGTAACAGAACCTGGTCCGAGTCCCGCAAGTCACCCCATCTTGGATTCCTCTAGGTCTCTAGGTTTCAGAAATGCACAGGTTTGGTAGGTTTCCCTAGGTGCCGGCTGAGCTAGAGGCCAAAATCTACAGGTAGGCACTTCGCAAAAAACACCTCTATTTTCTTCCAAAAATTTGGATGTGTCCACGTTGCGCTTTGGGCCGTTTCCTGTCGCGGGCGCTAGGCCTACCCACACAAGTGAGGTATCATTTTTATCGGGAGACTTGGGGAAACGCTGGGTGGAAGGAAATGTGTGGCTCCTCTCAGATTCCAGAACTTTCTGCCACAGAAATATGAGGAACATGTGTTTTCTTAGCCATATTTTGAGGTTTGCAAAGGATTCTGGGTAACAGAACCTGGTCCAAGCCCCGCAAGTCACCCCTCCTTAGATTCCCCTAGGTCTCTAGTTTTCAGAAATGCACAGGTTTGGTAGGTTTCCTTAGGTGCCAGCTGAGCTAGAGGCCAAAATCTACAGGTAGGCACTTCGCAAAAAACACCTCTGTTTTCTTTCAAAAATTTGGATGTGTCCACGTTGCGCTTTGGGGCGTTTCCTGTCGCGGGCGCTAGGCCTACCCACACAAGTGAGGTATCATTTTTATCGGGAGACTTGGGGGAACGCTGGGTGGAAGGAAATTTGTGGCTCCTCTCAGATTCCAGAACTTTCTGCCACAGAAATGTGAGTAACATGTGTTTTTTTAGCCAAATTTTGAGGTTTGCAAAGGATTCTGGGTAACAGAACCTGGTCCGAGCCCCGCAAGTCACCCCATCTTGGATTCCTCTAGGTCTCTAGGTTTCAGAAATGCACAGGTTTGGTAGGTTTCCCTAGGTGCCGGCTGAGCTATAGGCCAAAATCTACAGGTAGGCACTTCGCAAAAAACACCTCTGTTTTCTTCCAAAGATTTGGATGTGTCCACGTTGCGCTTTGGGGCGTTTCCTGTCGCGGGCGCTAGGCCTACCCACACAAGTGAGGTATCATTTTTATCGGGAGACTTGGGGGAACGCTGGGTGGAAGGAAATTTGTGGCTCCTCTCAGATTCCAGAACTTTCTGCCACAGAAATGTGAGTAACATGTGTTTTTTTAGCCAAATTTTGAGGTTTGCACAGGATTCTGGGTAACAGAACCTGGTCCGAGCCCCGCAAGTCACCCCATCTTAGATTCCTCTAGGTCTCTAGGTTTCAGAAATGCACAGGTTTGGTAGGTTTCCCTAGGTGCCGGCTGAGCTAGAGGCCAAAATCTACAGGTAGGCACTTCGCAAAAAACACCTCTATTTTCTTCCAAAAATTTGGATGTGTCCACGTTGCGCTTTGGGCCGTTTCCTGTCGCGGGCGCTAGGCCTACCCACACAAGTGAGGTATCATTTTTATCGGGAGACTTGGGGAAACGCTGGGTGGAAGGAAATGTGTGGCTCCTCTCAGATTCCAGAACTTTCTGCCACAGAAATATGAGGAACATGTGTTTTCTTAGCCATATTTTGAGGTTTGCAAAGGATTCTGGGTAACAGAACCTGGTCCAAGCCCCGCAAGTCACCCCTCCTTAGATTCCCCTAGGTCTCTAGTTTTCAGAAATGCACAGGTTTGGTAGGTTTCCTTAGGTGCCAGCTGAGCTAGAGGCCAAAATGTACAGGTAGGCACTTCGCAAACAACACCTCTGTTTTCTTTCAAAAATTTGGATGTGTCCACGTTGCGCTTTGGGCCGTTTCCTGTCGCGGGCGCTAGGCCTACCCACACAAGTGAGGTATCATTTTTATCGGGAGACTTGGGGGAACGCTGGGTGGAAGGAAATTTGTGGCTCCTCTCAGATTCCAGAACTTTCTGCCACAGAAATGTGAGTAACATGTGTTTTTTTAGCCAAATTTTGAGGTTTGCAAAGGATTCTGGGTAACAGAACCTGGTCCGAGCCCCGCAAGTCACCCCATCTTGGATTCCTCTAGGTCTCTAGGTTTCAGAAATGCACAGGTTTGGTAGGTTTCCCTAGGTGCCGGCTGAGCTAGAGGCCAAAATCTACAGGTAGGCACTTCGCAAAAAACACCTCTATTTTCTTCCAAAAATTTGGATGTGTCCACGTTGCGCTTTGGGCCGTTTCCTGTCGCGGGCGCTAGGCCTACCCACACAAGTGAGGTATCATTTTTATCGGGAGACGTGGGGGAACGCTGGGTGGAAGGAAATGTGTGGCTCCTCTCAGATTCCAGAACTTTCTGCCACAGAAATATGTGGAACATGTGTTTTCTTAGCCATATTTTGAGGTTTGCAAAGGATTCTGGGTAACAGAACCTGGTCCAAGCCCCACAAGTCACCCCTCCTTAGATTCCCCTAGGTCTCTAGTTTTCAGAAATGCACAGGTTTGGTAGGTTTCCTTAGGAGCCGGCTGAGCTAGAGGCCAAAATCTACAGGTATGCACTTCGCAAAAAACACCTCTGTTTTCTTCCAAAAATGTGGATGTGTCCACGTTGCGCTTTGGGGCGTTTCCTGTCGCGGGTGCTAGGCCTACCCACACAAGTGAGGTATCATTTTTATCGGGAGACTTGGGGGAACGCTGGGTGGAAGGAAATTTGTGGCTC
The DNA here is from genome assembly GCF_031143425.1 of Pleurodeles waltl. Taxonomy (NCBI): domain Eukaryota; kingdom Metazoa; phylum Chordata; class Amphibia; order Caudata; family Salamandridae; genus Pleurodeles; species Pleurodeles waltl. The sequence continues at coordinate 708,138,932 of NC_090448.1, forward strand.
CTCTCAGATTCCAGAACTTTCTGCCACAGAAATGTGAGTAACATGTGTTTTTTTAGCCAAATTTTGAGGTTTGCAAAGGATTCTGGGTAACAGAACCTGGTCCGAGCCCCGCAAGTCACCCCATCTTGGATTCTCTAGGTCTCTAGGTTTCAGAAATGCACAGGTTTGGTAGGTTTCCCTAGGTGCCGGCTGAGCTATAGGCCAAAATCTACAGGTAGGCACTTCGCAAAAAACACCTCTGTTTTCTTCCAAAGATTTGGATGTGTCCACGTTGCGCTTTGGGGCGTTTCCTGTCGCGGGCGCTAGGCCTACCCACACAAGTGAGGTATCATTTTTATCGGGAGACTTGGGGGAACGCTGGGTGAAAGGAAATTTGTGGCTCCTCTCAGATTCCAGAACTTTCTGCCACAGAAATGTGAGGAACATGTGTTTTTTTAGCCATATTTTGAGGTTTGTAAAGGATTCTGGGTAACAGAACCTGGTCCGAGCCCCGCAAGTCACCCCTCCTTAGATTCCCCTCGGTCTCTAGTTTTCAGAAATGCACAGGTTTGGTAGGTTTCCCTAGGTGCCGGCTGAGCTAGAGGCCAAAATCTACAGGTAGGCACTTTGCAAAAATCACCTCTGTTTTCTTTCAAAAATTTGGATGTGTCCACGTTGCGCTTTGGGGCGTTTCCTGTCGCTGGCGCTAGGCCTACCCACACAAGTGAGGTATCATTTTTATCGGGAGACTTGGGGGAACGCTGGGTGGAAGGAAATTTGTGGCTCCTCTCAGATTCCAGAACTTTCTGCCACAGAAATGTGAGTAACATGTGTTTTTTTAGCCAAATTTTGAGGTTTGCAAAGGATTCTGGGTAACAGAACCTGGTCCGAGTCCCGCAAGTCACCCCATCTTGGATTCCTCTAGGTCTCTAGGTTTCAGAAATGCACAGGTTTGGTAGGTTTCCCTAGGTGCCGGCTGAGCTAGAGGCCAAAATCTACAGGTAGGCACTTCGCAAAAAACACCTCTATTTTCTTCCAAAAATTTGGATGTGTCCACGTTGCGCTTTGGGCCGTTTCCTGTCGCGGGCGCTAGGCCTACCCACACAAGTGAGGTATCATTTTTATCGGGAGACTTGGGGAAACGCTGGGTGGAAGGAAATGTGTGGCTCCTCTCAGATTCCAGAACTTTCTGCCACAGAAATATGAGGAACATGTGTTTTCTTAGCCATATTTTGAGGTTAGCAAAGGATTCTGGGTAACAGAACCTGGTCCGAGCCCCGCAAGTCACCCCATCTTGGATTCCTCTAGGTCTCTAGGTTTCAGAAATGCACAGGTTTGGTAGGTTTCCCTAGGTGCCGGCTGAGCTAGAGGCCAAAATCTACAGGTAGGCACTTCGCAAAAAACACCTCTGTTTTCTTCCAAAGATTTGGATGTGTCCACGTTGCGCTTTGGGACGTTTCCTGTCGCGGGCGCTAGGCCTACCCACACAAGTGAGGTATCATTTTATTCGGTAGACTTGGGGGAACGCTGGGCGGAAGGAAATTTGTGGCTCCTCTCAGATTCCAGAACTTTCTGCCACAGAAATGTGAGGAACATGTGTTTTTTTAGCCAAATTTTGAGGTTTGCAAAGGATTCTGGGTAACAGAACCTGGTCCGAGCCCCGCAGTCACCCCATCTTGGATTCCCCTAGGTCTCTAGTTTTCAGAAATGCACAGGTTTGGTAGATTTCACTAGGTGCCGGCTGAGCTATTGGCCAAAATCTACAGGTAGGCACTTCGCAAAAAACACCTCTGTTTTCTTCCAAAAATTTGGATGTGTCCACGTTGCGCTTTGGGGCGTTTCCTGTTGCGGGCGCTAGGCCTACCCACACAAGTGAGGTATCATTTTTATCGGTAGACTTGGGGGAACGCTGGGCGGAAGGAGATTTGTGGCTCCTCTCAGATTCCAGAACTTTCTGCCACAGAAATGTGAGGAACATGTGTTTTTTTAGCCAAAATTTGAGGTTTGCAAAGGATTCTAGGTAACAGAACCTGGTCCGAGCCCCGCAAGTCACCCCATCTTGGATTCTCTAGGTCTCTAGGTTTCAGAAATGCACAGGTTTGGTAGGTTTCCCTAGGTGCCGGCTGAGCTATAGGCCAAAATCTACAGGTAGGCACTTCCCAAAAAACACCTCTGTTTTCTTCCAAAGATTTGGATGTGTCCACGTTGCGCTTTGGGGCGTTTCCTGTCGCGGGCGCTAGGCCTACCCACACAAGTGAGGTATCATTTTTATCGGGAGACTTGGGGGAACGCTGGGTGAAAGGAAATTTGTGGCTCCGCTCAGATTCCAGAACTTTCTGCCACAGAAATGTGAGGAACATGTGTTTTTTTAGCCATATTTTGAGGTTTGTAAAGGATTCTGGGTAACAGAACCTGGTCCGAGCCCCGCAAGTCACCCCTCCTTAGATTCCCCTCGGTCTCTAGTTTTCAGAAATGCACAGGTTTGGTAGGTTTCCCTAGGTGCCGGCTGAGCTAGAGGCCAAAATCTACAGGTAGGCACTTTGCAAAAATCACCTCTGTTTTCTTTAAAAAAATTGGATGTGTCCACGTTGCGCTTTGGGGCGTTTCCTGTCGCTGGCGCTGGGCCTACCCACACAAGTGAGGAATCATTTTTATCGGGAGACTTGGGGGAACGCTGGGTGGAAGGAAATTTGTGGCTCCTCTCAGATTCCAGAACTTTCTGCCACAGAAATGTGAGTAACATGTGTTTTTTTAGCCAAATTTTGAGGTTTGCAAAGAATTCTGGGTAACAGAACCTGGTCCGAGCCCCGCAAGTCACCCCATCTTGGATTCCTCTAGGTCTCTAGGTTTCAGAAATGCACAGGTTTGGTAGGTTTCCCTAGGTGCCGGCTGAGCTAGAGGCCAAAATCTAAAGGTAGGCACTTCGCAAAAAACACCTCTATTTTCTTCCAAAAATGTGGATGTGTCCATGTTGCGCTTTGGGCCGTTTCCTGTCGCGGGCGCTAGGCCTACCCACACAAGTGAGGTATCATTTTTATCGGGAGACTTGGGGAAACGCTGGGTGGAAGGAAATGTGTGGCTCCTCTCAGATTCCAGAACTTTCTGCCACAGAAATATGAGGAACATGTGTTTTCTTAGCCATATTTTGAGGTTTGCAAAGGATTCTGGGTAACAGAACCTGGTCCAAGCCCCGCAAGTCACCCCTCCTTAGATTCCCCTAGGTCTCTAGTTTTCAGAAATGCACAGGTTTGGTAGGTTTCCTTAGGTGCCAGCTGAGCTAGAGGCCAAAATCTACAGGTAGGCACTTCGCAAAAAACACCTCTGTTTTCTTTCAAAAATTTGGATGTGTCCACGTTGCGCTTTGGGGCGTTTCCTGTCGCGGGCGCTAGGCCTACCCACACAAGTGAGGTATCATTTTTATCGGGAGACTTGGGGGAACGCTGGGTGGAAGGAAATTTGTGGCTCCTCTCAGATTCCAGAACTTTCTGCCACAGAAATGTGAGTAACATGTGTTTTTTTAGCCAAATTTTGAGGTTTGCAAAGGATTCTGGGTAACAGAACCTGGTCCGAGCCCCGCAAGTCACCCCATCTTGGATTCCTCTAGGTCTCTAGGTTTCAGAAATGCACAGGTTTGGTAGGTTTCCCTAGGTGCCGGCTGAGCTAGAGGCCAAAATCTACAGGTAGGCACTTCGCAAAAAACACCTCTATTTTCTTACAAAAATTTGGATGTGTCCACGTTGCGCTTTGGGCCGTTTCCTGTCGCGGGCGCTAGGCCTACCCACACAAGTGAGGTATCATTTTTATCGGGAGACTTGGGGAACGCTGGGTGGAAGGAAATGTGTGGCTCCTCTCAGATTCCAGAACTTTCTGCCACAGAAATATGAGGAACATGTGTTTTCTTAGCCATATTTTGAGGTTTGCAAAGGATTCTGGGTAACAGAACCTGGTCCAAGCCCCGCAAGTCACCCCTCCTTAGATTCCCCTAGGTCTCTAGTTTTCAGAAATGCACAGGTTTGGTAGGTTTCCTTAGGTGCCAGCTGAGCTAGAGGCCAAAATCTACAGGTAGGCACTTCGCAAAAAACACCTCTGTTTTCTTTCAAAAATTTGGATGTGTCCACGTTGCGCTTTGGGGCGTTTCCTGTCGCGGGCGCTAGGCCTACCCACACAAGTGAGGTATCATTTTTATCGGGAGACTTGGGGGAACGCTGGGTGGAAGGAAATTTGTGGCTCCTCTCAGATTCCAGAACTTTCTGCCACAGAAATGTGAGTAACATGTGTTTTTTTAGCCAAATTTTGAGGTTTGCAAAGGATTCTGGGTAACAGAACCTGGTCCGAGCCCCGCAAGTCACCCCATCTTGGATTCCTCTAGGTCTCTAGGTTTCAGAAATGCACAGGTTTGGTAGGTTTCCCTAGGTGCCGGCTGAGCTAGAGGCCAAAATCTACAGGTAGGCACTTCGCAAAAAACACCTCTATTTTCTTCCAAAAATTTGGATGTGTCCACGTTGCGCTTTGGGCCGTTTCCTGTCGCGGGCGCTAGGCCTACCCACACAAGTGAGGTATCATTTTTATCGGGAGACGTGGGGGAACGCTGGGTGGAAGGAAATGTGTGGCTCCTCTCAGATTCCAGAACTTTCTGCCACAGAAATATGAGGAACATGTGTTTTCTTAGCCATATTTTGAGGTTTGCAAAGGATTCTGGGTAACAGAACCTGGTCCAAGCCCCGCAAGTCACCCCTCCTTAGATTCCCCTAGGTCTCTAGTTTTCAGAAATGCACAGGTTTGGTAGGTTTCCTTAGGTGCCGGCTGAGCTAGAGGCCAAAATCTACAGGTAGGCACTTCGCAAAAAACACCTCTGTTTTCTTTCAAAAATTTGGATGTGTCCACGTTGCGCTTTGGGCCGTTTCCTGTCGCGGGCGCTAGGCCTACCCACACAAGTGAGGTATCATTTTTATCGGGAGACGTGGGGGAACGCTGGGTGGAAGGAAATGTGTGGCTCCTCTCAGATTCCAGAACTTTCTGCCACAGAAATATGAGGAACATGTGTTTTCTTAGCCATATTTTGAGGTTTGCAAAGGATTCTGGGTAACAGAACCTGGTCCAAGCCCCGCAAGTCACCCCTCCTTAGATTCCCCTAGGTCTCTAGTTTTCAGAAATGCACAGGTTTGGTAGGTTTCCTTAGGTGCCGGTTGAGCTAGAGGCCAAAATCTACAGGTAGGCACTTCGCAAAAAACACCTCTGTTTTCTTTCAAAAATTTGGATGTGTCCACGTTGCGCTTTGGGGCGTTTCCTGTCGCGGGCGCTAGGCCTACCCACACAAGTGAGGTATCATTTTTATCGGGAGACTTGGGGGAACGCTGGGTGGAAGGAAATTTGTGGCTCCTCTCAGATTCCAGAACTTTCTGCCACAGAAATGTGAGTAACATGTGTTTTTTTAGCCAAATTTTGAGGTTTGCAAAGGATTCTGGGTAACAGAACCTGGTCCGAGCCCCGCAAGTCACCCCATCTTGGATTCCTCTAGGTCTCTAGGTTTCAGAAATGCACAGGTTTGGTAGGTTTCCCTAGGTGCCGGCTGAGCTAGAGGCCAAAATCTACAGGTAGGCACTTCGCAAAAAACACCTCTATTTTCTTCCAAAAATTTGGATGTGTCCACGTTGCGCTTTGGGCCGTTTCCTGTCGCGGGCGCTAGGCCTACCCACACAAGTGAGGTATCATTTTTATCGGGAGACTTGGGGAAACGCTGGGTGGAAGGAAATGTGTGGCTCCTCTCAGATTCCAGAACTTTCTGCCACAGAAATATGAGGAACATGTGTTTTCTTAGCCATATTTTGAGGTTTGCAAAGGATTCTGGGTAACAGAACCTGGTCCAAGCCCCGCAAGTCACCCCTCCTTAGATTCCCCTAGGTCTCTAGTTTTCAGAAATGCACAGGTTTGGTAGGTTTCCTTAGGTGCCAGCTGAGCTAGAGGCCAAAATCTACAGGTAGGCACTTCGCAAAAAACACCTCTGTTTTCTTTCAAAAATTTGGATGTGTCCACGTTGCGCTTTGGGGCGTTTCCTGTCGCGGGCGCTAGGCCTACCCACACAAGTGAGGTATCATTTTTATCGGGAGACTTGGGGGAACGCTGGGTGGAAGGAAATTTGTGGCTCCTCTCAGATTCCAGAACTTTCTGCCACAGAAATGTGAGTAACATGTGTTTTTTTAGCCAAATGTTGAGGTTTGCAAAGGATTCTGGGTAACAGAACCTGGTCCGAGCCCCGCAAGTCACCCCATCTTGGATTCCTCTAGGTCTCTAGGTTTCAGAAATGCACAGGTTTGGTAGGTTTCCCTAGGTGCCGGCTGAGCTAGAGGCCAAAATCTACAGGTAGGCACTTCGCAAAAAACACCTCTATTTTCTTCCAAAAATTTGGATGTGTCCACGTTGCGCTTTGGGCTGTTTCCTGTCGCGGGCGCTAGGCCTACCCACACAAGTGAGGTATCATTTTTATCGGGAGACTTGGGGGAACGCTGGGTGGAAGGAAATTTGTGGCTCCTCTCAGATTCCAGAACTTTCTGCCACAGAAATGTGAGTAACATGTGTTTTTTTAGCCAAATTTTGAGGTTTGCAAAGGATTCTGGGTAACAGAACCTGGTCCGAGCCCCGCAAGTCACCCCATCTTGGATTCCTCTAGGTCTCTAGGTTTCAGAAATGCACAGGTTTGGTAGGTTTCCCTAGGTGCCGGCTGAGCTAGAGGCCAAAATCTACAGGTAGGCACTTCGCAAAAAACACCTCTATTTTCTTCCAAAAATTTGGATGTGTCCACGTTGCGCTTTGGGCCGTTTCCTGTCGCGGGCGCTAGGCCTACCCACACAAGTGAGGTATCATTTTTATCGGGAGACTTGGGGAAACGCTGGGTGGAAGGAAATGTGTGGCTCCTCTCAGATTCCAGAACTTTCTGCCACAGAAATATGAGGAACATGTGTTTTCTTAGCCATATTTTGAGGTTTGCAAAGGATTCTGGGTAACAGAACCTGGTCCAAGCCCCGCAAGTCACCCCTCCTTAGATTCCCCTAGGTCTCTAGTTTTCAGAAATGCACAGGTTTGGTAGGTTTCCTTAGGTGCCAGCTGAGCTAGAGGCCAAAATCTACAGGTAGGCACTTCGCAAAAAACACCTCTGTTTTCTTTCAAAAATTTGGATGTGTCCACGTTGCGCTTTGGGGCGTTTCCTGTCGCGGGCGCTAGGCCTACCCACACAAGTGAGGTATCATTTTTATCGGGAGACTTGGGGGAACGCTGGGTGGAAGGAAATTTGTGGCTCCTCTCAGATTCCAGAACTTTCTGCCACAGAAATGTGAGTAACATGTGTTTTTTTAGCCAAATGTTGAGGTTTGCAAAGGATTCTGGGTAACAGAACCTGGTCCGAGCCCCGCAAGTCACCCCATCTTGGATTCCTCTAGGTCTCTAGGTTTCAGAAATGCACAGGTTTGGTAGGTTTCCCTAGGTGCCGGCTGAGCTAGAGGCCAAAATCTACAGGTAGGCACTTCGCAAAAAACACCTCTATTTTCTTCCAAAAATTTGGATTTGTCCACGTTGCGCTTTGGGCTGTTTCCTGTCGCGGGCGCTAGGCCTACCCACACAAGTGAGGTATCATTTTCATCGGGAGACGTGGGGGAACGCTGGGTGGAAGGAAATGTGTGGCTCCTCTCAGATTCCAGAACTTTCTGCCACAGAAATATGAGGAACATGTGTTTTCTTAGCCATATTTTGAGGTTTGCAAAGGATTCTGGGTAACAGAACCTGGTCCAAGCCCCGCAAGTCACCCCTCCTTAGATTCCCCTAGGTCTCTAGTTTTCAGAAATGCACAGGTTTGGTAGGTTTCCTTAGGAGCCGGCTGAGCTAGAGCCCAAAATCTACAGGTATGCACTTCGCAAAAAACACCTCTGTTTTCTTCCAAAAATGTGGATGTGTCCACGTTGCGCTTTGTGGCGTTTCCTGTCGCGGGTGCTAGGCCTACCCACACAAGTGAGGTATCATTTTTATCGGGAGACTTGGGGGAACGCTGGGTGGAAGGAAATTTGTGGCTCCTCTCAGATTCCAGAACTTTCTGCCACAGAAATGTGAGTAATATGTGTTTTTTTAGCCAAATTTTGAGGTTTGCAAAGGATTCTGGGTAACAGAACCTGGTCCGAGCCCCGCAAGTCACCCCATCTTGGATTCCTCTAGGTCTCTAGGTTTCAGAAATGCACAGGTTTGGTAGGTTTCCCTAGGTGCCGGCTGAGCTAGAGGCCAAAATCTACAGGTAGGCACTTCGCAAAAAACACCTCTATTTTCTTCCAAAAATTTGGATGTGTCCACGTTGCGCTTTGGGCCGTTTCCTGTCGCGGGCGCTAGGCCTACCCACACAAGTGAGGTATCATTTTTATCGGGAGACTTGGGGAAACGCTGGGTGGAAGGAAATGTGTGGCTCCTCTCAGATTCCAGAACTTTCTGCCACAGAAATATGAGGAACATGTGTTTTCTTAGCCATATTTTGAGGTTTGCAAAGGATTCTGGGTAACAGAACCTGGTCCAAGCCCCGCAAGTCACCCCTCCTTAGATTCCCCTAGGTCTCTAGTTTTCAGAAATGCACAGGTTTGGTAGGTTTCCTTAGGTGCCAGCTGAGCTAGAGGCCAAAATCTACAGGTAGGCACTTCGCAAAAAACACCTCTGTTTTCTTTCAAAAATTTGGATGTGTCCACGTTGCGCTTTGGGGCGTTTCCTGTCGCGGGCGCTAGGCCTACCCACACAAGTGAGGTATCATTTTTATCGGGAGACTTGGGGGAACGCTGGGTGGAAGGAAATTTGTGGCTCCTCTCAGATTCCAGAACTTTCTGCCACAGAAATGTGAGTAACATGTGTTTTTTTAGCCAAATTTTGAGGTTTGCAAAGGATTCTGGGTAACAGAACCTGGTCCGAGCCCCGCAAGTCACCCCATCTTGGATTCCTCTAGGTCTCTAGGTTTCAGAAATGCACAGGTTTGGTAGGTTTCCCTAGGTGCCGGCTGAGCTAGAGGCCAAAATCTACAGGTAGGCACTTCGCAAAAAACACCTCTATTTTCTTCCAAAAATGTGGATGTGTCCACGTTGCGCTTTGGGCCGTTTCCTGTCGCGGGCGCTAGGCCTACCCACACAAGTGAGGTATCATTTTTATCGGGAGACGTGGGGGAACGCTGGGTGAAAGGAAATGTGTGGCTCCTCTCAGATTCCAGAACTTTCTGCCACAGAAATATGAGGAACATGTGTTTTCTTAGCCATATTTTGAGGTTTGCAAAGGATTCTGGGTAACAGAACCTGGTCCAAGCCCCGCAAGTCACCCCTCCTTAGATTCCCCTAGGTCTCTAGTTTTCAGAAATGCACAGGTTTGGTAGGTTTCCTTAGGTGCCGGCTGAGCTAGAGGCCAAAATCTACAGGTAGGCACTTCGCAAAAAACACCTCTGTTTTCTTTCAAAAATTTGGATGTGTCCACGTTGCGCTTTGGGGCGTTTCCTGTCGCGGGCGCTAGGCCTACCCACACAAGTGAGGTATCATTTTTATCGGGAGACTTGGGGGAACGCTGGGTGGAAGGAAATTTGTGGCTCCTCTCAGATTCCAGAACTTTCTGCCACAGAAATGTGAGTAACATGTGTTTTTTTAGCCAAATTTTGAGGTTTGCAAAGGATTCTGGGTAACAGAACCTGGTCCGAGCCCCGCAAGTCACCCCATCTTGGATTCCTCTAGGTCTCTAGGTTTCAGAAATGCACAGGTTTGGTAGGTTTCCCTAGGTGCCGGCTGAGCTAGAGGCCAAAATCTACAGGTAGGCACTTCGCAAAAAACACCTCTATTTTCTTCCAAAAATTTGGATGTGTCCATGTTGCGCTTTGGGCCGTTTCCTGTCGCGGGCGCTAGGCCTACCCACACAAGTGAGGTATCATTTTTATCGGGAGACTTGGGGAAACGCTGGGTGGAAGGAAATGTGTGGCTCCTCTCAGATTCCAGAACTTTCTGCCACAGAAATATGAGGAACATGTGTTTTCTTAGCCATATTTTGAGGTTTGCAAAGGATTCTGGGTAACAGAACCTGGTCCAAGCCCCGCAAGTCACCCCTCCTTAGATTCCCCTAGGTCTCTAGTTTTCAGAAATGCACAGGTTGGGTAGGTTTCCTTAGGTGCCAGCTGAGCTAGAGGCCAAAATCTACAGGTAGGCACTTCGCAAAAAACACCTCTGTTTTCTTTCAAAAATTTGGATGTGTCCACGTTGCGCTTTGGGGCGTTTCCTGTCGCGGGCGCTAGGCCTACCCACACAAGTGAGGTATCATTTTTATCGGGAGACTTGGGGGAACGCTGGGTGGAAGGAAATTTGTGGCTCCTCTCAGATTCCAGAACTTTCTGCCACAGAAATGTGAGTAACATGTGTTTTTTTAGCCAAATTTTGAGGTTTGCAAAGGATTCTGGGTAACAGAACCTGGTCCGAGCCCCGCAAGTCACCCCATCTTGGATTCCTCTAGGTCTCTAGGTTTCAGAAATGCACAGGTTTGGCAGGTTTCCCTAGGTGCCGGCTGAGCTAGAGGCCAAAATCTACAGGTAGGCACTTCGCAAAAAACACCTCTATTTTCTTCCAAAAATTTGGATGTGTCCACGTTGCGCTTTGGGCCGTTTCCTGTCGCGGGCGCTAGGCCTACCCACACAAGTGAGGTATCATTTTTATCGGGAGACGTGGGGGAACGCTGGGTGGAAGGAAATGTGTGGCTCCTCTCAGATTCCAGAACTTTCTGCCACAGAAATATGAGGAACATGTGTTTTCTTAGCCATATTTTGAGGTTTGCAAAGGATTCTGGGTAACAGAACCTGGTCCAAGCCCCGCAAGTCACCCCTCCTTAGATTCCCCTAGGTCTCTAGTTTTCAGAAATGCACAGGTTTGGTAGGTTTCCTTAGGAGCCGGCTGAGCTAGAGGCCAAAATCTACAGGTATGCACTTCGCAAAAAACACCTCTGTTTTCTTCCAAAAATGTGGATGTGTCCACGTTGCACTTTGGGGCGTTTCCTGTCGCGGGTGCTAGGCCTACCCACACAAGTGAGGTATCATTTTTATCGGGAGACTTGGGGGAACGCTGGGTGGAAGGAAATTTGTGGCTCCTCTCAGATTCCAGAACTTTCTGCCACAGAAATGTGAGTAACATGTGTTTTTTTAGCCAAATTTTGAGGTTTGCAAAGGATTCTGGGTAACAGAACCTGGTCCGAGCCCAGCAAGTCACCCCATCTTGGATTCTCTAGGTCTCTAGGTTTCAGAAATGCACAGGTTTGGTAGGTTTCCCTAGGTGCCGGCTGAGCTATAGGCCAAAATCTACAGGTAGGCACTTCGCAAAAAACACCTCTGTTTTCTTCCAAAGATTTGGATGTGTCCACGTTGCGCTTTGGGGCGTTTCCTGTCGCGGGCGCTAGGCCTACCCACACAAGTGAGGTATCATTTTTATCGGGAGACTTGGGGGAACGCTGGGAGAAAGGAAATTTGTGGCTCCTCTCAGATTCCAGAACTTTCTGCCACAGAAATGTGAGGAACATGTGTTTTTTTAGCCATATTTTGAGGTTTGTAAAGGATTCTGGGTAACAGAACCTGGTCCGAGCCCCGCAAGTCACCCCTCCTTAGATTCCCCTCGGTCTCTAGTTTTCAGAAATGCACAGGTTTGGTAGGTTTCCTTAGGTGCCAGCTGAGCTAGAGGCCAAAATCTACAGGTAGGCACTTCGCAAAAAACACCTCTGTTTTCTTTCAAAAATTTGGATGTGTCCACGTTGCGCTTTGGGGCGTTTCCTGTCGCGGGCGCTAGGCCTACCCACACAAGTGAGGTATCATTTTTATCGGGAGACTTGGGGGAACGCTGGGTGGAAGGAAATTTGTGGCTCCTCTCAGATTCCAGAACTTTCTGCCACAGAAATGTGAGTAACATGTGTTTTTTTAGCCAAATTTTGAGGTTTGCAAAGGATTCTGGGTAACAGAACCTGGTCCGAGCCCCGCAAGTCACCCCATCTTGGATTCCTCTAGGTCTCTAGGTTTCAGAAATGCACAGGTTTGGCAGGTTTCCCTAGGTGCCGGCTGAGCTAGAGGCCAAAATCTACAGGTAGGCACTTCGCAAAAAACACCTCTATTTTCTTCCAAAAATTTGGATGTGTCCACGTTGCGCTTTGGGCCGTTTCCTGTCGCGGGCGCTAGGCCTACCCACACAAGTGAGGTATCATTTTTATCGGGAGACGTGGGGGAACGCTGGGTGGAAGGAAATGTGTGGCTCCTCTCAGATTCCAGAACTTTCTGCCACAGAAATATGAGGAACATGTGTTTTCTTAGCCATATTTTGAGGTTTGCAAAGGATTCTGGGTAACAGAACCTGGTCCAAGCCCCGCAAGTCACCCCTCCTTAGATTCCCCTAGGTCTCTAGTTTTCAGAAATGCACAGGTTTGGTAGGTTTCCTTAGGAGCCGGCTGAGCTAGAGGCCAAAATCTACAGGTATGCACTTCGCAAAAAACACCTCTGTTTTCTTCCAAAAATGTGGATGTGTCCACGTTGCACTTTGGGGCGTTTCCTGTCGCGGGTGCTAGGCCTACCCACACAAGTGAGGTATCATTTTTATCGGGAGACTTGGGGGAACGCTGGGTGGAAGGAAATTTGTGGCTCCTCTCAGATTCCAGAACTTTCTGCCACAGAAATGTGAGTAACATGTGTTTTTTTAGCCAAATTTTGAGGTTTGCAAAGGATTCTGGGTAACAGAACCTGGTCCGAGCCCAGCAAGTCACCCCATCTTGGATTCTCTAGGTCTCTAGGTTTCAGAAATGCACAGGTTTGGTAGGTTTCCCTAGGTGCCGGCTGAGCTATAGGCCAAAATCTACAGGTAGGCACTTCGCAAAAAACACCTCTGTTTTCTTCCAAAGATTTGGATGTGTCCACGTTGCGCTTTGGGGCGTTTCCTGTCGCGGGCGCTAGGCCTACCCACACAAGTGAGGTATCATTTTTATCGGGAGACTTGGGGGAACGCTGGGAGAAAGGAAATTTGTGGCTCCTCTCAGATTCCAGAACTTTCTGCCACAGAAATGTGAGGAACATGTGTTTTTTTAGCCATATTTTGAGGTTTGTAAAGGATTCTGGGTAACAGAACCTGGTCCGAGCCCCGCAAGTCACCCCTCCTTAGATTCCCCTCGGTCTCTAGTTTTCAGAAATGCACAGGTTTGGTAGGTTTCCCTAGGTGCCGGCTGAGCTAGAGGCCAAAATCTACAGGTAGGCACTTTGCAAAAATCACCTCTGTTTTCTTTAAAAAAATTGGATGTCTCCACGTTGCACTTTGGGGCGTTTCCTGTCGCTGGCGCTAGGCCTACCCACACAAGTGAGGTATCATTTTTATCGGGAGACTTGGGGGAACGCTGGGTGGAAGGAAATTTGTGGCTCCTCTCAGATTCCAGAACTTTCTGCCACAGAAATGTGAGTAACATGTGTTTTTTTAGCCAAATTTTGAGGTTTGCAAAGGATTCTGGGTAACAGAACCTGGTCCGAGCCCCGCAAGTCACCCCATCTTGGATTCCTCTAGGTCTCTAGGTTTCAGAAATGCACAGGTTTGGTAGGTTTCCGTAGGTGCCGGCTGAGCTATAGGCCAAAATCTACAGGTAGGCACTTCGCAAAAAACACCTCTGTTTTCTTCCAAAGATTTGGATGTGTCCACGTTGCGCTTTGGGGCGTTTCCTGTCGCGGGCGCTAGGCCTACCCACACAAGTGAGGTATCATTTTTATCGGGAGACTTGGGGGAACGCTGGGTGAAAGGAAATTTGTGGCTCCTCTCAGATTCCAGAACTTTCTGCCACAGAAATGTGAGGAACATGTGTTTTTTTAGCCATATTTTGAGGTTTGTAAAGGATTCTGGGTAACAGAACCTGGTCCGAGCCCCGCAAGTCACCCCTCCTTAGATTCCCCTCGGTCTCTAGTTTTCAGAAATGCACAGGTTTGGTAGGTTTCCCTAGGTGCCGGCTGAGCTAGAGGCCAAAATCTACAGGTAGGCACTTTGCAAAAATCACCTCTGTTTTCTTTAAAAAAATTGGATGTGTCCACGTTGCGCTTTGGGGCGTTTCCTGTCGCGGGCGCTAGGCCTACCCACACAAGTGAGGTATCATTTTTATCGGGAGACTTGGGGGAACGCTGGGTGGAAGGAAATTTGTGGCTCCTCTCAGATTCCAGAACTTTCTGCCACAGAAATGTGAGTAACATGTGTTTTTTTAGCCAAATTTTGAGGTTTGCAAAGGATTCTGGGTAACAGAACCTGGTCCGAGCCCCGCAAGTCACCCCATCTTGGATTCCTCTAGGTCTCTAGGTTTCAGAAATGCACAGGTTTGGTAGGTTTCCCTAGGTGCCGGCTGAGCTAGAGGCCAAAATCTACAGGTAGGCACTTCGCAAAAAACACCTCTATTTTCTTCCAAAAATTTGGATGTGTCCACGTTGCGCTTTTGGCCGTTTCCTGTCGCGGGCGCTAGGCCTACCCACACAAGTGAGGTATCATTTTTATCGGGAGACTTGGGGAAACGCTGGGTGGAAGGAAATGTGTGGCTCCTCTCAGATTCCAGAACTTTCTGCCACAGAAATATGAGGAACATGTGTTTTCTTAGCCATATTTTGAGGTTTGCAAAGGATTCTGGGTAACAGAACCTGGTCCAAGCCCCGCAAGTCACCCCTCCTTAGATTCCCCTAGGTCTCTAGTTTTCAGAAATGCACAGGTTTGGTAGGTTTCCTTAGGTGCCAGCTGAGCTAGAGGCCAAAATCTACAGGTAGGCACTTCGCAAAAAACATCTCTGTTTTCTTTCAAAAATTTGGATGTGTCCACGTTGCGCTTTGGGGCGTTTCCTGTCGCGGGCGCTAGGCCTACCCACACAAGTGAGGTATCATTTTTATCGGGAGACTTGGGGGAACGCTGGGTGGAAGGAAATTTGTGGCTCCTCTCAGATTCCAGAACTTTCTGCCACAGAAATGTGAGTAACATGTGTTTTTTTAGCCAAATTTTGAGGTTTGCAAAGGATTCTGGGTAACAGAACCTGGTCCGAGCCCCGCAAGTCACCCCATCTTGGATTCCTCTAGGTCTCTAGGTTTCAGAAATGCACAGGTTTGGTAGGTTTCCCTAGGTGCCGGTTGAGCTAGAGGCCAAAATCTACAGGTAGGCACTTCGCAAAAAACACCTCTATTTTCTTCCAAAAATTTGGATGTGTCCACGTTGCGCTTTGGGCCGTTTCCTGTCGCGGGCGCTAGGCCTACCCACACAAGTGAGGTATCATTTTTATCGGGAGACGTGGGGGAACGCTGGGTGGAAGGAAATGTGTGGCTCCTCTCAGATTCCAGAACTTTCTGCCACAGAAATATGAGGAACATGTGTTTTCTTAGCCATATTTTGAGGTTTGCAAAGGATTCTGGGTAACAGAACCTGGTCCAAGCCCCGCAAGTCACCCCTCCTTAGATTCCCCTAGGTCTCTAGTTTTCAGAAATGCACAGGTTTGGTAGGTTTCCTTAGGTGCCGGCTGAGCTAGAGGCCAAAATCTACAGGTAGGCACTTCGCAAAAAACACCTCTGTTTTCTTTCAAAAATTTGGATGTGTCCACGTTGCGCTTTGGGGCGTTTCCTGTCGCGGGCGCTAGGCCTACCCACACAAGTGAGGTATCATTTTTATCGGGAGACTTGGGGGAACGCTGGGTGGAAGGAAATTTGTGGCTCCTCTCAGATTCCAGAACTTTCTGCCACAGAAATGTGAGTAACATGTGTTTTTTTAGCCAAATTTTGAGGTTTGCAAAGGATTCTGGGTAACAGAACCTGGTCCGAGCCCCGCAAGTCACCCCATCTTGGATTCCTCTAGGTCTCTAGGTTTCAGAAATGCACAGGTTTGGTAGGTTTCCCTAGGTGCCGGCTGAGCTAGAGGCCAAAATCTACAGGTAGGCACTTCGCAAAAAACACCTCTATTTTCTTCCAAAAATTTGGATGTGTCCACGTTGCGCTTTGGGCCGTTTCCTGTCGCGGGCGCTAGGCCTACCCACACAAGTGAGGTATCATTTTTATCGGGAGACTTGGGGAAACGCTGGGTGGAAGGAAATGTGTGGCTCCTCTCAGATTCCAGAACTTTCTGCCACAGAAATATGAGGAACATGTGTTTTCTTAGCCATATTTTGAGGTTTGCAAAGGATTCTGGGTAACAGAACCTGGTCCAAGCCCCGCAAGTCACCCCTCCTTAGATTCCCCTAGGTCTCTAGTTTTCAGAAATGCACAGGTTTGGTAGGTTTCCTTAGGTGCCGGCTGAGCTAGAGGCCAAAATCTACAGGTAGGCACTTCGCAAAAAACATCTCTGTTTTCTTTCAAAAATTTGGATGTGTCCACGTTGCGCTTTGGGGCGTTTCCTGTTGCGGGCGCTAGGCCTACCCACACAAGTGAGGTATCATTTTTATCGGGAGACTTGGGGGAACGCTGGGTGGAAGGAAATTTGTGGCTCCTCTCAGATTCCAGAACTTTCTGCCACAGAAATGTGAGTAACATGTGTTTTTTTAGCCAAATTTTGAGGTTTGCAAAGGATTCTGGGTAACAGAACCTGGTCCGAGCCCCGCAAGTCACCCCATCTTGGATTCCTCTAGGTCTCTAGGTTTCAGAAATGCACAGGTTTGGTAGGTTTCCCTAGGTGCCGGTTGAGCTAGAGGCCAAAATCTACAGGTAGGCACTTCGCAAAAAACACCTCTATTTTCTTCCAAAAATTTGGATGTGTCCACGTTGCGCTTTGGGCCGTTTCCTGTCGCGGGCGCTAGGCCTACCCACACAAGTGAGGTATCATTTTTATCGGGAGACGTGGGGGAACGCTGGGTGGAAGGAAATGTGTGGCTCCTCTCAGATTCCAGAACTTTCTGCCACAGAAATATGAGGAACATGTGTTTTCTTAGCCATATTTTGAGGTTTGCAAAGGATTCTGGGTAACAGAACCTGGTCCAAGCCCCGCAAGTCACCCCTCCTTAGATTCCCCTAGGTCTCTAGTTTTCAGAAATGCACAGGTTTGGTAGGTTTCCTTAGGTGCCGGCTGAGCTAGAGGCCAAAATCTACAGGTAGGCACTTCGCAAAAAACACCTCTGTTTTCTTTCAAAAATTTGGATGTGTCCACGTTGCGCTTTGGGGCGTTTCCTGTCGCGGGCGCTAGGCCTACCCACACAAGTGAGGTATCATTTTTATCGGGAGACTTGGGGGAACGCTGGGTGGAAGGAAATTTGTGGCTCCTCTCAGATTCCAGAACTTTCTGCCACAGAAATGTGAGTAACATGTGTTTTTTTAGCCAAATTTTGAGGTTTGCAAAGGATTCTGGGTAACAGAACCTGGTCCGAGCCCCGCAAGTCACCCCATCTTGGATTCCTCTAGGTCTCTAGGTTTCAGAAATGCACAGGTTTGGTAGGTTTCCCTAGGTGCCGGCTGAGCTAGAGGCCAAAATCTACAGGTAGGCACTTCGCAAAAAACACCTCTATTTTCTTCCAAAAATTTGGATGTGTCCACGTTGCGCTTTGGGCCGTTTCCTGTCGCGGGCGCTAGGCCTACCCACACAAGTGAGGTATCATTTTTATCGGGAGACTTGGGGAAACGCTGGGTGGAAGGAAATGTGTGGCTCCTCTCAGATTCCAGAACTTTCTGCCACAGAAATATGAGGAACATGTGTTTTCTTAGCCATATTTTGAGGTTTGCAAAGGATTCTGGGTAACAGAACCTGGTCCAAGCCCCGCAAGTCACCCCTCCTTAGATTCCCCTAGGTCTCTAGTTTTCAGAAATGCACAGGTTTGGTAGGTTTCCTTAGGTGCCGGCTGAGCTAGAGGCCAAAATCTACAGGTAGGCACTTCGCAAAAAACACCTCTGTTTTCTTTCAAAAATTTGGATGTGTCCACGTTGCGCTTTGGGGCGTTTCCTGTCGCGGGCGCTAGGCCTACCCACACAAGTGAGGTATCATTTTTATCGGGAGACTTGGGGGAACGCTGGGTGGAAGGAAATTTGTGGCTCCTCTCAGATTCCAGAACTTTCTGCCACAGAAATGTGAGTAACATGTGTTTTTTTAGCCAAATTTTGAGGTTTGCAAAGGATTCTGGGTAACAGAACCTGGTCCGAGCCCCGCAAGTCACCCCATCTTGGATTCCTCTAGGTCTCTAGGTTTCAGAAATGCACAGGTTTGGTAGGTTTCCCTAGGTGCCGGCTGAGCTAGAGGCCAAAATCTACAGGTAGGCACTTCGCAAAAAACACCTCTATTTTCTTCCAAAAATTTGGATGTGTCCACGTTGCGCTTTGGGCCGTTTCCTGTCGCGGGCGCTAGGCCTACCCACACAAGTGAGGTATCATTTTTATCGGGAGACGTGGGGGAACGCTGGGTGGAAGGAAATGTGTGGCTCCTCTCAGATTCCAGAACTTTCTGCCACAGAAATATGAGGAACATGTGTTTTCTTAGCCATATTTTGAGGTTTGCAAAGGATTCTGGGTAACAGAACCTGGTCCAAGCCCCGCAAGTCACCCCTCCTTAGATTCCCCTAGGTCTCTAGTTTTCAGAAATGCACAGGTTTGGTAGGTTTCCTTAGGAGCCGGCTGAGCTAGAGGCCAAAATCTACAGGTATGCACTTCGCAAAAAACACCTCTGTTTTCTTCCAAAAATGTGGATGTGTCCACGTTGCGCTTTGGGGCGTTTCCTGTCGCTGGCGCTAGGCCTACCCACACAAGTGAGGTATCATTTTTATCGGGAGACTTGGGGGAACGCTGGGTGGAAGGAAATTTGTGGCTCCTCTCAGATTCCAGAACTTTCTGCCACAGAAATGTGAGGAACATGTGTTTTTTTAGCCAAATTTTGAGGTTTGCAAAGGATTCTGGGTAACAGAACCTGGTCCGAGCCCCACAAGTCACCCCTCCTTAGATTCCCCTAGGTCTCTAGTTTTCAGAAATGCACAGGTTTGGTAGGTTTCCCTAGGTGCCGGCTGAGCTAGAGGCCAAAATCTACAGTTAGGCACTTCGCAAATATCACCTCTGTTTTCTTTAAAAAAATTGGATGTGTCCACGTTGCACTTTGGGGCATTTCCTGTCGCGGGCGCTAGGCCTACCCACACAAGTGAGGTATCATTTTTATCGGGAGACTTGGGGGAACGCTGGGTGGAAGGAAATTTGTGGCTCCTCTCAGATTCCAGAACTTTCTGCCACAGAAATGTGAGTAACATGTGTTTTTTTAGCCAAATTTTGAGGTTTGCAAAGGATTCTGGGTAACAGAACCTGGTCCAAGCCCCGCAAGTCACCCCATCTTGGATTCCTCTAGGTCTCTAGGTTTCAGAAATGCACAGGTTTGGTAGGTTTCCCTAGGTGCCGGCTGTGCTAGAGGCCAAAATCTACAGGTAGGCACTTCGCAAAAAACACCTCTGTTTTCTTCCAAAAATTTGGATGTGTCCACGTTGCGCTTTGGGCCGTTTCCTGTCGCGGGCACTAGGCCTACCCACACAAGTGAGGTATCATTTTTATCGGGAGACTTGGGGGAACGCTGGGTGGAAGGAAATTTGTGGCTCCTCTCAGATTCCAGAAACTTCTGCCACAGAAATATGAGGAACATGTGTTTTCTTAGCCATATTTTGAGGTTTGCAAAGGATTCTGGGTAACAGAACCTGGTCCAAGCCCCGCAAGTCACCCCTCCTTAGATTCCCCTAGGTCTCTAGTTTTCAGAAATGCACAGGTTTGGTAGGTTTCCTTAGGAGCCGGCTGAGCTAGAGGCCAAAATCTACAGGTATGCACTTAGCAAAAAACACCTCTGTTTTCTTCCAAAAATGTGGATGTGTCCACGTTGCGCTTTGGGGCGTTTCCTGTCGCGGGTGCTAGGCCTACCCACACAAGTGAGTTATCATTTTTATCGGGAGACTTGGGGGAACGCTGGGTGGAAGGAAATTTGTGGCTCCTCTCAGATTTCAGAACTTTCTGCCACAGAAATGTGAGTAACATGTGTTTTTTTAGCCAAATTTTGAGGTTTGCAAAGGATTCTGGGTAACAGAACCTGGTCCGAGCCCCGCAAGTCACCCCATCTTGGATTCTCTAGGTCTCTAGGTTTCAGAAATGCACAGGTTTGGTAGGTTTCCCTAGGTGCCGGCTGAGCTAGAGGCCAAAATCTACAGGTAGGCACTTCGCAAAAAACACCTCAATTTTCTTCCAAAAATTTGGATGTGTCCACGTTGCGCTTTGGGCCGTTTCCTGTCGCGGGCGCTAGGCCTACCCACACAAGTGAGGTATCATTTTTATCGGGAGACGTGGGGGAACGCTGGGTGGAAGGAAATGTGTGGCTCCTCTCAGATTCCAGAACTTTCTGCCACAGAAATATGAGGAACATGTGTTTTCTTAGCCATATTTTGAGGTTTGCAAAGGATTCTGGGTAACAGAACCTGGTCCAAGCCCCGCAAGTCACCCCTCCTTAGATTCCCCTAGGTCTCTAGTTTTCAGAAATGCACAGGTTTGGTAGGTTTCCTTAGGAGCCGGCTGAGCTAGAGGCCAAAATCTACAGGTATGCACTTCGCAAAAAACACCTCTGTTTTCTTCCAAAAATGTGGATGTGTCCACGTTGCGCTTTGGGGCGTTTCCTGTCGCGGGCGCTAGGCCTACCCACACAAGTGAGGTATCATTTTATCGGGAGACTTGGGGGAACGCTGGGTGGAAGGAAATTTGTGGCTCCTCTCAGATTCCAGAACTTTCTGCCACAGAAATGTGAGTAACATGTGTTTTTTTAGCCAAATTTTGAGGTTTGCAAAGGATTCTGGGTAACAGAACCTGGTCCGAGCCCCGCAAGTCACCCCATCTTGGATTCTCTAGGTCTCTAGGTTTCAGAAATGCACAGGTTTGGTAGGTTTCCCTAGGTGCCGGCTGAGCTAGAGGCCAAAATCTACAGGTAGGCACTTTGCAAAAATCACCTCTGTTTTCTTTAAAAAAATTGGATGTGTCCACGTTGCGCTTTGGGGCGTTTCCTGTCGCTGGCGCTAGGCCTACCCACACAAGTGAGGTATCATTTTTATCGGGAGACTTGGGGGAACGCTGGGTGGAAGGAAATTTGTGGCTCCTCTCAGATTCCAGAACTTTCTGCCATAGAAATGTGAGTAACATGTGTTTTTTTAGCCAAATTTTGAGGTTTGCAAAGGATTCTGGGTAACAGAACCTGGTCCGAGCCCCGCAAGTCACCCCATCTTGGATTCCTCTAGGTCTCTAGGTTTCAGAAATGCACAGGTTTGGTAGGTTTCCCTAGGTGCCGGCTGAGCTATAGGCCAAAATCTACAGGTAGGCACTTCGCAAAAAACACCTCTGTTTTCTTCCAAAGATTTGGATGTGTCCACGTTGCGCTTTGGGGCGTTTCCTGTCGCGGGCGCTAGGCCTACCCACACAAGTGAGGTATCATTTTTATCGGGAGACTTGGGGGAACGCTGGGTGGAAGGAAATTTGTGGCTCCTCTCAGATTCCAGAACTTTCTGCCACAGAAATGTGAGGAACATGTGTTTTTTTAGCCAAATTTTGAGGTTTGCAAAGGATTCTGGGTAACAGAACCTGGTCCGAGCCCCACAAGTCACCCCTCCTTAGATTCCCCTAGGTCTCTAGTTTTCAGAAATGCACAGGTTTGGTAGGTTTCCCTAGGTGCCGGCTGAGCTAGAGGCCAAAATCTACAGTTAGGCACTTCGCAAATATCACCTCTGTTTTCTTTAAAAAAATTGGATGTGTCCACGTTGCACTTTGGGGCATTTCCTGTCGCGGGCGCTAGGCCTACCCACACAAGTGAGGTATCATTTTTATCGGGAGACTTGGGGGAACGCTGGGTGGAAGGAAATTTGTGGCTCCTCTCAGATTCCAGAACTTTCTGCCACAGAAATGTGAGTAACATGTGTTTTTTTAGCCAAATTTTGAGGTTTGCAAAGGATTCTGGGTAACAGAACCTGGTCCAAGCCCCGCAAGTCACCCCATCTTGGATTCCTCTAGGTCTCTAGGTTTCAGAAATGCACAGGTTTGGTAGGTTTCCCTAGGTGCCGGCTGTGCTAGAGGCCAAAATCTACAGGTAGGCACTTCGCAAAAAACACCTCTGTTTTCTTCCAAAAATTTGGATGTGTCCACGTTGCGCTTTGGGCCGTTTCCTGTCGCGGGCACTAGGCCTACCCACACAAGTGAGGTATCATTTTTATCGGGAGACTTGGGGGAACGCTGGGTGGAAGGAAATTTGTGGCTCCTCTCAGATTCCAGAAACTTCTGCCACAGAAATATGAGGAACATGTGTTTTCTTAGCCATATTTTGAGGTTTGCAAAGGATTCTGGGTAACAGAACCTTGTCCAAGCCCCGCAAGTCACCCCTCCTTAGATTCCCCTAGGTCTCTAGTTTTCAGAAATGCACAGGTTTGGTAGGTTTCCTTAGGAGCCGGCTGAGCTAGAGGCCAAAATCTACAGGTATGCACTTAGCAAAAAACACCTCTGTTTTCTTCCAAAAATGTGGATGTGTCCACGTTGCGCTTTGGGGCGTTTCCTGTCGCGGGTGCTAGGCCTACCCACACAAGTGAGTTATCATTTTTATCGGGAGACTTGGGGGAACGCTGGGTGGAAGGAAATTTGTGGCTCCTCTCAGATTTCAGAACTTTCTGCCACAGAAATGTGAGTAACATGTGTTTTTTTAGCCAAATTTTGAGGTTTGCAAAGGATTCTGGGTAACAGAACCTGGTCCGAGCCCCGCAAGTCACCCCATCTTGGATTCTCTAGGTCTCTAGGTTTCAGAAATGCACAGGTTTGGTAGGTTTCCCTAGGTGCCGGCTGAGCTATAGGCCAAAATCTACAGGTAGGCACTTCGCAAAAAACACCTCTGTTTTCTTCCAAAGATTTGGATGTGTCCACGTTGCGCTTTGGGACGTTTCCTGTCGCGGGCGCTAGGCCTACCCACACAAGTGAGGTATCATTTTTATCGGTAGACTTGGGGGAACGCTGGGCGGAAGGAAATTTGTGGCTCCTCTCAGATTCCAGAACTTTCTGCCACAGAAATGTGAGGAACATGTATTTTTTTAGCCAAATTTTGAGGTTTGCAAAGGATTCTGGGTAACAGAACCTGGTCCGAGCCCCGCAAGTTACCCCATCTTGGATTCCCCTAGCTCTCTAGTTTTCAGAAATGCACAGGTTTGGTAGATTTCCCTAGGTGCCGGCTGAGCTATAGGCCAAAATCTACAGGTAGGCACTTCGCAAAAAACACCTCTGTTTTCTTCCAAAAATCTGGATGTGTCCACGTTGCGCTTTGGGGCGTTTCCTGTCGCGGGCGCTAGGCCTACCCACACAAGTGAGGAATCATTTTTATTTGTAGACTTGGGGGAACGCTGGGCGGAAGGAGATTTGTGGCTCCTCTCAGATTCCAGAACTTTCTGCCACAGAAATGTGAGGAACATGTGTTTTTTTAGCCAAAATTTGAAGTTTGCAAAGGATTCTGGGTAACAGAACCTGGTCCGAGCCCCGCAAGTCACCCCATCTTGGATTCCCCTAGGTCTCTAGTTTTCAGAAATGCACAGGTTTGGTAGGTTTCCCTAGGTGCCGGCTGAGCTATAGGCCAAAATCTACAGGTAGGCACTTCGCAAAAAACACCTCTGTTTTCTTCCAAAAATTTGGATGTGTCCACGTTGCGCTTTGGGGCGTTTCCTGTCGCGGGCGCTAGGCCTACCCACACAAGTGAGGTATCATTTTTATCGGTAGACTTGGGGGAACGCTGGGTGGAAGGAAATTTGTGGCTCCTCTCAGATTCTAGAACTTTCTGCCACAGAAATGTGAGTAACATGTGTTTTCTTAGCCAAATTTTGAGGTTTGCAAAGGATTCTGGGTAACAGAACCTGGTCCGAGCCCCGCAAGTCACCCCTCCTTAGATTCCCCTAGGTCTCTAGTTTTCAGAAATGCACAGGTTTGGTAGGTTGCCCTAGGTGCCGGCTGAGCTAGAGGCCAAAATCTACAGGTAGGCACTTCGCAAAAAACACCTCTGTTTTCTTCCAAAAATTTGGATGTGTCCACGTTGCGCTTTGGGCCGTTTCCTGTCGCGGGCACTAGGCCTACCCACACAAGTGAGGTATCATTTTTATCGGGAGACTTGGGGGAACGCTGGGTGGAAGGAAATTTGTGGCTCCTCTCAGATTCCAGAACTTTCTGCCACAGAAATATGAGGAACATGTGTTTTCTTAGCCATATTTTGAGGTTTGCAAAGGATTCTGGGTAACAGAACCTGGTCCAAGCCCCGCAAGTCACCCCTCCTTAGATTCCCCTAGGTCTCTAGTTTTCAGAAATGCACAGGTTTGGTAGGTTTCCTTAGGAGCCGGCTGAGCTAGAGGCCAAAATCTACAGGTATGCACTTCGCAAAAAACACCTCTGTTTTCTTCCAAAAATGTGGATGTGTCCACGTTGCGCTTTGGGGCGTTTCCTGTCGCGGGTGCTAGGCCTACCCACACAAGTGAGGTATCATTTTTATCGGGAGACTTGGGGGAACGCTGGGTGGAAGGAAATTTGTGGCTCCTCTCAGATTCCAGAACTTTCTGCCACAGAAATGTGAGTAACATGTGTTTTTTTAGCCAAATTTTGAGGTTTGCAAAGGATTCTGGGTAACAGAACCTGGTCCGAGCCCCGCAAGTCACCCCATCTTGGATTCTCTAGGTCTCTAGGTTTCAGAAATGCACAGGTTTGGTAGGTTTCCCTAGGTGCCGGCTGAGCTATAGGCCAAAATCTACAGGTAGGCACTTCGCAAAAAACACCTCTGTTTTCTTCCAAAGATTTGGATGTGTCCACGTTGCGCTTTGGGGCGTTTCCTGTCGCGGGCGCTAGGCCTACCCACACAAGTGAGGTATCATTTTTATCGGGAGACTTGTGGGAACGCTGGGTGAAAGGAAATTTGTGGCTCCTCTCAGATTCCAGAACTTTCTGCCACAGAAATGTGAGGAACATGTGTTTTTTTAGCCATATTTTGAGGTTTGTAAAGGATTCTGGGTAACAGAACCTGGTCCGAGCCCCGCAAGTCCCCCCTCCTTAGATTCCCCTCGGTCTCTAGTTTTCAGAAATGCACAGGTTTGGTAGGTTTCCCTAGGTGCCGGCTGAGCTAGAGGCCAAAATCTACAGGTAGGCACTTTGCAAAAATCACCTCTGTTTTCTTTAAAAAAATTGGATGTGTCCACGTTGCGCTTTGGGGTGTTTCCTGTCGCTGGCGCTAGGCCTACCCACACAAGTGAGGTATCATTTTTATCGGGAGACTTGGGGGAACGCTGGGTGGAAGGAAATTTGTGGCTCCTCTCAGATTCCAGAACTTTCTGCCACAGAAATGTGAGTAACATGTGTTTTTTTAGCCAAATTTTGAGGTTTGCAAAGGATTCTGGGTAACAGAACCTGGTCCGAGCCCTGCAAGTCACCTCATCTTGGATTCCTCTAGGTCTCTAGGTTTCAGAAATGCACAGGTTTGGTAGGTTTCCCTAGGTGCCGGCTGAGCTAGAGGCCAAAATCTACAGGTAGGCACTTCGCAAAAAACACCTCTATTTTCTTCCAAAAATTTGGATGTGTCCACGTTGCGCTTTGGGCCGTTTCCTGTCGCGGGCGCTAGGCCTACCCACACAAGTGAGGTATCATTTTTATCGGGAGACTTGGGGAAACGCTGGGTGGAAGGAAATGTGTGGCTCCTCTCAGATTCCAGAACTTTCTGCCACAGAAATATGAGGAACATGTGTTTTCTTAGCCATATTTTGAGGTTTGCAAAGGATTCTGGGTAACAGAACCTGGTCCAAGCCCCGCAAGTCACCCCTCCTTAGATTCCCCTAGGTCTCTAGTTTTCAGAAATGCACAGGTTTGGTAGGTTTCCTTAGGTGCCAGCTGAGCTAGAGGCCAAAATCTACAGGTAGGCACTTCGCAAAAAACACCTCTGTTTTCTTTCAAAAATTTGGATGTGTCCACGTTGCGCTTTGGGGCGTTTCCTGTCGCGGGCGCTAGGCCTACCCACACAAGTGAGGTATCATTTTTATCGGGAGACTTGGGGGAACGCTGGGTGGAAGGAAATTTGTGGCTCCTCTCAGATTCCAGAACTTTCTGCCACAGAAATGTGACTAACATGTGTTTTTTTAGCCAAATTTTGAGGTTTGCAAAGGATTCTGGGTAACAGAACCTGGTCCGAGCCCCGCAAGTCACCCCATCTTGGATTCCTCTAGGTCTCTAGGTTTCAGAAATGCACAGGTTTGGTAGGTTTCCCTAGGTGCCGGCTGAGCTAGAGGCCAAAATCTACAGGTAGGCACTTCGCAAAAAACACCTCTATTTTCTTCCAAAAATTTGGATGTGTCCACGTTGCGCTTTTGGCCGTTTCCTGTCGCGGGCGCTAGGCCTACCCACACAAGTGAGGTATCATTTTTATCGGGAGACTTGGGGAAACGCTGGGTGGAAGGAAATGTGTGGCTCCTCTCAGATTCCAGAACTTTCTGCCACAGAAATATGAGGAACATGTGTTTTCTTAGCCATATTTTGAGGTTTGCAAAGGATTCTGGGTAACAGAACCTGGTCCAAGCCCCGCAAGTCACCCCTCCTTAGATTCCCCTAGGTCTCTAGTTTTCAGAAATGCACAGGTTTGGTAGGTTTCCTTAGGTGCCAGCTGAGCTAGAGGCCAAAATCTACAGGTAGGCACTTCGCAAAAAACACCTCTGTTTTCTTTCAAAAATTTGGATGAGTCCACGTTGCGCTTTGGGGCGTTTCCTGTCGCGGGCGCTAGGCCTACCCACACAAGTGAGGTATCATTTTTATCGGGAGACTTGGGGGAACGCTGGGTGGAAGGAAATTTGTGGCTCCTCTCAGATTCCAGAACTTTCTGCCACAGAAATGTGAGTAACATGTGTTTTTTTAGCCAAATTTTGAGGTTTGCAAAGGATTCTGGGTAACAGAACCTGGTCCGAGCCCCGCAAGTCACCCCATCTTGGATTCCTCTAGGTCTCTAGGTTTCAGAAATGCACAGGTTTGGTAGGTTTCCCTAGGTGCCGGCTGAGCTAGAGGCCAAAATCTACAGGTAGGCACTTCGCAAAAAACACCTCTATTTTCTTCCAAAAATTTGGATGTGTCCACGTTGCGCTTTGGGCCGTTTTCTGTCGCGGGCGCTAGGCCTACCCACACAAGTGAGGTATCATTTTTATCGGGAGACGTGGGGGAACGCTGGGTGGAAGGAAATGTGTGGCTCCTCTCAGATTCCAGAACTTTCTGCCACAGAAATATGAGGAACATGTGTTTTCTTAGCCATATTTTGAGGTTTGCAAAGGATTCTGGGTAACAGAACCTGGTCCAAGCCCCGCAAGTCACCCCTCCTTAGATTCCCCTAGGTCTCTAGTTTTCAGAAATGCACAGGTTTGGTAGGTTTCCTTAGGTGCCGGCTGAGCTAGAGGCCAAAATCTACAGGTAGGCACTTCGCAAAAAACACCTCTGTTTTCTTTCAAAAATTTGGATGTGTCCACGTTGCGCTTTGGGGCGTTTCCTGTCGCGGGCGCTAGGCCTACCCACACAAGTGAGGTATCATTTTTATCGGGAGACTTGGGGGAACGCTGGGTGGAAGGAAATTTGTGGCTCCTCTCAGATTCCAGAACTTTCTGCCACAGAAATATGAGGAACATGTGTTTCTTAGCCATATTTTGAGGTTTGCAAAGGATTCTGGGTAACAGAACCTGGTCCAAGCCCCGCAAGTCACCCCTCCTTAGATTCCCCTAGGTCTCTAGTTTTCAGAAATGCACAGGTTTGGTAGGTTTCCTTAGGTGCCGGCTGAGCTAGAGGCCAAAATCTACAGGTAGGCACTTCGCAAAAAACACCTCTGTTTTCTTCCAAAAATTTGGATGTGTCCACGTTGCGCTTTGGGGCGTTTCCTGTCGCGGGCGCTAGGCCTACCCACACAAGTGAGGTATAATTTTTATCGGTAGACTTGGGGGAACGCTGGGTGGAAGGAAATTTGTGGCTCCTCTCAGATTCCAGAACTTTCTGCCACAGAAATGTGAGGAACATGTGTTTTTTTAGCCAAATTTTGAGGTTTGCAAAGGATTCTGGGTAACAGTACCTGGTCCGAGCCCCGCAAGTCACCCCATCTTGGATTCCTCTAGCTCTCTAGGTTTCAGAAATGCACAGGTTTGGTAGGTTTCCCTACGTGCCGGCTGAGCTAGAGGCCAAAATCTACAGGTAGGCACTTCGCAAAAATCACCTCTGTTTTCTTTAAAAAAATTGGATGTGTCCACGTTGCGATTTGGGGCGTTTCCTGTCGCTGGCGCTAGGCCTACCCACACAAGTGAGGTATCATTTTTATCGGAAGACTTGGGGGAACGCTGGGTGGAAGTAAATTTGTGGCTCCTCTCAGATTCCAGAACTTTCTGCCACAGAAATGTGAGTAACATGTGTTTTTTTAGCCAAATTTTGAGGTTTGCAAAGGATTCTGGGTAACAGAACCTGGTCCGAGCCCCGCAAGTCACCCCATCTTGGATTCCTCTACTCTAGGTTTCAGAAATGCACAGGTTTGGTAGGTTTCCCTAGGTGCCGGCTGAGCTAGAGGCCAAAATCTACAGGTAGGCACTTCACAAAAAACACCTCTGTTTTCTTCCAAAAATTTGGATGTGTCCACGTTGCGCTTTGGGCCGTTTCCTGTCGCGGGCACTAGGCCTACCCACACAAGTGAGGTATCATTTTTATCGGGAGACTTGGGGGAACGCTGGGTGGAAGGAAATTTGTGGCTCCTCTCAGATTCCAGAACTTTCTGCCACAGAAATATGAGGAACATGTGTTTTCTTAGCCATATTTTGAGGTTTGCAAAGGATTCTGGGTAACAGAACCTGGTCCGAGCCCCGCAAGTCACCCCTCCTTAGATTCCCCTAGGTCTCTAGTTTTTAGAAATGCACAGGTTTGGTAGGTTGCCCTAGGTGCCGGCTGAGCTAGAGGCCAAAATCTACAGGTAGGCACTTCGCAAAAAACACCTCTGTTTTCTTTCAAAAATTTGGATGTGTCCACGTTGCGCTTTGGGGCGTTTCCTGTCGCGGGCGCTAGGCCTACCCACATAAGTGAGGTATCATTTTTATCGGGAGACTTGGGGGAACGCTGGGTGGAAGGCAATTTGTGGCTCCTCTCAGATTTCAGAACTTTCTGCCACAGAAATGTGAGGAACATGTGTTTTTTTAGCCAAATTTTGAGGTTTGCAAAGGATTCTGGGTAACAGAACCTGGTCCGAGCCCCGCAAGTCACCCCTCCTTAGATTCCCCTAGGTCTCTAGTTTTCAGAAATGCACAGGTTTGGTAGGGTGCCCTAGGTGCCGGCTGAGCTAGAGGCCAAAATCTACAGGTAGGCACTTCGCAAAAAACATCTCTGTTTTCTTTAAAAAATTTGGATGTGTCCACGTTGCGCTTTGGGGCGTTTCCTGTCGCGGGCGCTAGGCCTACCCACACAAGTGAGGTATCATTTTTATCGGGAGACTTGGGGGAACGCTGGGTGGAAGGCAATTTGTGGCTCCTCTCAGATTCCAGAACTTTCTGCCACAGAAATGTGAGGAACGTGTTTTTTTAGCCAAATTTTGAGGTTTGCAAAGGATTCTGGGTAACAGAACCTGGTCCGAGCCGCGCAAGTCACCCCTCCTTAGATTCCCCTAGGTCTCTAGTTTTCAGAAATGCACAGGTTTGGTAGGTTACCCTAGGTGCCGGCTGAGCTAGAGGCCAAAATCTACAGGTATGCACTTCGCAAAAAACACCTCTGTTTTCTTTCAAAAATTTGGATGTGACCACGTTGCGCTTTGGGGTATTTCCAGTCGCGGGCGCTAGGCCTACCCACACAAGTGAGGTATCATTTTTATCGGGAGACTTGGGGGAACGCTGGGTGGAAGGAAATTTGTGGCTCCTCTCAGATTCTAGAACTTTCTGCCACAGAAATATGAGGAACATGTGTTTTCTTAGCCATATTTTGAGGTTTGCAAAGGATTCTGGGTAACAGAACCTGGTCCAAGCCCCGCAAGTCACCCCTCCTTAGATTCCCCTAGGTCTCAAGTTTTCAGAAATGCACAGATTTGGTAGGTTTCCTTAGGTGCCGGCTGAGCTAGAGGCCAAAATCTACAGGTAGGCACTTCGCAAAAAACACCTCTGTTTTCTTCCAAAAATTTGGATGTGTCCACGTTGCGCTTTGGGGCGTTTCCTTTCGCGGGCGCAGGCCTACCCACACAAGTGAGGTATCATTTTTATCGGTAGACTTGGGGGAACGCTGGATGGAAGGAAATTTGTGGCTCCTCTCAGATTCCAGAACTTTCTGCCACAGAAATGTGAGTAACATGTGTTTTTTTAGCCAAATTTTGAGATTTGCAAAGGATTCTGGGTAACAGAACCTGGTCCGAGCCCCGCAAGTCACCCCATCTTGGATTCCTCTAGGTCTCTAGGTTTCAGAAATGCACAGGTTTGATAGGTTTCCCTAGGTGCCGGCTGAGCTAGAGGCCAAAATCTACAGGTAGGCACTTCGCAAAAATCACCTCTGTTTTCTTTCAAAAAATTGGATGTGTCCACGTTGCGATTTGGGGCGTTTCCTGTCGCTGGTGCTAGGCCTACCCACACAAGTGAGGTATCATTTTTATCGGGAGACTTGGGGGAACGCTGCGTGGAAGGAAATTTGTGGCTCCTCTCAGATTCCAGAACTTTCTGCCACAGAAATGTGAGTAACATGTGGTTTTTTAGCCAAATTTTGAGGTTTGCAAAGGATTCTGGGTAACAGAACCTGGTCCGAGCCCCGCAAGTCACCCCATCTTGGATTCCTCTAGGTCTCTAGGTTTCAGAAATGCACAGGTTTGGTAGGTTGCCCTAGGTGCTGGCTGAGCTAGAGGCCAAAATCTACAGGTAGGCACTTCGCAAAAAACACCTCTGTTTTCTTCCAAAAATGTGGATGTGTCCACGTTGCGCTTTGGGGCGTTTCCTGTTGCGGGCGCTAGGCCTACCCACACAAGTGAGGTATCATTTTTATCGGGAGACTTGGGGGAACGCTGGGTGGAAGGCAATTTGTGGCTTCTCTCAGATTCCAGAACTTTCTGCCACAGAAATGTGAGGAACATGTGATTTTTTAGCCAAATTTTGAGGTTTGCAAAGGATTCTGGATAACAGAACCTGGTCCGAGCCCCGCAAGTCACCCCTCCTTAGATTCCCCTAGGTCTCTAGTTTTCAGAAATGCACAGGTTTGGTTGCTTTCCCTAGGTGCCGGCTGAGCTAGAGGCCAAAATCTACAGGTAGGCACTTCGCAAAAAACACCTCTGTTTTCTTCCAAAAATTTGGATGTGTCCACGTTGCGCTTTGGGGCGTTTCCTGTCGCGGGCGCTAGGCCTACCCACACAAGTGTGGTATAATTTTTATCGGTAGATTTGGGGGAACGCTGGGTGGAAGGAAATTTGTGGCTCCTCTCAGATTCCAGAACTTTCTGCCACAGAAATATGAGGAACATGTGTTTTTTTTAGCCAAAATTTGAGGTTTGCAAAGGATTCTGGGTAACAGAACCTGGTCCGAGCCCCGCAAGTCACCCCATCTTGGATTCCCCTAGGTCTCTAGTTTTCAGAAAAGCACAGGTTTGGTAGGTTTCCCTAGGTGCCGGCTGAGCTATAGACCAAAATCTACAGGTAGGCACTTCGCAAAAAACACCTCTGTTTTCTTCCAAAAATTTGGATGTGTCCACGTTGAGCTTTGGGGCACTTCCTGTCGCGGGCGCTAGGCCTACCCACACAAGTGAGGTATCATTTTTATCGGGAGACTTGGGGGAACGCTGGGTGGAAGGAAATTTGTGGCTCCTCTCAGATTCCAGAACTTTCTGCCACAGAAATGTGAGTAACATGTGTTTTTTTAGCCAAATTTTGAGGTTTGCAAAGGATTCTGGGTAACAGAACCTGGTCCGAGCCCCGCAAGTCACCCCATCTTGGATTCTCTAGGTCTCTAGGTTTCAGAAATGCACAGGTTTGGTAGGTTTCCCTAGGTGCCGGCTGAGCTAGAGGCCAAAATCTACAGGTAGGCACTTCGCAAAAAACACCTATGTTTTCTTCCAAAAATTTGGATTTGTCCACGTTGTGCTTTGGGGCGTTTCCTGTCGCAGGCGCTAGGCCTACCCACACAAGTGAGGTATCATTTTTATCGGGAGACTTGGGGGAACGCTGGGTGGAAGGAAATTTGTGGCTCCTCTCAGATTCCAGAACTTTCTGCCACAGAAATGAGAGTAACATGTGTTTTTTTAGCCAAATTTTGAGGTTTGCAAAGGATTCTGGGTAACAGAACCTGGTCCGAGCCCCGCAAGTCACCACATCTTGGATTCCTCTAGGTCTCTAGATTTCAGAAATGCACAGGTTTGGTAGGTTTCCCTAGGTGCCGGCTGAGCTAGAGGCCAAAATCTACAGGTAGGCACTTCGCAAAAAACACCTCTGTTTTCTTCCAAAAAGGTGGATGTGTCCACGTTGCGCTTTGGGGCGTTTCCTGTCGCGGGCGCTAGGCCTACCCACACAAGTGAGGTATCATTTTTATCGGGAGACTTGGGGGAACGCTGGGTGGAAGGAAATTTGTGGCTCCTCTCAGATTCCAGAACTTTCTGCCACAGAAATGTGAGTAACATGTGTTTTTTTAGCCAAATTTTGAGGTTTGCAAAGGATTCTGGGTAACAGAACCTGGTCCGAGCCCCGCAAGTCACCCCATCTTGGATTCCTCTAGGTCTCTAGTTTTCAGAAATGCACAGGTTTGGTAGGTTTCCCTAGGTGCCGGCTGAGCTATAGACCAAAATCTACAGGTAGGCACTTCGCAAAAAACACCTCTGTTTTCTTCCACAAATTTGGTTGTGTCCACGTTGCGCTTTGGGGCGCTTCCTGTCGCGGGCGCTAGGCCTACCCACACAAGTGAGGTATCATTTTTATCGGGAGACTTGGGGGAACGCTGGGTGGAAGGAAATTGGTGGCTCCTCTCAGATTCCAGAACTTTCTGCCACAGAAATGTGAGTAACATGTGTTTTTTTAGCCAAATTTTGAGGTTTGCAAAGGATTCTGGGTAACAGAACCTGGTCCGAGCCCCGCAAGTCACCCCATCTTGGATTCTCTAGGTCTCTAGGTTTCAGAAATGCACAGGTTTGGTAGGTTTCCCTAGGTGCCGGCTGAGCTAGAGGCCAAAATCTACAGGTAGGCACTTCGCAAAAAACACCTATGTTTTCTTCCAAAAATTTGGATTTGTCCACGTTGTGCTTTGGGGCGTTTCCTGTCGCGGGCGCTAGGCCTACCCACACAAGTGAGGTATCATTTTTATCGGGAGACTTGGGGGAACACTGGGTGGAAGGAAATTTGTGGCTCCTCTCAGATTCCAGAACTTTCTGCCACAGAAATGTGAGTAACATGTGTTTTTTTAGCCAAATTTTGAGGTTTGCAAAGGATTCTGGGTAACAGAACCTGGTCCGAGCCCCGCAAGTCACCACATCTTGGATTCCTCTAGGTCTCTAGGTTTCAAAAATGCACAGGTTTGGTTGGTTTCCCTAGGTGCCGGCTGAGCTAGAGGCCAAAATCTACAGGTAGGCACTTCGTAAAAAACACCTCTGTTTTCTTCCAAAAATTTGGATGTGTCCACATTGCGCTTTGGGGCGTTTCCTGTCGCGGGCGCTAGGCCTACCCACACAAGTGAGGTGTCATTTTTATCGGGAGACTTGGGGGAACGCTGGGTGGAAGGAAATTTGTGGCTCCTCTCAGATTCCAGAACTTTCTGCCACAGAAATGTGAGGAACATGTGTTTTTTTAGCCAAATTTTGAGGTTTGCAAAGGATTCTGGGTAACAGAACCTGGTCCGAGCCCCACAAGTCACCCCATCTTGGATTCCTCTAGGTCTCTAGGTTTCAGAAATGCACAGGTTTGGTAGGTTTCCTTAGGTGCCGGCTGAGCTAGAGGCCAAAATCTACAGGTAGGCACTTCGCAAAAATCACCTCTGTTTTCTTTCAAAAAATTGGATGTGTCCACGTTGCGATTTGGGGCGTTTCCTGTCACGGGCGCTAGGCCTACCCACACAAGTGAGGTATCATTTTTATCGGGAGACTTGGGGGAACGCTGGGTGGAAGGAAATTTGTGGCTCCTCTCAGATTCCAGAACTTTCTGCCACAGAAATGTGAGTAACATGTGTTTTTTTAGCCAAATTTTGAGGTTTGCAAAGGATTCTGGGTAACAGAACCTGGTCCGAGCCCTGCAAGTCACCCCATCTTGGATTCCCCTAGGTCTCTAGTTTTCAGAAATGCACAGGTTTGGTAGGTTTCCCTAGGTGCCGGCTGAGCTAGAGGCCAAAATCTACAGGTAGGCACTTCGCAAAAAACACCTCTGTTTTCTTCCAAAAATTTGGATGTGTCCACGTTGCGCTTTGGGGCGCTTCCTGTCGCGGGCGCTAGGCCTACCCACACAAGTGAGGTATCATTTTTATCGGGAGACTTGGGGGAACGCTGGGTGGAAGGAAATTTGTGGCTCCTCTCAGATTCCAGAACTTTCTGCCACAGAAATGTGAGTAACATGTGTTTTTTTAGCCAAATTTTGAGGTTTGCAAAGGATTCTGGGTAACATAACCTGGTCCGAGCCCCGCAAGTCACCCCATCTTGGATTCCCCTAGGTCTCTAGTTTTCAGAAATGCACAGGTTTGGTAGGTTTCCCTAGGTGCCGGCTGAGCTAGAGGCCAAAATCTACAGGTAGGCACTTCGCAAAAAACACCTCTGTTTTCTTCCAAAAATTTGGATGTGTCCACGTTGCGCTTTGGGGTGTTCCTGTCGCGGGCGCTAGGCCTACCCACACAAGTGAGGTATCATTTTTATCGGGAGACTTGGGGGAACGCTGGGTGGAAGGAAATTTGTGGCTCCTCTCAGATTCCAGAACTTTCTGCCACAGAAATGTGAGTAACATGTGTTTTTTTAGCCAAATTTTGAGGTTTGCAAAGGATTCTGGGTAACAGAACCTGGTCCGAGCCCTGCAAGTCACCCCTCCTTGGATTCCCCTAGGTCTATCGTTTTCAGAAATGCACAGGTTTGGTAGGTTTCCCTAGGTGCCGGCTGTGCTAGAGGCCAAAATCTACAGGTAGGCACTTCGCAAAAATCACCTCTGTTTTCTTTCAAAAAATTGGATGTGTCCACGTTGCGATTTGGGGCGTTTCCTGTCGCTGGTGCTAGGCCTACCCACACAAGTGAGGTATCATTTTTATCGGGAGACTTGGGGGAACGCTGCGTGGAAGGAAATTTGTGGCTCCTCTCAGATTCCAGAACTTTCTGCCACAGAAATGTGAGTAACATGTGGTTTTTTAGCCAAATTTTGAGGTTTGCAAAGGATTCTGGGTAACAGAACCTGGTCCGAGCCCCGCAAGTCACCCCATCTTGGATTCCTCTAGGTCTCTAGGTTTCAGAAATGCACAGGTTTGGTAGGTTGCCCTAGGTGCTGGCTGAGCTAGAGGCCAAAATCTACAGGTAGGCACTTCGCAAAAAACACCTCTGTTTTCTTCCAAAAATGTGGATGTGTCCACGTTGCGCTTTGGGGCGTTTCCTGTTGCGGGCGCTAGGCCTACCCACACAAGTGAGGTATCATTTTTATCGGGAGACTTGGGGGAACGCTGGGTGGAAGGCAATTTGTGGCTTCTCTCAGATTCCAGAACTTTCTGCCACAGAAATGTGAGGAACATGTGATTTTTTAGCCAAATTTTGAGGTTTGCAAAGGATTCTGGATAACAGAACCTGGTCCGAGCCCCGCAAGTCACCCCTCCTTAGATTCCCCTAGGTCTCTAGTTTTCAGAAATGCACAGGTTTGGTTGCTTTCCCTAGGTGCCGGCTGAGCTAGAGGCCAAAATCTACAGGTAGGCACTTCGCAAAAAACACCTCTGTTTTCTTCCAAAAATTTGGATGTGTCCACGTTGCGCTTTGGGGCGTTTCCTGTCGCGGGCGCTAGGCCTACCCACACAAGTGTGGTATAATTTTTATCGGTAGATTTGGGGGAACGCTGGGTGGAAGGAAATTTGTGGCTCCTCTCAGATTCCAGAACTTTCTGCCACAGAAATATGAGGAACATGTGTTTTTTTTAGCCAAAATTTGAGGTTTGCAAAGGATTCTGGGTAACAGAACCTGGTCCGAGCCCCGCAAGTCACCCCATCTTGGATTCCCCTAGGTCTCTAGTTTTCAGAAAAGCACAGGTTTGGTAGGTTTCCCTAGGTGCCGGCTGAGCTATAGACCAAAATCTACAGGTAGGCACTTCGCAAAAAACACCTCTGTTTTCTTCCAAAAATTTGGATGTGTCCACGTTGAGCTTTGGGGCACTTCCTGTCGCGGGCGCTAGGCCTACCCACACAAGTGAGGTATCATTTTTATCGGGAGACTTGGGGGAACGCTGGGTGGAAGGAAATTTGTGGCTCCTCTCAGATTCCAGAACTTTCTGCCACAGAAATGTGAGTAACATGTGTTTTTTTAGCCAAATTTTGAGGTTTGCAAAGGATTCTGGGTAACAGAACCTGGTCCGAGCCCCGCAAGTCACCCCATCTTGGATTCTCTAGGTCTCTAGGTTTCAGAAATGCACAGGTTTGGTAGGTTTCCCTAGGTGCCGGCTGAGCTAGAGGCCAAAATCTACAGGTAGGCACTTCGCAAAAAACACCTATGTTTTCTTCCAAAAATTTGGATTTGTCCACGTTGTGCTTTGGGGCGTTTCCTGTTGCGGGCGCTAGGCCTACCCACACAAGTGAGGTATCATTTTTATCGGGAGACTTGGGGGAACGCTGGGTGGAAGGAAATTTGTGGCTCCTCTCAGATTCCAGAACTTTCTGCCACAGAAATGAGAGTAACATGTGTTTTTTTAGCCAAATTTTGAGGTTTGCAAAGGATTCTGGGTAACAGAACCTGGTCCGAGCCCCGCAAGTCACCACATCTTGGATTCCTCTAGGTCTCTAGATTTCAGAAATGCACAGGTTTGGTAGGTTTCCCTAGGTGCCGGCTGAGCTAGAGGCCAAAATCTACAGGTAGGCACTTCGCAAAAAACACCTCTGTTTTCTTCCAAAAAGGTGGATGTGTCCACGTTGCGCTTTGGGGCGTTTCCTGTCGCGGGCGCTAGGCCTACCCACACAAGTGAGGTATCATTTTTATCGGGAGACTTGGGGGAACGCTGGGTGGAAGGAAATTTGTGGCTCCTCTCAGATTCCAGAACTTTCTGCCACAGAAATGTGAGTAACATGTGTTTTTTTAGCCAAATTTTGAGGTTTGCAAAGGATTCTGGGTAACAGAACCTGGTCCGAGCCCCGCAAGTCACCCCATCTTGGATTCCTCTAGGTCTCTAGTTTTCAGAAATGCACAGGTTTGGTAGGTTTCCCTAGGTGCCGGCTGAGCTATAGACCAAAATCTACAGGTAGGCACTTCGCAAAAAACACCTCTGTTTTCTTCCACAAATTTGGTTGTGTCCACGTTGCGCTTTGGGGCGCTTCCTGTCGCGGGCGCTAGGCCTACCCACACAAGTGAGGTATCATTTTTATCGGGAGACTTGGGGGAACG
The DNA here is from genome assembly GCF_031143425.1 of Pleurodeles waltl. Lineage (NCBI taxonomy): Eukaryota > Metazoa > Chordata > Amphibia > Caudata > Salamandridae > Pleurodeles > Pleurodeles waltl. The sequence continues at coordinate 708,176,421 of NC_090448.1, forward strand.
CTGGGTGGAAGGAAATTGGTGGCTCCTCTCAGATTCCAGAACTTTCTGCCACAGAAATGTGAGTAACATGTGTTTTTTTAGCCAAATTTTGAGGTTTGCAAAGGATTCTGGGTAACAGAACCTGGTCCGAGCCCCGCAAGTCACCCCATCTTGGATTCTCTAGGTCTCTAGGTTTCAGAAATGCACAGGTTTGGTAGGTTTCCCTAGGTGCCGGCTGAGCTAGAGGCCAAAATCTACAGGTAGGCACTTCGCAAAAAACACCTATGTTTTCTTCCAAAAATTTGGATTTGTCCACGTTGTGCTTTGGGGCGTTTCCTGTCGCGGGCGCTAGGCCTACCCACACAAGTGAGGTATCATTTTTATCGGGAGACTTGGGGGAACACTGGGTGGAAGGAAATTTGTGGCTCCTCTCAGATTCCAGAACTTTCTGCCACAGAAATGTGAGTAACATGTGTTTTTTTAGCCAAATTTTGAGGTTTGCAAAGGATTCTGGGTAACAGAACCTGGTCCGAGCCCCGCAAGTCACCACATCTTGGATTCCTCTAGGTCTCTAGGTTTCAAAAATGCACAGGTTTGGTTGGTTTCCCTAGGTGCCGGCTGAGCTAGAGGCCAAAATCTACAGGTAGGCACTTCGTAAAAAACACCTCTGTTTTCTTCCAAAAATTTGGATGTGTCCACATTGCGCTTTGGGGCGTTTCCTGTCGCGGGCGCTAGGCCTACCCACACAAGTGAGGTGTCATTTTTATCGGGAGACTTGGGGGAACGCTGGGTGGAAGGAAATTTGTGGCTCCTCTCAGATTCCAGAACTTTCTGCCACAGAAATGTGAGGAACATGTGTTTTTTTAGCCAAATTTTGAGGTTTGCAAAGGATTCTGGGTAACAGAACCTGGTCCGAGCCCCACAAGTCACCCCATCTTGGATTCCTCTAGGTCTCTAGGTTTCAGAAATGCACAGGTTTGGTAGGTTTCCTTAGGTGCCGGCTGAGCTAGAGGCCAAAATCTACAGGTAGGCACTTCGCAAAAATCACCTCTGTTTTCTTTCAAAAAATTGGATGTGTCCACGTTGCGATTTGGGGCGTTTCCTGTCACGGGCGCTAGGCCTACCCACACAAGTGAGGTATCATTTTTATCGGGAGACTTGGGGGAACGCTGGGTGGAAGGAAATTTGTGGCTCCTCTCAGATTCCAGAACTTTCTGCCACAGAAATGTGAGTAACATGTGTTTTTTTAGCCAAATTTTGAGGTTTGCAAAGGATTCTGGGTAACAGAACCTGGTCCGAGCCCTGCAAGTCACCCCATCTTGGATTCCCCTAGGTCTCTAGTTTTCAGAAATGCACAGGTTTGGTAGGTTTCCCTAGGTGCCGGCTGAGCTAGAGGCCAAAATCTACAGGTAGGCACTTCGCAAAAAACACCTCTGTTTTCTTCCAAAAATTTGGATGTGTCCACGTTGCGCTTTGGGGCGCTTCCTGTCGCGGGCGCTAGGCCTACCCACACAAGTGAGGTATCATTTTTATCGGGAGACTTGGGGGAACGCTGGGTGGAAGGAAATTTGTGGCTCCTCTCAGATTCCAGAACTTTCTGCCACAGAAATGTGAGTAACATGTGTTTTTTTAGCCAAATTTTGAGGTTTGCAAAGGATTCTGGGTAACATAACCTGGTCCGAGCCCCGCAAGTCACCCCATCTTGGATTCCCCTAGGTCTCTAGTTTTCAGAAATGCACAGGTTTGGTAGGTTTCCCTAGGTGCCGGCTGAGCTAGAGGCCAAAATCTACAGGTAGGCACTTCGCAAAAAACACCTCTGTTTTCTTCCAAAAATTTGGATGTGTCCACGTTGCGCTTTGGGGTGTTCCTGTCGCGGGCGCTAGGCCTACCCAAACAAGTGAGGTATCATTTTTATCGGGAGACTTGGGGGAACGCTGGGTGGAAGGAAATTTGTGGCTCCTCTCAGATTCCAGAACTTTCTGCCAAAGAAATGTGAGGAACATGTGTTATTTTAGCCAAATTTTGAGGTTTGCAAAGGATTCTGGGTAACAGAACCTGGTCCGAGCCCTGCAAGTCACCCCTCCTTGGATTCCCCTAGGTCTATCGTTTTCAGAAATGCACAGGTTTGGTAGGTTTCCCTAGGTGCCGGCTGTGCTAGAGGCCAAAATCTACAGGTAGGCACTTCGCAAAAAACACCTCTGTTTTCTTCCAAAAATTTGGATGTGTCCACGTTGCGCTTTGGGCCGTTTCCTGTCGCGGGCGCTAGGCCTACCCACACAAGTGAGGTATCATTTTTATCGGGAGACTTGGGGGAATGCTGGGTGGAAGGCAATTTGTGGCTCCTCTCAGATTCCAGAACTTTCTGCCACAGAAATGTGAGGAACATGTGTTTTTTTAGCCAAATTTTGAGGTTTGCAAAGGATTCTGGGTAACAGAACCTGGTCCGAGCCCGGCAAGTCACCCCTCCTTAGATTCCCCTAGGTCTCTAGTTTTCAGAAATGCACAGGTTTGGTAGGTTTCCCTAGGTGCCGGCTGAGCTAGAGGCCAAAATCTACAGGTAGGCACTTCGCAAAAAACACCTCTGTTTTCTTCCAAAAATTTGGATGTGTCCACGTTGCGCTTTGGGGCGTTTCCTGTCACGGGCGCTAGGCCTACCCACACAAGTGAGGTATCATTTTTATCGGGAGACTTGGGGGAACGCTGGGTGGAAGGAAATTTGTGGCTCCTCTCAGATTCCAGGACTTTCTGCCACAGAAATGTGAGGAACATGTGTTTTTTTAGCCAAATTTTGAGATTTGCAAAGGATTCTGGGTAACAGAACCTGGTCCAAGCCCCGCAAGTCACCCCTCCTTAGATTTCCCTAGGTCTCTAGTTTTCAGAAATGCACAGGTTTGGTAGGTTTCCCTAGGTGCCGGCTGAGCTAGAGGCCAAAATCTACATGTAGGCACTTCGCAAAAAACACCTCTGTTTTCTTTAAAAAATTTGGAAGTGGCCACGTTGCGCTTTGGGGCGTTTCCTGTCGCGGGCGCTAGGCCTACCCACACAAGTGAGGTATCATTTTTATCGGGAGACTTGGGGGAACGCTGGGTGGAAGGAAATTTGTGGCTACTCTCAGATTCCAGACCTTTCTGCCACAGAAATGTGAGTAACATGTGTTTTTTTAGCCAAATTTTGAGGTTTGCAAAGGATTCTGGGTAACAGAACCTGGTCCGAGCCCCGCAAGTCACCCCATCTTGTATTCCCCTAGGTCTCTAGTTTTCAGAAATGCACAGGTTTGGTATGTTTCCCTAGGTGCCGGCTGAGCTAGAGGCCAAAATCTACAGGTAGACACTTCGCAAAAAACACCTCTGTTTTCTTCCAAAAATTTGGATGTGTCCACGTTGCGCTTTGGGGCGTTTCCTGTCGCGGGCGCTAGGCCTACCCACACAAGTGAGGTATCATTTTTATCGGGAGACTTTGGGGAACGCTGGGTGGAAGGAAATCTGTGGCTCCTCTCAGATTCCAGAACTTTCTGCCAAAGAAATGTGAGGAACATGTGTTTTTTCAGCCAAATTTTGAGGTTTGCAAAGGATTCTGGGTAACAGAACCTGGTCCGAGCCCTGCAAGTCACCCCTCCTTGGATTCCCCTAGGTCTATCGTTTTCAGAAATGCACAGGTTTGGTAGGTTTCCCTAGGTGCCGGCTGTGCTAGAGGCCAAAATCTACAGGTAGGCACTTCGCAAAAAACACCTCTGTTTTCTTCCAAAAATTTGGATGTGTCCACGTTGCGCTTTGGGCCGTTTCCTGTCGCGGGCGCTAGGCCTACCCACACAAGTGAGGTATCATTTTTATCGGGAGACTTGGGGGAACGCTGGGTGGAAGGCAATTTGTGGCTCCTCTCAGATTCCAGAACTTTCTGCCACAGAAATGTGAGGAACATGTGTTTTTTTAGCCAAATTTTGAGGTTTGCAAAGGATTCTGGGTAACAGAACCTGGTCCGAGCCCGGCAAGTCACCCCTCCTTAGATTCCCCTAGGTCTCTAGTTTTCAGAAATGCACAGGTTTGGTAGGTTTCCCTAGGTGCCGGCTGAGCTAGAGGCCAAAATCTACAGGTAGGCACTTCGCAAAAAACACCTCTGTTTTCTTCCAAAAATTTGGATGTGTCCACGTTGCGCTTTGGGGCGTTTCCTGTCACGGGCGCTAGGCCTACCCACACAAGTGAGGTATCATTTTTATCGGGAGACTTGGGGGAACGCTGGGTGGAAGGAAATTTGTGGCTCCTCTCAGATTCCAGGACTTTCTGCCACAGAAATGTGAGGAACATGTGTTTTTTTAGCCAAATTTTGAGATTTGCAAAGGATTCTGGGTAACAGAACCTGGTCCAAGCCCCGCAAGTCACCCCTCCTTAGATTTCCCTAGGTCTCTAGTTTTCAGAAATGCACAGGTTTGGTAGGTTTCCCTAGGTGCCGGCTGAGCTAGAGGCCAAAATCTACATGTAGGCACTTCGCAAAAAACACCTCTGTTTTCTTTAAAAAATTTGGAAGTGGCCACGTTGCGCTTTGGGGCATTTCCTGTCGCGGGCGCTAGGCCTACCCACACAAGTGAGGTATCATTTTTATCGGGAGACTTGGGGGAACGCTGGGTGGAAGGAAATTTGTGGCTACTCTCAGATTCCAGACCTTTCTGCCACAGAAATGTGAGTAACATGTGTTTTTTTAGCCAAATTTTGAGGTTTGCAAAGGATTCTGGGTAACAGAACCTGGTCCGAGCCCCGCAAGTCACCCCATCTTGGATTCCCCTAGGTCTCTAGTTTTCAGAAATGCACAGGTTTGGTATGTTTCCCTAGGTGCCGGCTGAGCTAGAGGCCAAAATCTACAGGTAGACACTTCGCAAAAAACACCTCTGTTTTCTTCCAAAAATTTGGATGTGTCCACGTTGCGCTTTGGGGCGTTTCCTGTCGCGGGCGCTAGGCCTACCCACACAAGTGAGGTATCATTTTTATCGGGAGACTTTGGGGAACGCTGGGTGGAAGGAAATCTGTGGCTCCTCTCAGATTCCAGAACTTTCTGCCAAAGAAATGTGAGGAACATGTGTTTTTTCAGCCAAATTTTGAGGTTTGCAAAGGATTCTGGGTAACAGAACCTGGTCCGAGCCCCGCAAGTCACCCCATCTTGGATTCCCCTAGGTCTCTAGTTTTCAGAAATGCACAGGTTTGGTAGGTTTCCCTAGGTGCCGGCTGAGCTAGAGGCCAAAATCTACAGGTAGGCACTTCGCAAAAAACACCTCTGTTTTCTTCCAAAAATTTGGATGTGTCCACGTTGCGCTTTGGGGTGTTTCCTGTCACGGGCGCTAGGCCTTCCCACACAAGTGAGGTATCATTTTTATCGGGAGACTTGGGGGAACATAGATTAGCAAAACAAGTGTTATTGCCCCTTGTCTTTCTCTAAATTTTTTCCTTCCAAATATAGGGGAGTGTGTAAAAAATACATCTATTTGAGAAATGCCCTGTAATTCACATGCTAGTATGGTCACCCCGGAATTCAGAGATGTGCAAATAACCACTGTTCCTCAACACCTTATCTTGTGCCCTTTTTGGAAATACAAAGGTTATCTTGATAGCAATTTTTTACTCTTTATATTTCAGCAAATGAATTGCTGTATACCTGGTATAGAATGAAAACGCACTGCAGGGTGCAGCTCATTTATTGGCTCTGGGTACCTAGGGTTCTTGATGAACCTACAAGCCCTATATATCCCCGCAACCAGAGGAGTCCAGCAGACGTAACGGTATATTGCTTTCGATAATCTGACATTGCAGGGAAAAGTTACAGAGTAAAACGTAGAGAAACATTTATGTTTTTTTCACCTCAATTTCAATATTTTTCTTTTTCAGTTGTTATTTTCTGTAGGAAACCCTTGTAGGATCTACACAAATGACCCCTTGCTGAATTTAGAATGTTGTCTAATTTTTAGAAATGTTTAGGTTTCTGGGATCCAGCATTGGTTTCATGCCCATTTCTGTCACTGACTGGAAGGAGGCTGAAAGCACACAAAATTGCAAAAATGGGGTATGTCCCAGTAAAATGCCAGAATTGTGTTGAAAAATTGGGTTTTGTGATTCAAGTCTGCCTGTTCCTGAAAGCTGGGAAGCTGCTGAGTTTAGCACCGCAAACCCTTTGTTGATGCCATTTTCAGGGCAAAAAACCACAAGCCTTCTTCTGCAGCCACTTTTTCCAATTGTTTGAAAAAAAAAAAATATTCCCTGTATTTTGGCCAATTTCTTGGCCTCCTTCAGGGGAACCCACAAAGTCTGGGTACCTCTAGAATCCCTAGGATGTTGGAAAAAAAGGACGCAAATTTGGCTTGGTTAGCTTATGTGGACAAAAAGTTATGAGGGCCTGAGCGCAAACTGCCCCAAATAGGCAAAAAAAGGCCTGGCACAGGAAGGGGAAAAGGCCTGGCAGCGAAGGGGTTAACATTTCCTCCTTACAGAGGGAGAGTGATCTGCTTTTCAACTCCAGCAGCCACGTCACAAGTGTCTTTGTTGTGTGGACTGGAAGCGGGGAGAGCTACATGCCAGTATCTTTGACTGACATAGGGGGTCATTCTGACCCTGGCGGTCCATGACCGCCATGGCGGAGGGCGGCGGAAGCACCGCCAACAGGCTGGCGGTGATTCCTGGGCGATTCTGACCGCGGCGGTAAAGCCGCGGTCAGAAAAGGGGAGCCAGCGGTTTCCCGCCGGTTTCCCGCTGGCCCAGGGAATCCGCCATGGCGGCGCTGCTTGCAGCACCGCCATGGGGATTCCGACCGCCTTCCCGCCAGCCTGTTTCTGGCGGTGTCCACCGCCAGAACCAGGATGGCGGGAACGGGGGCCCCTCCACTGCCCATGCCACTGGCATGGGCAGTGCAGGGGCCCCCTAACAGGGCCCCACAAAGATTTTCACTGTCTGTGGTGCTGACAGTGAAAATCACGACGGGTGCCACTGCACCCGTCGCACCCCTGCAACTCCGCCGGCTCCATTCCGAGCCGGCTTCATTGTTGAAGGGGCTTTCCCGCTGGGCCGGCCGGCGGTCTTCTGGCGGTCGCCCGCCGGCCCAGCGGGAAAGCCGGAATGGCCGCCGCGGTCTTTTGACCGCGGAGCGGTCTTTCGGCGGGAACCGCTTGGCGGGCGGCGACCACCGACCTCCGCGGTCAGAATGACCGCCATAGTCCCTTTTCTATTACTGTGGGCCTCACGCACTCATGTACGCTGCATTATCTGTCAGCTCCTCAGATCACTGCTTAATATGAACACCTCAGCAGTGCATTTTTCTGCTGAGCACCTACTGGCCCTCGTAGCTCAACCGTTACGCCATGTGGTTCGGAATATTACTGGGGTTCTAAAAAAAAATAATTGAAACTCTGGTTTAGAGTGTTTCAGGCAGTTCCCTTCACATTTGAACTATTGTCAGCCTGTTTTGGGGTTTGTACTCTTCCTGTGTTAGGGTGAATAAAAATACTTTTTTCTCACCCACTTGTTACGTGCACCTTTTGTCTGTTGACTGCCTGACAATATGGCCCATTATAATTCCTTTGAAGTTGATATGGATCAGTACCAACAGGACCCTGAAAACTGCTTGGAACTGGACCTGGTTAAAGTTCTGCACTCCAGTGTCCAACAATCAGTGAATATAGCCCTAGCCAGGGCATCAGGACTTTTCACTTGCCAGCTGTGAGAATTCACCTGCAGCATGGATAATTCACCATTTCTCTCTGGCAAAGTGTGATGTTGTGCCCACTTCTAGACCTGGCAAACCTAAGGACAAGTTGGAGAGAGGACCTCATACAGATACTTTTGAGAAACTGTCTAATACCCTTTGGGAGATCGTGGCTATAGTGCTCCTCCATTGGGTGTCTCCCCCCCTCCAAACCCTACACCAAGACCGTTTGGGGACTCCGATACCTCTTAAACAAGTGATAGCAACCATGATGATGAAACAGGGCAACGTAAGTAAAGGCACCATGACTGCCTGAGTGAACTTTCAATCGCCTCTAAGCCCTTGAAAGTGCTGGACTTTGTGCCCAGTGACATTGTCCATCACTGTTCACCCAACTGGGTCCCTCCACAAAAGGTGGCAGATTATGTACAGCCTCATTTCAGGCAGGGCTTCGAGAAAGAGGTGAAAGCCCGTCTCCACTCCAAATGTCCCAGACTGGATTTTCCAGGCAAACTCAGAGGGTCCCAGAAGTAGACCAAACAATGGTCACTTTTATTAAAAAATATGCTAACAATCCCAAGAGAGGGTTGGACAGAGCTTGGTGCAATTGCCAGGATAAATTACTTGATATCACCAGACCTCCAATGAAGATTCTGAAGCTGGCCTTTCAGGCAAAAGAAACATCTTCTCCCATAGATCTGGAAATTGTTGTAGGCTGGGCACTGAGGGGCGAATGTCAATTGGGTAACACCAATGGTGAGCTCTCTACAGAACGCAGATGTACTATTTTGATGCGGATTGACTCAAAACTTAACGAACCAGCCACATCCAAAGCCAGTCCCATAGCCCAGGGATTTCTCTTCGGGGACCATTCGTAAAAGATCTGGCCAAGTTCAGTTTTACATACAGCACTTTGGACAAGGCTTAACACTTCCTTAAGTAGGTTTTTCAGGCAATAACTTTTTGGGAGGGTCAGGCAATTCAGGGGGCACTTGCCAGACTGAGATTTCTGCCTAGGCTCCCAATGGGAGTTCTCGCCACATGATTGTGGAGGACGGCAGGACTCCACCTCCGGCACCACATTCTATGCCTCTTGGGTCGTGGCAGCATGAAGTGCTTCTGCAGAGGTCAGTACAGGGAATTGCAAGGATCTGAACAAGAGTCAATCAATCAATAAGCATTTGTATAGTACAACACTGTCACCCCTATGGGTATCTGGGCGCTCTCCGTCAAAAAGCCAGGTCTTGAGTTTCTTTCTGACATCAGCTAGAAAGGGTACTGTTTGGAGGTGGAGAGGCAGGTCATTCCAGGTCTTGGCAGCAATGTAGGAGAAAGAGTGGCCCCTACTGTGGCTGTGACGGAAGCAGGAATGTGTGTGTGAGGGCAAGTGAGGCAGAGCGAAGGTGTCTTGTGAGCAGATGGAAACTCAGTTGATGGTTGATGTAGGACAGTCCTTGGTTGTGTAGAGCTTTGTAGGTGAGCGCAAGGATCCTGACTGGCATCTCTCCTGAATAGGGAGCCACTGGAGGTCCCTGATGTGGGGGGTGATGTGTGTTCTTTTGGGGATGTCCAGGATAAGTCTGACTGCAGAGTTCCGTATGACCTGGAGTCTTCTAATGAGCTAGACGGAGATTCTGGCGTAGAGAGTGTTGCTGTAGTCAAGGTGACTGGTGACGAGGGCCTGTGTGACAGTCTTTCTGGCGCTGATTGGGATCACTCTGAAGGTTCTGCAGAGCATATGGAGCGTGCAGGAGGAGGCGACTGCATTGACTTGTCATTTCATGGTCAGTTGGCTGTTGAGGGTGATACCAAGGTTGCATGTGTGGTATGTCGGTGTGGGTATTAGTCTGAGTTCTGCTGGGCACCAGCTGTGGTGCCTTACGGAGGTGTTCTTTATGAAGAGCAGTACTTCTGTTTTGTCAGAGTTTAGTTTGAGGCAGCTGACTCTCATCCATTTGGCTACGTTGGTCGTGGCATTGCAGAAGTTGATTTCGGCGTTTGCAGGGTCCTCGGTGAAAGAGAGGATTAGTCGAATGTCATGAGCGTAGGAGATTATGTTGAGTCTGTGGGGTCTGACAATGTTGGGAGTGGGGTCATGTGGATGTTGAACATGGTGGGGCTAAGGGATGATCCTTGGGGTCGCTGCATAAAACGTCCCTGGGTGCGGAGATGAAGGGAGGTAGTAGGATGCTCTGTGTGTGTCCTGTAAGGAAAGAGGAAATCTACTTGAGGGTGTTTTGCTGTATGCCGATGTTGCAGAGTCCATTGATGAGGGTGTGGTGGAAGACGGTGTTGAACACAGCACAGAGGTCAAGGAGGATCACAGCCATAGTTTCTCCACAGTCAAGGAGAGTTTTGATGTTGTCTGTGGCAGCAATCAGCACAGAATCCTGATTGTGAGGCGTTGTGGTTTTGTTCAAGGTATTAAGTGATCTGTTGGTTGATGGCTTTCTTGAGTACTTTGGCTGGGTATGGAGCATTGAGAAAGGTCAGTAATTTTTTAGGTTGCTGGGGTCCGCAGAGGGTTTCTTCAGGAGGGGTCTCACCTCTGTGTGTTTACATCTTTCCAGGAAGGTTGCTGTGGAGATGGCATGGTTGAGGATGGGGGTGGTGTGTTAAGTACTGATTGGGTTGGATCTTATGAAGATATGGTGGGGGCAGGGGTTGTTGGGTGTCCCTGAGTGGGTGGACGCAATGATGGCTGTGGTGGTCTGGGTGGTGAGTGGAGACCAGATAGTGATCGTTAGGCTGGTGTTACCTGATTGGTTGAGGTTATCGAGGCTCAGAGTGGTGGGTTGGGGGGGTCGAAGTTGTTGATGATAGAAATCTTGCTGTGGAAGTAGTTTGAGGGGCTATTGGAGGGCCTGGGATTGCAGGTGAGAATTATTCCTCTTTCTGAGGTGCCTTTGGAGGCAGAACCTGTCTCTTTTTACAAAATTGACAAGAGTGTAGTTCTGGAGTCCATTCAGGGGTACAAACTATAATCACACAACACCCCTTGACAAAAGTACTCTCCCTAGGAGATGTATTTTTCCCAAAGCGAGCAGACTTTCATGTTCTCAGAAAACCAATCGCTTTTAGAGAAAGATGTGATTTGCACTTCTTTCCCCCATCCCGGTGGATTTATCAGTCCTATCTTCCTGGTGGAGAAGGGGGGGGTGGATCTCACCTAGTGCTATATTTCAATGCCTGGTTTATCTACAGACACCTCAAGAGGGAAGGAATGCATCTTCTTCAAGACATTCTTCAAAAAGACGACTGGATGGCCCGTTGGACCTGAATGACTCGTAATTGATGATCCCCATCTTTCTTCTGCATTGGTGCTTCCTTCAATTCATGTGGCAAGGCCATTTCTTTGAATTCAAAGTTCTCCCTTTCGGTCTTTTCTCCTCTCCCTGGTGTTTCACCATCATTATAAGAGCAGTGGTAGAATCCCTGTGGGCAAGAGGAATATGCTTGATCATTTATCTTGACGCTCTCATTCTGTTAGCATAAGATTGACAGACAGTGATTTGTCACCTATATTGGATGATTCAACGCCTCCGGGAACTGGGTTTCATAAAAAATGCACACAAGTCAATCCTGACCCCTCTCTCTGTGTATGGACTTCCTGGAATTTCAGATAGATTCTGTCCTATCCTAACTTATCCTTCCCCCTCAGAAGATTTGAATGATCAAGAGAGAGTTGAGGACTGCTATGTGCAGTCCGACGATACCATTGAGATCGGTAGCCTGGATCATGGGCCTTCTGGATTCCTCCATTCAGGCCATTTTACCAGGCCCTCTCCATTACAGGGTTCTTCAGAGTTTCAAAATTCAACACCTATGGAAGGGTCTCAGATTTTCAGACTAAGCTACTCTGACAGAAAAGTATGGTAATGACATAGTGACTCAAACACATAGACTCCCGGAATGGCAAAGTGATATTTGGCAACTCTCCAGAGATAGTGACAGATTCAGACACCAGTCAATGAGGTTGGGGCTCAAGATGTGGTCCAATCACCACGGGGAGCCGTTGTTCAGAATCGGATAAAAGTCTACCTATCAATTCTCTGGAACTTCTAGCAGGTTCCTTTGCAATCAAGAGCCTCTCCCCCTTAAAGTCCAACTGTTACATATTGCTGAAGATGGACAACATTTCAGAAGTGCAGTATGTCAGCAATCTAGGCGGGATGAAGGCTTGTCTTCTGGTGGAGATTGCCAAAGACTTTGGCACTTCTGCCTCAGAAATTGGACATCAATCATAGCAGAGTATCTCCCAGGACAACAGAATAGGATAGCGGAATGACATTCTCGTTATCTGAGGGATTTGAGACTCCACCCAGAGATCCTCTTCACTCTCAATAATCTTTAGAGCCCTGCAGTAAATATCTGTTTGCCTTTCATCTTAATTGTCAGATACCTGTCTTCTTCAGTTGGCTCCTGGATCCAGTGGCTCAAGAGATGGATGCATTTTTCCAAGACTGGTTGCTCTTCCTGAATTATGCATTTCCCCTGTTCGTGATGATCCTCAGGGTTACTTCTCCAGTGCAGCAAAAGAAAGCAGAGATAGTTCCTGTGACTTCCCTATTGAAAGCACAACCTTGGCTCCTGGTGATATTAGAATTGTTGCTCCTGTTCTGTCAGAACCTACTGCTGGACCCAGCTGGCCATCCTCATCCTCTCAACCTTTCGGGACACTTCTTGTAAGTGGCATGGAGGGTTTCTGGGAGAGGTGGAGCTTGCCAGGAGTTTTGCAATACGCTGCTGCCCACATCTGACAAGCTTGGCCTGCTAGCACCCACAACAGTTTTGCCTCAGCATGGAGATGATGTTATAATTGGTGCAGTGAACAGGGTGAGGATCTCATTGGGGCTGATTGTTATTTAGTGATCAATTTCTTGTCTTCCCTAGTGACCTCTTGATTGGCTTAGAGATCGGTCAATAACTTCAGATCAGCGATATCTGCTGGTCACTTCCCAGATGATGGTCAACCTGTTGATGAACACCCAGTTGTTTGCAAACTCATGCACGGTACCAGAATGTCAAAACCCCCTCTACCGTAGTATTTGGTCTTATGGCACGTGAATCGTGTCCTCAAGACAATTAGGGGGTCATTCTGACCCTGGAGGTAAAAGGCGCTTACCGCCGGCCAGAAGGCCGCCATAACACCGCCGCGGCAAACCGCCACGGTCATTCTGACCCGCAACTGGCAAACCGCCAAAAACCCGACATCCACAAAAGTCCGCCACACCAAAGGTCAGCGGGAAACTGGCGATGACCAAACCTCCACCGTCACGCCAACAGAAATACGCCCATACCATTCCGACCCACAAATCCCTGCAGCGGTCTTTCAACCGCGGTATTCCATTGGCGGTACACACCGCCGCGGTCAAAATACATACACACTCACAAAACACAGCCACATTGGATAATTCAAAATACACACACCTGATACACATACACACACCACTCCCACACACCCAATTAAATATAAAACACACACCCACATCACCCACAAACCCTCACGACCACAATTGCGACTGAAGGACAGAGAGAGAGAGCACAGCATAGAGTACACCATCACACAGAGCCAAATCACAACATCACCCACACAATTTCCACGCACAAAACACCATACACCACCACACTCACCACACTCTACAACACATACACCACCCCTCACCTCATCCACACCACCCCATGGCACCCCAAAGACACCCCAGGTTCTCTGACGCAGAACTCAGGGTCATGGTGGAGGAAATAGTTTGTGTAGAGCCCCAGCTCTTCGGGGCACAGGTGCAGCACACCACCAATGCCAGGAAGATGGAGCTATGGCAAAGAATAGTGGACAGGGTCAACGCTGTGGGACAGCATCCACGCAATCGGGACGACATCAGGAAGCAGTGGAACGACTTACGGGGGAAGGTGCGTTCCATGGTATCAAGGCACAACATTGCGGTGCAGATGACTGGTGGCGGACCCCCACCTACTCCCCCAGAATTCACAGCATGGGAGGAGGAAGTCTTGCACATCCTGCATCCTGAGGGCCTCGCAGGAGTAGGCGGAGGAATGGACTCTGGTAAGTCAAATCTCCACTACTTCATTCCCCCCACCCCACCGGCATGCCAAATCATACCCCCACCCTCACCCCCACCCCCATCACACCAACTCCTTGCAAATGGCTCACCATCACATCCCACCCATCCCAAAACCTAGCCCTGCGTGCGTCCCCAAAGCATGGACACCCATCCCCAAAGCATGCCCACTGCACACACCCATCACCCCCACAAGCCACCGTCACAAAAGCCCCCACAAGGGAATGCCAGCACTGGGGGACACGGCCACCCACCCATTACACGAAATGCCACACACAGAAGCAATAACCATACTCTTATACCCCTGCAGGACCCGAACGCCACCACACCGCCACGGAGGGTCCAGAGATGTCCATCCCACCCCCAGAAGAGGCCCCCAGTGATGACAGCAGCTCTGTCTCCCTGGACCCTGATGACCAGCCCGGCCCATCGGGGACCTCGGGACAGTCGGTTCCCCACAGACAGCCACAGGCTACACCAGACCTAAACCCCTCTGGGACCACCAGCACAGCTCCCACCCAGCGGGCCCATGCCTCTGGCCCCAGGACACATCAAGCAGCGGTGTGTCCACCACTACAGGGCACCCAGGTTGACCCACCACCCCAACAACAACAGGGACCTGGGGGCAGTGGTAGTGGGCACACCGTCCAGGGGACAGAGGCCCAGGGAAACAGGGGAACTGGGAGGGCTGCTGTGCGACAGGGGGGGGACAGGCCCAGGGAACCGACTCTCCAAGAGGCCCTCTCCTCCATCATTGGGAGCATACCACCACTCCCAGGAGACGATGGCTACGGTACTGGCCAGGTTCCAGGAGATCCAGGTCATGCAGGAGCAACAGTACATGGGGTTCAGAGAGGAACTGAGGAACATTAGTTCCGCAATGGGGACCATCGTCGTGGCCCTAACCCAGATAGTCACCACATTGCGGGACCATGTGGCACCACAAAGGGCCCCTGTCACTAGCCTGGACCTGGAACAGCCTACCACCTCCGCCGGCGCTAGTGGACAGGAGGCCCCCACACAACGACAGGCCACCCGAACCCCACCTCCTGCAGAAGAAGAACCACCCCGCAAGCGGAACCTGAGATCCCACAAGAAGACAGAGTAGGATGCCAAGACCCCCGCCAGCAAACGATACCCCCTGATGTCATCCCACTGTCCCACATTGTCACCCTGTCCAACCTTGAACTGCCCCTGCTCCATCCTTCCACAGGCATATGGACAATGCACCTGTGCGACTGAGAACTGGACTCTGCCATGGACATTACTCCACCATCACCCATCCCTGTTTTACAATCATGTTCCTTAAATTTAGCACTTTAATTAAATCACTTCTTGCGCTAAAAAAATCTGGAGTCTGCTTGTATTTTGAACAAATGTATTAGACATAACAGTGCCAAAATGTTCAGTTACATTGTGATGACAACATACCACTGTCACACAGCTGTAGTCCATGGGCAAACAAAGCAGAGGTCACGCAGTGGGGCCCACAGCTCTGAAAACGGAAGGGAAAGTCACAACTCAGTTAACAGGAACTGGGGGGGAACTCAGACAGTAGAGAGGCAGGAGACGTTAAGTAAATGTAAAATGGCATGGTTGATTCGTACCTGTGTGCTACTGAAAATACTGTTGTATCACTGTGTCCCTGTTGTCTGTGTCGTCCCCGTCGTCCTCCTCCTCTTCACTCTCCACAGGCTCCACAGCTGCTACAACACCACCATCTGGACCATCCTCCTGCAGGAAAGGCACCTGGCGTCGCAAAGCCAGGTTGTGAAGCATACAGGAGGCCACGATGATATGGCACACCTTCTTTGGTGAGTACATTAGGGATCCCCCTGTCATATGCAGGCACCTAAACCTGGCCTTCAGGAGGCCAAAGGTTCTTTCTATAATCCTCCTAGTTTGCCCATGGGCCTCATTGTAGCGTTCCTCTGCCCTTGTCCTGGGATTCCTCACTGGGGTAAGTAGCCACGACAGGTTGGGGTAACCAGAGTCACCAATTAGCCACACACGGTGTCTCTGTAGCTGTTCCATCACATAAGGGATGCTGCTATTTCGCATGATGTACGCGTCATGCACTGACCCAGGGAACTTGGCATTTACATGGGAGAGGTACTGGTCAGCCAAACAGACCACCTGGACATTCATAGAATGATAACTTTTTCTGTTCCTGTACACCTGCTCACTTCCACTGGGGGGAACCAAGGCCACATGGGTCCCATCAATGGCACCAATGATGTTGGGGATATGTCCAAGGGCATAGAAATCACCCTTCACTGTAGGCAAATCGGCCACCTCAGGGAAAACAATGTAGCTCCGCATGTATTTCATCAGGGCAGACAACACTCTGGACAAAACCTTTGAAAACATAGGCTGAGACATCCCTGATGATATGGCCACTGTTGTTTGGAATGATCCACTTGCCAAAAAATGGAGTACTGACAGAACCTGCACCAGAGGGGGAATCCCTGTGGGTTGGCGAATGGGGGACATCAGGTCTGGCTCCAGCTGGGCACACAGTTCCTGTATAGTGTCTCGGTCAAGTCGGTATGTAAGTATGACATGTCTTTCTTCCATTGTCGACAGGTCCACCAGCGGTCTGTACACGGGAGGATTCCGCCATCTCCTCGCAAGTCCCAGCGGACGGTGCCTAGGAAGGACAACATGGAGCACAGAGTCAAGCAACCCACAGGTACGTAACCACAGCTTGCACAGTACACGATTCGCTATGCATTGAATGGCTTGTATGAGTGGCAATGCAAGGCCTAGGCCTGTGTGACGCCGTAGAAATTAAGCCATGTGGGCCCTTGAAATGTCGGCTGCCTGACCTGTGAAGTGTGACAATGGGATGTGAGGTCAATGCGCTGGCGTGGCACACCGTGGCGGTAGGCGGTCGAAGACCGTGGCGCAAAGCAGCATTGGTTAACATTGAACCCAATGGGTCTCAGGAGCCAATGACGATGTGCGCCGGCGGTCGCGGTACACACCGCTGCGGTACGCACCGCCGCAGGCGTGACCGCCATTTTCTACTTGCTTAATCACTCGAGACCTGATCATCCACAGGAGAGGACCTATACTGCAAGTGCTGCTGTGAACTCGGTCTGGAAGAGACAATGGCTGCTGCGACTGGGGAAAGGGCCCCTGCCTTCACATCTGAGGAATTGGATAAACTTGTTGATGGGGTCCTCCCCCAGTATGCGCTACTCTACGGTCCTCCAGACCAACAGGTAAGTACACTGGGAGCACGTAGTATGGGCTATGCCTGTGTTGAGTGGGGTGGATGTAAGATGGTGGGGAGGGAAGCGAATGAGGAGTGCAACGCACGACAGATGAGAGCATGTGCCACATGGCAAGTTTGGGGAGGGGGGGCCGCGCACATCGACCATGCAGAAAAGTGATGATATTTATTTTTCAACCCTGTACATGTCACATAGGTCAGCGCCCATCAGAAGATCGACATTTGGCGTGCCATCGCCAAGGACGTCCGGGCCCTGGGGGTCCACAACAGACGGGGCACCCACTGCCGCAAGAGGTGGGAGGACATCCGCCGCGGGAGCAGAAAGACCGCCGAGGCTCTGCTGGGGATGGCCTCCCAATGTAGGAGGGGTGCCAGTCGTCAATTGACCCCCCTGATGTCCCGGATCCTGGCGGTGGCCTACCCCGATTTGGATGGGCGCGTGAGGACATCACAGCAGACACAAGGGGGTGAGTATCAGCACATTCCGCTATATTAGCGCACAGTGGAGGCGTCTGGGTGGGGGAGGAGGGCTGTGGCTATCTCTAGGCCAGGGTGGTTTCTGTAGGCTAGCCCCTCCGTTAGACATGGCCCTGTGCCCCCGCCCCCCACCTCTGTAGGGTGCTAAGTACAGCTATCCATGGCCCGGGCTCACCTATGTGTGCATTTGTCGTCCATAGACTTGTAGGCCAAGTCACTATAATTGAGTAGTGTACCCCGAGTGCGCGGCGTAGTGCAGGGGGCTTCTGTGTCTGTCCTCTCCGCCAATGGTGCCGCCAATGCATGCACTCAACATGTCTTTCTTTCTTCTCCCCCCCCTTTTTTTTGGTTTTCCTGTTCATGTGTGCATTATCATCATCAGGCGGAGGAGAAGTGGCATCGGCGCACGAGGGAGCTGCATCTCACATGGCCCCGGAGGGCCCTGCAACCGACTCGGAGTTAACCAGTGAGACGGAGGGCGAGGGGGGCTCCACAACGGGGACCCGTGGAGACGTCAGCGACACCGACACGTCCTCGGAAGGGAGCTCCCTTGTGGTGGCGGCAACATCCGTGCCCACCGCAACAACAGGTACAGCCGCCACCCAGCGCACCAGCTCCGCCCTCCCAGCAGCCCCTCAGCTTCCGCCCCGTGCCCGCTCGGGCAGGAAGCCGGCCATCTCCTTCGCCCGTGGCACCTCAGGTCCTGCCCCAGTTACCCCTGCTGCCCTCAGTGCGGAGATCATTGACCTCCTGAGGACGCTCATTGTTGGGCAGTCTACCCTTGTGAATGCCATCCAGGGGGTAGAAAGGGAGGTGCATCGGAGCAATTCATACCTGGAGGGCATTCATTCGGGTCAGGCTGCCCATCAGCGATCGTTCAACGCTCTGGCCTCAGCACTGACGGCAGCAATTGTCCCTGTGACTAGCCTCCCCCCTCCAACTTCCTCAACCCAGTCCCACTCCCCTGTTCCTCTGCCTATCCCAGACACACCTACAGACCAGCCTGCACACACCTCAACACCCAAGGGCAGCTCATCCAGACATAAGCACCACAGATCACACAAGCATTCACACAAGCAACATCCACATGCAGACATGCCAACAGCCACTGCCTCCTCTGTGTCCCCTTCCTCCTCGTCTCCCTCCTCCCTCCATGTGACGTCTCCACTCACACCTTCATGCACACCACCATCAGCCACTACGTCCATCACCACCACACCCACCAGAACAGTCCACACACGTGCAGTCACCACCCCCACTGCCATTTACACGTCCCCTGTTGCCTCTCCCAGTGTGTCTGTCACTCCCTCTTCCAAGCCACACAAACGCCGGCAGCCACCCACACAACAGCCATCCACCTCACCACAGCCTCCAGCACAAGCACCTGCACCCAAAGACAGCACACTTGACTCTCCTACAACCACATCCTCTTCCTCCACTCCCATACCCATTGCACCTACCCTTCCCATTGCTCCCCAAAAGTTGTTCCTCTCCAAAATTAACCTCTTTGCATCACCTGACCCACCCCCTCCATCTCGTAAGAGTCCAAACAGCACCTCAGCCACCACAAGCCCTGCACCTACTACGACCATCGTTCAGGGCTATTGAAGTCCACCAGCTCCTAGGGCAGGAACATCGGCCAGCAGCAAGGGGACAGCCAGCCCACCCCCTGGGAAAAGAACCAAAAAAGGGAAGGGCCGGCGCGACAGGCCTGATACGGCTGCCCCCAAGGACACCACCCTTGCACCGTCACCTGGCCCATCCACAAAGGGAGGCAAGGGTCCCAGAGATTCGGCCAAGGAGGGCAAGGGCAGCAGGGCGGACAAGTCCGGCAGCAGGCGAGCTGCCCAGGAGGGCCCCACCAGCCCCATTTGGGGTGTGACGGAGGACACCCACGGGCCCAGGAGTCCAGCACAGGAGGGCCCCGCAAGCGATAGGTCGGATGGCGACTGAGCGGGAATGATTGCCCAGATCTGGTTCCCTAGGAACACAAGACAAGCACCGCTGAACAGGGCCCCGCCGTGAGAAGCACCGCTGAACAGGGCCCCGCCGTGACAAGCACCCCTGAACAGGGCCCCGCCGTGAGAAGAACCGCTGTACAGGGCCCCGCCGTGAGAAGAACCGCTGTACAGGGCCCCGCCGTGACAAGCACCGCTGAACAGGGCCCCGCCAAGAGAAGCACCGCTGAACAGAGCCCCACCGTGACAAGCACCGCTGAACAGGGCCCCGCCGTGAGAAGCACCGCTGAACAGGGCCCCGCCGTGACAAGCACCGCTGAACAGGGCCCCGCCAAGAGAAGCACCGCTGAACAGGGCCCCGCCGTGAGAAGCACCGCTGAACAGGGCCCCGCCGTGACAAGCACCGCTGAAGCACCGCTGAACAGGGCCCCGCCGTGAGAAGCACCGCTGAACAGGGCCACGCCGCCTCTGCACCGCTCCGCTGGGCCCTTCATCTCAAGCACCGCTCCGCTGGGCCCTTCATCTCAAGCACCGCTCCACTGGGCCCTTCATCTCAAGCACCGCTCCGCTGGGCCCTTCCTGTCAGGCACCGCTCCGCTGGGCCCTTCATCTCAAGCACTGCTCCGCTGGGCCCTTCATCTCAAGCACCGCTCCGCTGGGCCCTTCCTGTCAGGCACCACTCCGCTGGGCCCTTCATCTCAAGCACCGCTCCGCTGGGCCCTTCATCTCAAGCACCGCTCCGCTGGGCCCTTCCTGTCAAGCACCGCTCCGCTGGGCCCTTCATCTCAAGCACCGCTCTGCTGGGCCCTTCCTGTCAAGCACCGCTCCGCTGGGCCCTTCATCTCAAGCACCGCTCCGCTGGGCCCTTCCTGTCAAGCACCGCTCCGCTGGGCCCTTCATCTCAAGCACTGCTCCGCTGGGCCCTTCCTGTCAAGCACCGCTCCGCTGGGCCCTTCATCTCAAGCACCGCTGGCCCATTGGCAGGGCCGGATCTGTGTCGGGCAGGGCTTCACGAAGCACTCTGGGCACCATGCCTCCTCCATAACCAGTGGAGTCTGTAATCCACCAGATGGACTGTGGCTTTGCACTCCCCAGGATGGTACAGTGGGCAATCCACCCACTGTAGAGACTTGAGAGACTGTGGCTTTGCACTCCCCAGGATGGCACAGTGGGCAATCCACCCACTGTAGAGACTTGAGAGACTGTGGCTTTGCACTCCCCATGATGGTACAGTGGGCATGGAGGCCCCTCGTGGATCTGGCGTCGTGGACTCATGTGCCCCTTCCCTTCCCCCTGAGGTGCCTGTGGTTTTATTATCTGATACCCCAGCAGTGTTCTCTCCAATGGAATCGGGTCTCGTGTGTGGGCTTTGCCCATGTGTTTATGCACATTGGCCCACGAACAATGGCATGTAGCCAAGATGTGCCGGACTTTTGGACTATGTATACATTGTTCATGTTGTGATTTTTTTTTTTTTATAAATTTCATATTTCACTTAAGTTCAAATATGCTTTAATATACTTCTATTTTAATGATCATTTTATTTTGTCTTTGAATTATTCCGGGGGGTTTGGGGGGTGTAACTCTGACTTGTTGCTCTGCATTGGTGTGTGGGGATTTGGGGGGGGGGTGTCGCGTATGTGTGTGCCCGTAATCTTTTCTCCTCCCCCCTCCCCTGTGTCGTAGGTGCAGTACTCACCGTTGTCTCCTGCGGCGGCGTTCGTGCTCCTGGTAGAGGAGCAGGTAGACAATCGCTGGTAGGATGTTTAATTCGGGTTCCATGCTGTCCAGATTCCTCGTGGAGTGTATAGAGGTGAGCGTTTTCCCGTTCGTGGTCTGTTTCCGCCGTGTTTTTATCGGCGGAGCTCCCGCCCCGGAAAAGGTGGCGGATTGGTGGGTCGTGATAGGGTGGGCGGTACATTGTCTGCCGCCTGTCTGTTGGCGGTGACCGCCGCGCTGTGTGTTTGTCCCGCCGTGGCGGTCGGAGTGTTAAAGTGGCGGGCTGTGTTGGCCGTTCCCGCAAGGGTCAGAATTCCATTTTTTTTACCGCCTGCCTGTTGGCGGGTTGGCCGCCGCTTTAACACCGACCGCCAGGGTTGGAATGACCCCCTTAATATCTTTCCCGTTAGCAACTGTCAGCTAGACTTACAATTTTACTGTGCTTGATCTCTTGTAAAAGAGTTTCGGATGTGGGAGCTCTCAAATTCTCTGGTACAGTTTTTTTCTCCTGAACGAGTCTGTTTTTCCATTACTTGCCTAACAAAATTTAACTCCAGAATGGTTTCTTATCCTGCGTTTTCTCATATTGAAAAACAGTGTGTAGTCCAGTGCTTGAAAGCGTACAAGGTGGTTACTAGCGAATTCAGACTGAATCCCAAGGCTACATTTCTAATTGCCTTGCAGAAACCATATAAACCAGTGGTGGCACCCCTTTTAGCCAGATGGATACATTGGTTATTAGAAGATGCAGGTACTGATACTTCTGTTTCTTCGGGTCATTCAGCTAGGGAAGCAGTGGCTTCCAAATCTTTTGCTCTGGGTACTGGTTTGGATGATATTCTTAAAGCAGCTGATTGGTATTCAGAATCTACTTTTAAGACCTTTTACCACAAACCTATTGTTGATGTCACGTCTGTGATGACGACATTGCTTAAAACAAGCATCATCTAAGTCTCCGGTCCAGCTATAGAATAAAACATTTTCTAGCTTACGAGATAAGAATTTTTAATTCTATTCAGGACACGGAGGTGTGGATTACTCCACTCTGGCTTATTGTTAACTATGCATGATTTCATGATGGTAAACTTATATAATGTACAATAAAATATGTTGTATTCGAATATTATTTATGCCCACCCTGTTTACGAGGATGTTGGTTTTTTCACCTTAAAGGAACAGTATTTATGGCTTGATATTCTTATTTTTCTGTATGAAATTAGCAGAAAACAAGTTGATTGCAAGGCTTTGCTGATTGGCAGCGTTCTACAGAGCTGGACGACTGACCTTTCCCGGAGAGTGAGTGTTCAATCGGTGTGAAAAGATGTCCTTCTAGAGCACGTTCCATGGATGTTCGAGAGGGACGTGCGTTGGATCCTCTCTTGGACTGTTTCATTTGGAATAGTTAAAAGTTCAATGTTTTGAAGCACCAAAGTTTGATTTGTTTACACTGAGAAGGCAAGAGGACCTAAGATGGTGGCCACAGCTTATAGGGCTGGCTTCATGGTGGCTGGAGCATGTGACTGTGGATGGGTTGTAGTGTTCATGGGAAATGTAGTTTAATTGTTCTTGTTTATAAATGGCTGCTGTCACAAAATGCAGCAACCATGGAGCAGCATAAGTGGAGCTTCTGTGTCCTTAACAGAATTGAAAAGTATTATTACTTAAACTAGATTTTTTAAATTTTTACACAATGGGATTTGCGTAGGTAAGTGAACACTCAGAAGACCACTGGAGCATGATGAGCCTGAGTCTCCCTATATTAACCCCTTAGCTGCTGGGCCGTTTCCCCCCCAGTGCTGAGCCCTTTTTTGGCTATTTGGGGTAGTTCGCGCTTAGGCCTTCATAACTTTTTGTCCACTTAAGCTATCCACGCCACATTTGCGTCCTTTTTTTCCAACATCCTAGGGATTCTAATGGTACCCAGAGTTTGTGGTTTCCCCTGGAGGAGACCAGGAAAATAGCCAAAATACAGTGAAAATTTCGTTTTTTCCAAAAAAATGGGAAAAAAGGGCTGCCGAAGAAGGCTTGTGGTTTTTTCCCTGAAAATGCCATCAACAAAGGGTTTCTGGTACTGAAATCACTATCTTCCCACCTTTCAGGAATGGGCAGACTTGAATCAGAAAACCACATTTTCCAACACAAATTTGGCATTTTACTGGGACATATCCCATTTTTACTATTTTTGGTGCTTTCAACCTCCTTCCAGTTAGTGACAGGAATGGGTGTGAAACCAATGCTGGATCCTGGAAAGCTAACCATTTCTGTAAACTAGACAAAATTCTGAATTCAGCAAAGGGTCATTTGTGTAGATCCTACAAGGTTTTCCTACAGAAAATAACAGCTGAAATAAAAAAATATTGAAATTGAGCTGAAAACAACAGCCATTTTTCTTTATGTTTTACTCTGTAACTTTTTCCTGCGATGTCAGATTTCTGAAAGCAATATACCGTTTTGTCTGCTGGCCTCTTCTGGTTGCGGGGATATAAAGGGCTTGTAGGTTCATCAAGAACCCTAGGTACCCAGAGCCAATAAATGAGCTGCACCCTGCAGTTGGTTTTCATTCTATACTGGGTATACAGCAATTCATTTGCTGAAATATGAAGAGTGAAAAAGAGGTATCAAGAAAACCTTTGCATTTCCAAAATGGGATCAAGATAAGGTTTTGAGGAGCAGTGGTTATTTGCACATCTCTGAATTCCGAGGTGCCCATACTAGCATGTGAATTGCAGGGCATTTCTCAAATAGACGTCTTTTTTACACACTCTCTTATATTTGGAAGGAAAAAATGTAGAGAAAGATAAGGGGCAATAACACTTGTTTTGGTATTCTATGTTCCCCCAAGTCTCCCGATAAAAATGATACCTCACTTGTGTGGGTAGGCCTAGTGCCCGCGACAGGAAATGCCCCAAAACACAACATGGACACATCCCATTTTTTGATAGAAAACACAGCTGTTTTTTCCAAAGTGCCTACCTGTAGATTTTGGCCTCTAGCTCAGCCGGCACATAGTGAAACCTACCAAACCTGTGCATTTTTTAAAACTAGAGACCTAGGGGAATCCAAGATGGGGTGACTTGTGGGGCTCTGACCAGGTTCTGTTACCCAGAATCCTTTGCAAACCTCAAAAAGTGGCTAAAAAAACAAGTTTTCCTCACATTTCGGTGACAGAAAATTCTGGAATCTGAGAGGAGCCACAAATTTCCTTCCACCCAGCGTTCCCCCAAGTCTCCCGATAAAAATGATACCTCACTTGTGTGGGTAGGCCTAGCGCCCGCGACAGGAAATGCCCCAAAACACAACGTGGACACATCTCATTTTTTGACAAAATACAGAGCTGTTTTTTGCAAAGTGCCTACCTGTAGATTTTGGCCTCTAGCTCAGCAGGCACATAGGGAAACCTACCAAACCTGTGCATTTTTGAGAACTAGAGACCAAGGGGAATCCAAGATGGGGTGACTTGTGGGGCTCTGACCAGGTTCTGATACCCAGAATCCTTTGCAAACCTCAAAAAGTGGCTAAAAAAACATGTTTTCCTCACATTTCGGTGACAGACAGTTCTGGAATCTGAGAGGAGCCACAAATTTCCTTCCACCCAGCGTTCCCCCAAGTCTCCCGATAAAAATGATACCTCACTTGTGTGGGTAGGCCTAGCACCTGCGACAGGAAATGCCCCAAAACACAACGTGGACACATCCCATTTTTTGACAAAATACAGAGCTGTTTTTTTGCAAAGTGCCTACCTGTAGATTTTGGCCTCTAGCTCAGCCGGCACATAGGGAAACCTACCAAACCTGTGCATTTTTTAAAACTAGAGACCCAGGGGAATCCAAGATGGGGTGACTTGTGGGGCTCTGACCAGGTTCTGTTACCCAGAATCCTTTGCAAACCTCAAAAAGTGGCTAAAAAAACAGGTTTTCCTCACATTTCGGTGACAGAAAGTTCTGAAATCTGAGAGGAGCCACAAATTTCCTTCCAACCAGCGTTCCCCCAAGTCTCCCGATAAAAATGATACCTCACTTGTGTGGGTAGGCCTAGCGCCCGCGACAGGAAATGCCCCAAAACACAACGTGGACACATCCCATTTTTTGACACAATACAGAGCTGTTTTTTGCAAAGTGCCTACCTGTAGATTTTGGCCTCTAGCTCAGCCGGCACATAGGGAAACCTACCAAACCTGTGCATTTTTGAAAACTAGAGACCCTGGGGAATCCAAGATGGGGTGACTTGTGGGGCTCTGACCAGGTTCTGTTACCCAGAATCCTTTGCAAACCTCAAAAAGTGGCTAAAAAAACAGGTTTTCCTCACATTTCGGTGACAGAAAGTTCTGGAATCTGAGAGGAGCCACAAATTTCCTTCCACCCAGCGTTCCCCTAAGTCTCCCGATAAATATGATACCTCACTTGTGTGGTTAGGCCTGGTGCCCGCGACAGGAATAGATCACACAACGGTCAATGTTGGTCCTTACGTGAGGCAGCTGTTGACCCTGGGGTGATCCATTCCTGACACAGGCACTAGGTGTAGGCACTCAAGTGGGGTAGTGTTTTTATCAGGACAGGTGAGGAGTCACTGGGTGGTAGGAATGTTGTGGATCCCAGCAAAATACTGTAGTTTGTGTGACAGAAATGCGAGAAAAATTGAATTTTTTTCAACATTTCAGCTTTGCAGGGTATTCTGGGTAGGAAAACTTTGGGGAATCCACACAAGTCACACCTCTGTGGACTCCCCCGAATGTCTAGTTTCCAGAAATGTTTGGGTTTAGTGTGTTTCTCTATATGGCCGCCGAATCCAGGACCAAAAACACAGGTGCCTGCCTTACAAAACCAGTTTGTTTTGCCATAGATAATTTTGATGTCTCCACAATATGATTTGGGTGGTGGAATTTGGGGCTGAACTAAATTGGGGAGCTCCCAAGAGAGCACTCTCTCTCTCTCTCTGCTTGCCGCCGCATTCACCTGCTCTCTGGGTTGGCCTAACCCACTATTACCCAGTTGCACGAACAGCTTGCGAAGGGACAGCAGGACTGTCCTCATCACCTCCCTCATAATGTACTGGAAGAGGAGTTATCGAATGGGACTCCTCTGACTGAAAAATCACTCCCAGAGTCTGCGCCATTGTCCTATCCCTCAGATGCTGTCTCAGTATCTGATGTCTCAGTCTCTGATCCTATGTCAGAGCGGTCCTCTATAACCCGAGTGCAGGCAGCAGTCATCCATCAAGATGCCATCTCTGCTATTGGCTAAACTGTTGCTCTAAAACACTAGCCTACGTAGACAGTCACAAAATCGATGGTGTGTGTGAGATACGTGCAACAGTAGAGGCCACCTTACCTGCGCTTCTTCCCTCAATCAGCATGTACTTTCAAGACACTCAAAAAACACCTTGTCACATACCATTCGTCACAGTCTTTAGCACCTCCTGCGCCCAGTCCAACAATCATTATTGGTGCTCCCACTCCCTCCTCCTCGGATTCCCTCATTACCACCCAGCAAAAGTGCCCTTCATCTCTCCATAGCCGCCCTCCACCCCGCACATACATTTCATTGGTATTATAGCGCAGGTAATGGCTGACTTTACTAATGTACTCAGCAATTTACATAAAATACAGATTTGCTCTTTGCAGTAGGCATATAAACCTTCTGCGCTTCTTTATGGCACTAAAACTGCCACTAGACAAGTCGGACCCTTTTCCCCCCAGTGAAACCACACACATATTGACAAAAGTGATATATATATGACAGCCAACCACCTGAAACTCAACTCAAGCAAAACCGAAATAATCGTCTTTGGCCCACACAAAAACACCTGGAACCCATCATGGCCAGAAAGTTCTGGAATCTGAGAGGAGCCACAAATTTCCTTCCACCCAGCGTTCCCCCAAGTCTCCCGATAAAAATGATACCTCACTTGTGTGGGTAGGCCTAGCACCCGCGACAGGAAATGCCCCAAAACACAACGTGGACACATCCCATTTTTTGACAAAATACAGAGCTGTTTTTTTGCAAAGTGCCTACCTGTAGATTTTGGCCTCTAGCTCAGCCTGCACATAGGGAAACCTACCAAACCTGTGCATTTTTTAAAACTAGAGACCCAGGGGAATCCAAGATGGGGTGACTTGTGGGGCTCTGACCAGGTTCTGTTACCCAGAATCCTTTGCAAACCACAAAAAGTGGCTAAAAAAACAGGTTTTCCTCACATTTCGGTGACAGAAAGTTCTGGAATCTGAGAGGAGCCACAAATTTCCTTCCACCCAGCGTTCCCCCAAGTCTCCCGATAAAAATGATACCTCACTTGTGTGGGTAGGCCTAGCGCCCGCGACAGGAAATGCCCCAAAACACAACGTGGACACATCCCATTTTTTGACACAATACAGAGCTGTTTTTTGCAAAGTGCCTACCTGTAGATTTTGGCCTCTAGCTCAGCCGGCACATAGGGAAACCTACCAAACCTGTGCATTTTTGAAAACTAGAGACCCTGGGGAATCCAAGATGGGGTGACTTGTGGGGCTCTGACCAGGTTCTGTTACCCAGAATCCTTTGCAAACCTCAAAAAGTGGCTAAAAAAACAAGTTTTCCTCACATTTCGGTGACAGAAAGTTCTGGAATCTGAGAGGAGCCACAAATTTCCTTCCACCCAGCATTCCCCCAAGTCTCCCGATAAATATGATACCTCACTTGTGTGGTTAGGCCTGGTGCCCGCGACAGGAATAGATCACACAACGGTCAATGTTGGTCCTTACGTGAGGCAGCTGTTGACCCTGGGGTGATCCATTCCTAACACAGGCACTAGGTGTAGGCACTCAAGTGGGGTAGTGTTTTTATCAGGACAGGTGAGGAGTCACTGGGTGGTAGGAATGTTGTGGATCCCAGCAAAATACTGTAGTTTGTGTGACAGAAATGCGAGAAAAATTGAATTTTTTTCAACATTTCAGCTTTGCAGGGTATTCTGGGTAGGAAAACTTTGGGGAATCCACACAAGTCACACCTCTGTGGACTCCCCCGAATGTCTAGTTTCCAGAAATGTTTGGGTTTAGTGTGTTTCTCTATATGGCCGCCGAATCCAGGACCAAAAACACAGGTGCCTGCCTTACAAAACCAGTTTGTTTTGCCATAGATAATTTTGATGTCTCCACAATATGATTTGGGTGGTGGAATTTGGGGCTGAACTAAATTGGGGAGCTCCCAAGAGAGCACTCTCTCTCTCTCTCTCTGCTTGCCGCCGCATTCACCTGCTCTCTGGGTTGGCCTAACCCACTATTACCCAGTTGCACGAACAGCTTGCGAAGGGACAGCAGGACTGTCCTCATCACCTCCCTCATAATGTACTGGAAGAGGAGTTATCGAATGGGACTCCTCTGACTGAAAAATCACTCCCAGAGTCTGCGCCATTGTCCTATCCCTCAGATGCTGTCTCAGTATCTGATGTCTCAGTCTCTGATCCTATGTCAGAGCGGTCCTCTATAACCCGAGTGCAGGCAGCAGTCATCCATCAAGATGCCATCTCTGCTATTGGCTAAACTGTTGCTCTAAAACACTAGCCTACGTAGACAGTCACAAAATCGATGGTGTGTGTGAGATACGTGCAACAGTAGAGGCCACCTTACCTGCGCTTCTTCCCTCAATCAGCACGTACTTTCAAGACACTCAAAAAACACCTTGTCACATCCCATTCGTCACAGTCTTTAGCACCTCCTGCGCCCAGTCCAACAATCATTATTGGTGCTCCCACTCCCTCCTCCTCGGATTCCCTCATTACCACCGAGCAAAAGTGCCCTTCATCTCTCTATAGCCACCCTCCACCCCGCACATACATTTCATTGGTATTATAGCGCAGGTAATGGCTGACTTTACTAATGTACTCAGCTATTTACATAAAATACAGATTTGCTCTTTACAGTAGGCATATAAACCTTCTGCGCTTCTTTATGGCACTAAAACTGCCACTAGACAAGTCGGACCCTTTTCCCCCCAGGGAAACCACACACATATTGACAAAAGTGATATATATATGACAGCCAACCACCTGAAACTCAACTCAAGCAAAACCGAAATAATCGTCTTTGGCCCACACAAAAACACCTGGGACCCATCATGGTGGCCCACCACGCTAGGCCCTGCACCCACCCCCACGAACCATGCACGCAACCTCAGCATCATCCTAGACTCCTCCCTCTCGATGACCCAAGAAATCAACACTCTCACCTCCTCATGCTTCAACACACTCCGTATACTGAAAAACATTCAAATGGATCCCCACAGAGACCAGAAAAACTGTCACTCACGCACTCATCAGCAGCAGGCTTGATTACGGAAACGCCCTCTATGCCGGCACCACTCTAAAACTCAAGCGCAAACTACACGCATCCAGAACTCAGCAGCACGACTCATCCTCGACCTCCCCCGACACAAACACATCTCTCCACACCTCAAATCCCTCCACTGGCTCCCCATTGACAAAAGGATCACCTTCAAGATCCTCATCCTCGCACACAAATCACTCCACAACACAGGCCCTGCCTACCTCAACAAGAGTCACCTTCCACACCCCCACACGAAACGTCCGCTCAGCTGAACTCTCTCGCGCCTCTGTCCCCCGCATCAAACACACCGCCACCGGGGGTAGATCCTTCTCCTACCTTGCACCCAAAACCTGGAACGCCCTCACAACCCACCTTCGCAAGACCCAAAACCTACTTCTTTTCAGGAAGGGCCTCAAAACCTGGCTTTTCGAACAATGAACCTCCCAGCCCCTTTCCCTCCCCCGTCTCCCCCCCAGCACCTTGAGACCCTCACGGGTGAGTAGTGCGCTTTATAAATCTCTTTGATTAATATATATAGATCTACCTCTATATATATATATATATATCTATCTACATAGATATATCTATAGATATATCCATGTAGATAGATATATCTATAGATATATCCATGTACATAGATATATCCATGTACATAGATATATATATATAGATCTATATATAGATCTATTTTTTTTAGTTGTTGTATGGTTTCCCTGGGGGCCAAAATGGCCCCCAGGGAAACCCTACAACATCTTGAAAAAAATATTGCCCCCACAGGGGGTCACCCTGCCCATGGGCGACCCCCTGTCATTTTATTTTATTTTTTATTTGTTTATTTTATTTTTTGGGAAAAAAAAAAAATCCCCTGGGGGGGCGCGATTGCACCCCCCCAGGGGGCACCTACCTTTTTTTAAAATAAAAAATATGCCCCGGGGGGGCGGCCCGTTTTCCGAGGGGGCCGCCCCCCCAAAGTGAAATCCCTGGCGTCTAGTGGTGTTTCCTGGCGAAGGCCTCATAAGAAAGGGGAGAGTCTCCCCTTTCTTACAAGGCCTTCCCGAACGTGGGGAAGGCCGTTTTCCCCATCGAAGCAGGAAGCGGCTGCAAGGCTGCTTCCTGCTTTGATGGGGAAAACACCTTTGAAACGTCAGCGCGCCTCGAGGCGCGCTGATGTCACAAAGGGGCGGGTGGGGGGCGGGGGGAGACACGGAAGCTTCCGTGTATCCCCGGGAAAGGTAAAAAAAATAAAAATCCTCGGGTGCGACGCACCAGAGGATTTATTAATACCCTTCCTGGTGTCGGCCACTGGTCGTGACCCGCACCAGGGAGGGTGTGTGTGAGTCGGCCAGTGGCCGACGCCCGCACCGAAAAGGTTAATTATAACATGTGAACCTTCAGTGTTCGTGTTGTTATGTTAATAGAAATCAAGTTCTTGGATGAAATTACACTAATGTACCAGGAACAATGTATGAGTTTAAATTAACAAACAAATTCAAATGATGTATGTGTTGCCAACGAATTTATTATGTCTATATGTTATACCTCAGTTTGGCTTTTACTGTATTGCACTAAATTTTATGATGTCTGCCTTTTTTTAATTGCAAATCAGCTTGATTGCTTGAGATTGTCCTTTGTATGTTTTTGCATTCTTTGCAGGCATTACATGTGTATGGAGATTTGAAACTGTCGACCTGACCTGTAAAAAAGTCTTAGGCCGGGTGGTGCGGCCACTAACATTTTGAATAAACATCTATGCACAGCAATATGAGTATAAGTGTTTACATACATACCTAAATATTCCTCAAGATACTCCTCACCAGTATTTCCCCATTACCCGTCGATCCACTTGGAAGTAGAGCATGCTTAGGGAATGAGGAGTCCTATATACTAATTCATTATAATCCGATTAGTTTTGCACAAAGAGTATTCTCACTCATTGGATTGCTGAATTCAGAATTTATTTCTGGCTTTTTGCATCATATGTGACATTCTTCTGCAAATATCCAATGTGTTTTGGGCTGCATGATGTTGATCATGGATGCAGAAATATTTGCCTTAATTCCTTTAAATGCTCAAAATGTAGATTTTCCTAGCAATTTCCAGAGGAATGTCTTAATTTTATTAAAGACACAGAGGCATGTATTGCGCTTCTCTAAACTTGCTTTATTCTATAGCAACAGCCCAAAAAACTACAAATCCCAAGAGGCTTAGTAATAGACTAGCCAATGGGATACTAAAATGTTATCACAGAAATAACCAATAAGGTACCTATACACAGTATAATGTCCATACTTGACTGCGAACAGCCCTCTTTTCTTGTGCAAGAAGTTAGATATGACCAGAAAACAAAGGAAAAATAGAAAACATAATAGCAACTGCTAGAGTGAATGTAAACCGTTCCTGGCAAAGTTTCTAAACAGGAAGATCCTGGTCAAGTCTGAAGGTTCTGAAGGCAATAATCCATGAGGCTCCCTTAGTTCGGAAGAGGATGATGAACTTTAAGGTATAGAGATGTTTTAAGATGATGTAGGTGGCAATGCCGGAGTTGCTGTAAGGGAGGGAAAGAACAACATCAATTACCAATTTTTGATGTGGGATAAAACTCACCTCTGTGTCGTTAATAAAATTAAAACTTTCCTTCATAAATTACTAGGAAAATCTACACTTTATATCAAGACCGGAGGCTCTTATTATGTTTATTTAGAGCATAACCCATCTTACCCATGGAGCCAGAGTAGCGGAAGAAACGGGTTTATGAGGTTTACAAAAACAAATGAGGAGTTGGATAAGAGAGGACGTTCTGAGATAAGAGGTGTATTGTTCATACACCTTTAGGCATTGTCTGACACAAAGTTTAGGTTGATTTGGAAAATAAGGGTAAAACAAAGTGTGTAAATTAGTCTTAGTGCGTTTGCAATGGAAAATAACACCCCCATTGCGGTATATTGACGAAAGGAAACATCCAAGGCTTTAACATCGGCCAAACTTTTAATGAAAATAAGGCGCAATAACATTGTAAGTTTCGCTGAAAGCATTTTCGAACACAGGTCTGCATTGTCAGGCCATGAAATAAACAAATTCAATACAGCATTTACCTCACACAACTTTGTATATTTAGGAAGAGGAGGATTATAAAATGTTACTCTTTTCAAAAGGCGACATATAAGCAGATTTTCCTCCAATGGTTTTCCATTAATGTAGGGATGGTTCATGGAAATTGCCGATCTGTATAGATTAATGGTTCGGTAAGGCTTACCCACACTAACTTTGGCCTCCAGTACAGGAAATTGAAGATATAAATTATGTTCGCTGAAAAGGAATCAAAACTTCTTCCCAGACACCAGCTTGACCATAGAGCCCAGGCAGATTTGTAAGCTTTTAGTACCTAGGGCCCAGGTTTATGTTTATAAAATTGTAATAAGCAAGACCTTTTTGCAGATGACGAATCTTTAGACATTGTGAGATAAACATCTTGTCGGTCTAGACATACCATCCAGTTGTATTGAAGCAAAGCATCTCTGAGATGTACCACTGTTTCCATTTTGAAGTGACAGAAAAACACAAAGGGGGTCATTCCGCCGGGGCCAGGGGTTGCGGGAGCACCGCCAACAGGCTGGCGGTGCCCCGCAGGGCATTCTGACTGCGGCGCTTTGGCCGCGGTCAGAAGAGGAAAACCGGCGGTCTCCCGCCGGTTTTCCGCTGCCCATAAGAATCCTCCATGGCGGCGCAGCTCGCTGCGCCGCCATGGGGATTCTGACACCCCATACCGCCAGGATGGCGGTATGGGGTGCCGTGGGGCCCCTGGGGGCCCCTGCAGTGCCCATGCCAATGGCATGGGCACTGTAGGGGCCCCCATAAGAGGGCCGCACTTTGTATTTCAGTGTCTGCATTGCAGACACTGAAATACGCGACGGGTGCAACAGCACCCGTCGCACCTTCCCACTCCGCCGGCTCCATTCAGAGCCGGCGTCCTCGTGGGAAGGTTGATTTCCACTGGGCTGGCGGGCGGCCTTTTGGCGGCCGCCCGCCAGCCCAGTGGAAATCCCAGAATCACCGCAGCGGTCTGACGACCGCGGTGCGGTGTTCTGGCGGGGGTACTTTGGCGGGCGGCCTCCGCCGCCCGCCAAGGTAAGAATCAGGCCCAGACTGTTTGAAAAGTCTTGTTTTTCTTCTGCACTAGAAACAGAGAGCTGAAGAACCTCGAAGTATCTGGAACAGTGATTTGAATTGGGTTCTTTTGTGAAAGAGACAGAATTTCTATGGAAATTAGGTTGGACATTCTAACATACCAAACACTGTGGGGGTCATTCTGACCCTGGCGGTCAGTGTTAAAGCGGCGGCCAACCCGCCAACAGGCTGGCGGTCCAAAAAATGGAATTCTGACCCTGGCGGGAACCGCCAACACAGGCCGCCGCTTTAACACTCCGACCGCCACGGCGGCACAAACAAACAGCGCGGCGGTCACCGCCAACAGCCAGGCGGCAGACAATGTACCGCCCACCCTATCACGACTCACCAATCCGCCACCTTTTCCGGGGCGGGAGCCCCGCCGATAAAAACACGGCGGAAACAGACATTTCCAATGGAAAACGCTCACCTCGACACACTCCACGCGGAATCGGGACAGCATGGAACCGGAACTCCACATCCTCCCAGCCATTGCCTTCCTGCTCTTCTTCCAGGATCACGAACGTCGCCGCAGACGACAACAGTGAGTACTGCACCTACGACACAGGGGAGGGGGGAGGAGGAAAGGTTACGGGCACACACATACGCCACACACCCACCCCCACCCTCACCCCCACCGAAATACCTACACACCAATGCAGATTGAAAAGTCAGAGTGACACCCCCAAACCCCCAAAACAAAAATGCAAAGACAAAAGGCAATGATTGTAAAAATAGAACTATATTATATCAATAATTAAGTATAGCGAACTTACCAATATATAAAGAATTAATACACATCTAGAACTATATATATACAAGTAGCAAAAGTCCGGCACAGTTTTGCAAAGTCCAAATGTCCGTGGGCCAATGTGCAGCAACACATGGGCAAAGCCCACACACGAGATCGAGTCCATTGGAGAGAACACTGCTGGGGCATCACAAAAATAAAATACTGGCACCTCAGGGGGAAGGGAAGAGGGCACCTCAGCCACATGAGTCCACGACACCAGATCCACGAAGGGCCTCCATGCCCACTGTGCCATCCTGGGGAGTGCAAAGCCACAGTCTCTCAAGTCTCTACAGTGGGTGGAATGCCCACTGTGCCATCCTGGGGGGTGCAAAGCCACAGTCCAACAGGTGGATTACAGAGTCCACTGGTCATGGAGGAGGCATGGTGGGCAGAGTGCCTCGTGAAGCCCTGCCCGACACAGAACCGGGCCTGCCAATAGGCCAGCGCTGCTTGACAGGAGGGCCCAGCGGAGCGGTGCTTGACAGGAGGGCCCAGCGGAGCGGTGCTTGAGATGAGGGCCCAGTGGAGCGGTGCTTGACAGGAGGGCCCAGCGGAGCGGTGCTTGACAGGAGGGCCCAGCGGAGCGGTGCTTGACAGGAGGGCCCAGCGGAGCGGTGCTTGAGATGAGGGCCTAGCGGAGCGGTGCTTGAGATGAGGGCCCAGCGGAGCGGTGCTTGACAGGAGGGCCCAGCGGAGCGGTGCTTGAGATGAGGGCCCAGCGGAGCGGTGCTTGACAGGAGGGCCCAGCGGAGCGGTGCTTGACAGGAGGGCCCAGCGGAGCGGTGCTTGACAGGAGGGCCCAGCGGGGGGGGCTGGCTGTGCCTTTGCTGCTGGCCGATGTCCCTGCACAAGGAAAGGGCGGACTCCAAAAACCAGCCAAGACGTTCTTGGGAGTTGCTGGGCTGGTGGTGGCTGAGGTGTTTTTGGAACTCTTACGAGATGGAGGGGGTGGGTCAGGTGAGGAAAAGAGGTCCAGTTTATAGAGGATTCGTTTTTTAGGAGCCATGGGAAGGGTAGCTGGAGTGGGTATGGGAGTGGAGGAAGAGGATGTGGTTGTAGGAGAGTCAAGTCTGGTGTCTTTGGGTGCAGGTGCTTGGGCTGGAGGCTGACGTGAGGTGGATGGCTGTTAGTTGGGTGCCTGCCTGCGTTTGTGTGGTTTGGAAGCGGGGGTGACAGACACACTGGGAGAGGACACACGGGACGTGTACATGGCAGTGGGGGTGGTGACTGCACGTGTGCGGACTGGTGTGGAGGGTGTGCTGGTGATGGGTGTACTGGCTGATGGTGGTGTGCATGCAGGTGTGAGTGTAGACGTCACAGGGAGGGAGGAGGGAGACGAGGAGGTGGGGGACACAGAGGAGGTAGTGGCTGTTGGCATGTCTGCATCTGTATGTTGCTTGTGTGAATGCTTGTGTGTTCTGTGGTGCTTATGTCTGGATGAGCTTCCCTTGGGTGTTAAGGTGTGTGCAGGCTGGTCTGTAGGTGTGGATGGGATAGGCAGAGGAACAGGGGAGTGGGACTGGGTGGAGGGAGTTAGAAGAGGGAGGCTGGAGACAGGGACAATCGCTGCCGTCAGTGCTGAGGCCAGAGCGTTGAATGATCGCTGATGGGCAGCCTGACCCGAATGAAGGCCCTCCAGGTATGCATTGCTTTGATGCACCTCCCTCCCCACACCCTGGATGGCATTCAAAAGGGTAGACTGCCCAACAATGATGGTCCTCAGGAGGTCAATGACCTCCTCACTGAGGGCAGCAGGGGTGACTGGGGCAGGGCCTGAGGTGCCTGGGGCGAAGGAGATGCCACGCCAGCGCAATGACCTCACTTCACATTGTCACACTTCACAGGTCAGGCAGCCTCCATTTCAAGGGCCCACATGGCTTAATTCCTACTGCGTCACACATGGCTAGGCCTTGCATCGACACTCATACAAGCTATTCAATCCAGAGAGATTTGTGTACTGTGCAGGCTGTGGGAACTTACCTGTGGGTTGATTGACTCTGTGCTCCATGTTGTCCTTCCTAGGCACCGTCCGCTGGGACTTGCGAGGAGACGGAGGAATCTTCCCGTGTACAGACCGCTGGTGGACCTGTCGACAATGGAAGAACGACATGTCATACTCACCTACAGACTCAACAGTGCCACTATACAGGAACTGTGTGCCCAGCTGGAGCCAGACCTGATGTCACCCATCCGCCAACCCACAGGGATTCCGCCTCTAGTGCAGGTGCTGTCAGTACTCCATTTTTTGGCTAGTGGATCATTTCAAACTACAGTGGCCATTTCATCTGGGATGTCTCAGCCTATGTTTTCAAGGGTGTTGTCCAGAGTGTTGTCTGCCCTGATGAAATACATGCGGAGCTACATCATTTTCCCTGAGGTGGGTGACTTGCCTACAGTGAAGGGTGATTTCTATGCCCTTGGACACATTCCCAATATCATTGGTGCCATTGATGGTACCCATGTGGCTTTGGTCCCCCCAAAAGACAATGAACAGGTGTACAGGAACGAAAAAGTTATCATTCCATGAATGTCCAGGTGGTCTGTTTGGCTGACCAGTACATCTCCCATGTAAATGCCAAGTTCCCAGGGTCCGTGCATGACGCGTACGTCATGCGAAATAGCAGAATCCCTTATGTGATGGAACAGTTACAGAGACAGCGTGTGTGGCTAATTGGTGACTCTGGTTACCCCAACCTGCCTTGGCTATTGACCCCAGTGAGGAATCCCAGGACAAGGGCAGAGGAACGGTACACTGAGGCCCATGGGTGAACTAGGAGGATTATAGAAAGAACCTTCGGCCTCCTGAAGGCCAAGTTTAGGTGCCTGCATATGACAGGTGGATCCCTAATGTACTCACCAAAGAAGGTGTGTCATATCATCGTGGCCTGCTGCATGCTTCACAACCTGGCTTTGCGACGCCAGGTGCCTTTCCTGCAGGAGGATGGTCCAGATGGTGGTGTTGTGGCCGCTGTGGAGCCTGCGGAGAGTGAAGAGGAGGAAGACGAAAAGGACGACACAGACAACAGGGACAGAGTGATACTGCAGTATTTCCAGTAACACACAGGTAAGAATCTACTCCTGCATTTTATTATATCTGTAACAGTACTGGCTCTCTACTGTCTGACCTTTCACCCCAATGCATGGTAACTTAGTTGTGAATTTGCCTTCCAATTTCAGTGATGTGGTCCCCACTGAGTGCCCTCTGGTTTATTTCCCCATGGACTACCGCTGTGTGACACTGGTATGTTGTCATCACAATGTATTTGGACATTTTTGGTTGGTTATATCGAATACATTTGGTTTAAAAAAATAAATAGCAGACTCCAGATGGTTTTTGTGCAATAATTGTGTTTATTGAAGTGCAAAAATTGGTGTATAGTTCAAAAAGGGTGATGGGTGATGGTGGAGGCATGTCCATGGCAGAGTC
Source organism: Pleurodeles waltl (assembly GCF_031143425.1). Taxonomy (NCBI): domain Eukaryota; kingdom Metazoa; phylum Chordata; class Amphibia; order Caudata; family Salamandridae; genus Pleurodeles; species Pleurodeles waltl. The sequence continues at coordinate 708,214,226 of NC_090448.1, forward strand.
CAGACTCACGTTCGCACAGGTGCATTGTCCATATGCCTGTGGAAGGTGGAGCAGGGGCAGTTCAAGGTTGGACAGGGTGAACAAGTGGGACAGTGGGATGACATCCGGGGGGATTCGTGCATGGCGGGGGTCTTGACATCCTACTCTGTCTTCTTCCTCGATCTCAGGCCTTTCTTGCGGGTGGTTCATGTTCTGCAGGGGGTGGGGTCCGGGTGGGCCGTTGCTGTTGTGTCGGGCCTCCTGACCACTAGCGCCGGCGGAGGTGGTGGGCTGTTCTTCCTCCATGCTAGTGGCAGGGGCCCTTTGGGGGGCCACATGGCCCCGCAATGTGGTGACAATCTGGTTGAGTGCCACCACGATTGTACCCATTGCGGAACTGATGCTGCGCAGTTCTTCCCGGAACCCCATGTACTGGCCCTGCTGCATGGCCTGGATCTCCTGGAACCTGGCCAGGACCGTCGCCATCGTCTCTTGGGAGTGGTGGTACGCTCCCATGATGGTGGTGAGGGCCTCTTGGACAGTGGGTTCCCAAGGCCTGTCCTCCCTCTGTCGCACAGCAGCCCTCCCAGTTCCCCTTTGTTCCTGGGCCTCTGTCCCCTGGACGGTGTGCCCACTACCACTGCCCCCAGGTCCCTGTTGTTGTTGGGGTAGTGGGTTGCCCTGGGTGCCCTGTAGTGGTAGATACACCGCTGCTTGACCTGTCCTGGAGACAGAGGCATGGACCCGCTGGGTGGGTGCTGTGCTGGGGTTTCCAGAGGGGGGTAGGTCTGCTGGGGCCTGTGGCTGCCTGAGGGGAACTGACTGTCTAGAGGTCCCCGATGGTCCGGGCTGGTCATCATGCTCTAGGTCGACAGAGCTGCTGTCATCACTGGGGGCCTGTTCTGGGGGTGGGATGGACATTTCTGGACCCTCCGGGCCGGTGTCTTGGCGTTCGGGCCCTGCAGGGGTAAAAGAGTATGGTTATTGCTTCTGTGTGTGCCATGGCGTGCGATTTGTGGGTGCCCTTGTCCCCCAGTGCTGGCATTCCCTTGTGGGAGGAGTTGTGAGGGTGGTTTGGGGGGGGGGGATGGGTATGTGCAGTGGTCATGCTTAGGTGATGGGTGTCCATGGTTTGTGTTGGCATTCAGGGGTTGGTGTTGGTTTGGGTGGGTTGTGCTGGTGAGACATTAGCAGGGAGGATATGTGCTGGGGGGTTGGGGGTGAGGGTGGGGGTGTGGGTTGGCATGCTGGTGGTTGGGGGGGGGTGAAGTAGTTGAGATTAGACTTACCAGAGTCCATTCCTCCGCCTACTCCAGCGAGGCCCTCAGGATGCAGGATGTACAAGACCTCTTGCTCCCATGCTGTGAATTCGGGTGGAGTGGGTGGGGGTCCGCTGCCAGTCTTCTGCACAGCGATGTTGTGTCTTGACACCATCACCCGCACCTTCCCCCGTAGGTCGTTCCAGCGCTTTCGGATGTCTTCCCGATTTCTGGGATGCTGTCCCACAGCGTTGACCCTGTCGACGATCCTTTGCCATAGCTCCGCCTTCCTGGCTATTGTGGTGTACTGCACCTGTGTGCCGAAGAGCTGGGGCTCTACCCTAATTATTTCCTCCACCATGACCCTGAGTTCTTGGTCCGAGAACCTGGGGTGTCTTTGGGGTGCCATGGGGTGGTGTGGATGAGGTGTGGGGTGGTGTTTGTGGTGATGAGTGTAGTGGTGTGTGGTGTTTTGTGCGTAGATGTAGTGTGGGGGATGATGTTGGGTTCCTGTGTGTGTTGTGGTTTGCGTTCCCTGTGCTCTCTCTCTCTGTGTATTGCGCCTTGTCTCTGAATTTCGATCTATGGGGGTTTGTGGGTGATGTGGGTGTGTGTTTTATATCGTATTGATTGTGTGGGAGTGGTGTTTGTATGTGTATCAGGTGTGTGTATTTTGAATTATCCAATGTGGCTGTGTTTTGTAAAGGTGTGATTATTTTGACCGCGGCGGTGTGTACCGCCAATGGGATACCGCGGTTGAAAGACCGCCGCGTGGATTGGTGGGTCGTAATGGCATGGGCGTATTTCTGTTGGCGTGACGGTGGAGGTTTGGTCATCTCCAGTTTATCGCTGACCGCTGATGTGGCGGCCTTCAGTGGAGGTCGGGTTTTTGGCGGTTTGGCAGTTGTGGGTCAGAATGACCGTGGCGGGTTACCGCGGCCGCGGCAGTGTTATGGCGGTCTTCTGACCGGCGGTAACTGCCTTTTACCGCCAGGGTCAGAATGACCCCCTGTATCTGGATCTGAGATACAATAGTCACTTTCTGTGATATCTCCTCTCATAAAAGTGCTTCCTCTAATGCATTTAGTTTAGGTTTAAGATCTGTTTTATTAGTAACAAGAAGCAACATGAATACAACTTACACCCACTGGCTGGTAGGGAGTCATCAGCATAATTACCACGGGCTATAATGAAGTATCAGAGAACTACTCATTGGAGTGGAGAGAATTAGGTAATAGCAGGGGAGTTGGTGGGGGGAGATTTGGAAACCAGTCTCAAAGCCTGATCGGCTGGAAAGTGTATATGGACACAAGGCCCTCGGGTAGTAGATGTAGAGGTAGCCAGTTCCGGGTCATAATTCTCAAAACTTGTCTGAGAGGTAGCAGATACAATGTCTCAAGGTCTTGTCAAAGAGTGGTAAGGAGTGAGTAACCACATGAGTCAGCTTTATTATCCCCAGTAACTCCCACAGCATATGCAGCCAGTCCAGTTGCGTGGGGATTCCATCCGTATGCCATTTGGAAAGGAGAACCTGCTTAGCGGCTCCCAGGGTCAAGGTAATCACCCACCCCCCCTAGAAGATTTCAGAGGGTATGTTAAGGGATTAGTGAAGCCCAGCACGGCATAGCTGGGGAATCTGTGAATGTCTGTATCAAACATGTAATTCACCGCAGCCAGCACCTCAACTCAAAATTAGTCGAGTCTAGGGCACTGCCAAAGTAGATGTGTAAGAGCAACTGTCTTCCCGCTATGATGCCAACAAGCGCTGTCTATACTCGCTTTCCATTGACCAACCCTAGCTGACGTGAAGTACCAATGATGTGTGATCTTTAAAAACATTTCTATATTTGTGGTGTTAGGGGCTGATGTACGGACGTGGTGAAGGACATAGCTCCACTCTTTGTCCGTAAAGACTCTCTCGCATTGGCACTCCCATCTACATCATGCGGGTGATTTACGGGGCTTCTGGGGAGTGATGAGGAAAGTGTAAATATCCGAGAGGAGACACTTATCGGGACAGCAGGTAAGGAGCCATTTCTCAAAGGATTTAAGGGGCCGACTGGCATGAGGGCAAAGCCAGGGCTGCATCAGCCAGTGGGAGATAGCAATTGCTAGACCTGTCAGTATTTGATGTGGTTTCCCCCTGTACTTTTTTGCTTCGGCCCCTCCTGTTTTTCATCCTGTGCTGAATTTTGTTTTTGCTGACTTTAGGACTCTCAGCATGTTACCACTGCTGACTAGTGCTAAAGTGCAAGTGCTCTATGTCTATATTGGATTGGTGATTGGTTTTCTCCATGATTGCCATATTTGATTTGCTAGCAAGCCCCTAGCAAAGTGCACAGGGGGTGCCTGGGGCCTGTAAATCAAAGGTTACTAGGGGGCCTGCAGCACTGTTTGTACCACCCACATGAGTAGCCCTGTAAAGATGTCTCAGACCTGCCACTGCATTGTCTATGTGTGCAGTTTTAAACTGCCAGTCAACCTGGCATGTGCACCCACTTGCCAGGCCCAAGCCTTCCCTTTTACTACATGTAAGTCACCCCCAAGATGAGCCTAAGGCAGTCCCATGGGCAGGGTGCAGTGTATTTAAAAGGCAGGTCATGCACTAGTGTGTTTTACATGTTGTGATAGTGAAATATTGCTAAATTAAGTTGTCACTATTGCAAGGCCTATCACTCCTATAGGTTGACATTGGGATTGCCTTGAAATATCTTTTAAGTCCAGTTTCCCATTGGGAGCAAATAGAGATTTGGAGTTTGGGGTGTCTGAACTCACAATTGAAAAATGCATCTTTTGGTAAAGCTGTTTTTTATTGTAAGTTTGAAAATGCCACTTTTAGAAAGTGGCCATTTTCTTGCTTAACCATTCTGTGCCTCTGCCTGGCTGTGGAATACACGTCTGGGAGAGACAGGGTCTTGTGCACTACAAAAACATTCCTTTCATGTTTGCCTACTTCAAAGGCAGAAATGATTATCAGTATTGAACTGCTGACCCCACAACTTTAGAACACTTCTGGATCAAGAGGAGACTCTGCCAAGGAGAATAGCTAGATGTTGAGGAGGACCTGCCACTCTGGGGGTCATTCCGACCC